>NC_059326.1:54877500-55477500 GCF_018350155.1 Leopardus geoffroyi | reverse complement strand
AAGAGAGAACCCCACACTCAGAGTCTACGACAGCCAGAATTTCTGAAATAATGCACAAACTTCCTCTGATACCCTCTAGTTCAAATCTGTGAAACTTTCATACAACAAACAGGAGACTTTGATTGTATAACTTTGGCATATTGTAATTCCTGAAAAACAAAGAAATGCTGAACAATCTGTCAAAGTACTAATGAAAATACTTCATTGTGTTACATGGTGGTTAAAATCATCTGGATATAGATGTTTTGGATTCAAGTCTTGGTTTGTTCAGTTTCTCATTTTTTGACCCATGAAAAGTCACTTAATATATCGAATCTGCAAATCTGATTTTAAAAAAAGAGAAGAACAGCAATAATATATCTATCTTATAGTACTTTTGTGAGTTTTAAGAGTTCATCCATGTAAAATTTCAAGAACAGTGCTTTGCTAATAGTAAGAACTCAAAAAAGTTAATGTTCAATTATCATGTATAAAACACAGACGAAATAAAATGCAGTGTAGGTTCCTTGATATTCAGTTTTTCTAGTTATGTTTATTTTGTTCCTTCATTCATACACTGATAAAATTATTCATTTATTTTTCAAGTCATTTTGAATTGTCATATCAATAAGCACAATAGCCTGCACATAATAAGCAGTTTATGAAATTAAGTATGTATGAATAAATGTATCAGTTAAGCAATTAGAAATGGACTCATGCTCACTAACTCACTGTTATTCAGGATATGTTTGCTGCTCTATACATCTTTTTGATCAGTTTAACTATGTATTTAACTATTAAAAAATAATAAAAGATTTCAATCTACAGCTATAAGAACATCAGAGAATTCCCAAGTGAGACGATTAAATACATGTTATTGTTATTTATTGTTATTTATTGCTAATTTTAGTTATTATGAATAATAATGCCAGGCACAGTAAAGGAAATCACATCATAGCCAAAAAACCTGAAAATCCAATAAATGACATCCAGAGTTAAAGAAAAATGCTGGCAGAAAACAAATATAAACAATAAGCAGAAAATATGCAAATAGAAGCCATCCATCGCAATGACTTCTTTAAAGTACTGAAAGGGGAAGAAAAAAAACTGTCTACCTAGAATCTTATCACAAGCAAAAACATATTTCAAAAAATAAGTTTAAAAACTTCATTGTCAGAAAAGCAAACCATGAGAGAATATAATTTCAGTTATCAGTGACTCAAGAAAAGGTAAGGAAAATCCCTAAGACCTTCATTTGGACATGAGACACTTGCATCTACTAGACATGAGTAATGCTGAAGATAATATTAAAAGAGGTTAAGTATAAAATATTTTTTAATTTTGGTTGTTCTGCAAGATAAGGGACTGTCTAAAGTGAAAATAGTATACAAAATAAAATGATGGACTATGTTACAGGAGATGATAGGTATTTAAACTCTATATGAAGTGGTAGTATAACATAATCATTTATAAATAATTTGAAAGTTGAATGTGGTAAATAATAACATATATATATTAACCTAAAGATAGCCATTTAAAAAAGAAAAGGTTAAAACTAATTAGTAATGATGGAAATAATGTAGAATCTTTAAAAAAATACTTTAATAAGCCAGAAAAAATGCAGAATAATAAGAACAAGGAACAGATGGAATAAAGAAGAACAAATAGCAATATAGGTTTAAAGTGAGCCATATGAGGGGCACCTGGATGTCTCAGTCAGTTAAATGTCTGACTTTGGCTCAGGTCATGATCTCATGGCTCGTGGGTTCAAGCCCTGCATGGGGTTCTGTCTTGACAGCTCAGAGCTGGAGCTTCCTTCAGATTCTGTGTCTCCCTCTTCCTCTGTACCTCACCTGCTCACACTCTGTCTCTCTCTCCTTCAAAAATAAATAAACATTAAGAAAAATGAGCCATATGAATAATTACAGTAAATGTAAATAATCTAAACACTCCAAGCACAGCTTTTCAAATTAGATAAATAACAAGTACCACCTATGTGTTATCAAAGGAACTCCTAGGTTAAAAGATTGATATAGATTCAAAGAAATCATCAAGAATATATAAGAATTTAGAATATGTGTACATAAATTGTAAGTTCAAAAAGTAGCAAAAACCATTAACACTGAAAAGAAAAATATATTTGGGACCTCCATATTTCTCTTTCAGTAATTGATAAAACAAATAGACAAAAAATATTAAATAATTTAACCTAATTGCCATTTATAGGACACTTCATCAAACAACAGCAGAATTTCAAGTGTCTTTGGAACATTTAATAATGTAGGCCATATTCTGGCAAAAAAGAAGTGTCGACAAACTTAAATTAAACTGTATATTTTCTGACAACATAACATTAAATAAAAAATGATAACAGAAGGGTATCTGAAAAATACCCAAATATAGTACAACCTTGGTTTGCAAGCATAATTCATTCCAGAAACATACTTGTAATCCAAAGCACTTGTATATCAAAATGAATTTCCCCATAAGAAATAATGGAAACTCAGATGATTTGTTCCACAACCCAAAATTTTTCATATACGAGTGATTACAATACTGTAATATAATACATAATAATAAAATACAAAATATTAAGAAAAATAAACAAATTAACATGCACTTACCTTTGAAAATCTTCGTGGCTGATGTGAGGGAGACATAAGAAAGGAGGGTTATTATGTAGGATAACTTTCACCTTCATAACAGAAACATTGCTATCTATTGGCTCAATGGAATCTTTTTCTTTCCCTGCAACTTTAGTAAGGAACCTATCCAATGACAGCTGCTTTTGCCTCCTTTGAGGGTTTCACAGAAATGTGACATTGCATTGTGGTTAAACAGATTCATCACTCGCACTGCTTCGGCCTTATTAGGGTGGTGTTTTCTACAAAATTTTGTGCTGTTTCCCACATTTTACACTTCTTCCTAATCTCATTTGAAGTGAGGGATTCCTCCACTTTTTTCTCCTCCTCTTCTGCAGAGGACATGCATATGTAGGCTTCTTAAAAATCTTGCAATCTTGGTCACTTACATACCTCATTCATGCTTCTCAAGGATTTATTTCCTTCTTAACTGCCACCATAATCATCTTTTATCACCTTTCTTTTCAACCTTTTTCTGCATGGGGGCTGTTGTATAAGTTCATATGGATGTTGACTACATGTACAGTACTAATAAACTCTTGTCATATGCTATATTTAATGTAACTGTCAATAAGGCAGCAAAAAGTTTCTATCTGCAGGTAGCCTGACCTAGAAAGAAGCAAAGGATTCCAAAGCTTACTCTTGTATGAAAAAGCAAAGGACTGTCCATAGGTGCTTTGAAGTGACAAAAATACACTAGTGCCAGTTGTGGGCACTTTTCAACATTCTGAAAAAATCACTGATTTCTGCCAAATACTGTGGCCTGAGACTGAGCATCCAAGCATGGGAGACGATCACCCACAATCTCACAGTGAGAAAGACAGAGAGAGAGAGAAAGAGACAGAAAGGCTATGGGCTCAGTTGTGATCATGTGATGTCCAGCATCACATACTACTCATATTGAAAGATTGCTCATTTATCAAGTTAAAAATTATCAGAAATGTTTGCTTGTCTTGTGGCACACTCACAAAACAAGTTACTCCTAATCCAAGGTTTTACTGTATTTGGAAATTAAATGACATTTTTCCAAATAACCTATTGGACAAAGAAAAAATCAAGAGAGAAATCAGACAATAGTTTGAGCGGTAATGAAAAAAAAGAAATATTTTTTTCGGAATTCAGTTTACTAAGAGAAATTTGTATCATTAATTCCATTTACTAGAAAACAAGATAGGTTTCAAACCAAAAATCTGAGATCCCAATTAAAAATACTCGCAAATTAATAGCAAAATTAGCTGAATATCTGCTGAACGTAGTAAATAATAAAGATCAGAAATTAGAAAGACCAATAGCTTATTCTCCACAAAGATCAAGAAAAAAATGATAAAAGACATTTTAATAATGTAAGAGGGGGGCAACTTGGTGGCTCAGTCTGTTAAGCATCTGACTTTGGCTCAGGTCATGATCTCGTGGTTCCTGAATTCAAGCCCCACGTTGGGTGAGCGTGAGGCCCACTTCAGGTGAGCACGAGCCCCTCTTCCTGCACCACACTCTCTCTCCCTCTCTCTCTGCCCCTCACTCACTTGTACTCTCTCTTTCTCTCAAAAAAAAAAAAAAAAAAAAAGAAAGAAAAAGAAAAAAGAAAAGAAAAGAGAAAAGAAAAGAAAAGAAAAGAAAAGAAAAGAAAAGAAAAGAAAAGAAGGAAAGAAAAGAAAATATAAGAGGGAAGGTACAGATCATTAATATCAGGAGTAAAATAGAGGACATCATTATAGATCCTACATATATTAAAAAGAGATATGCCCATATAAATGATCATGTGGATGAAATGGTCAGGTGATTTGCAAGATACAAAGTACTTTATAAAGCTCACTCATGAAAGGAGATAAATTGAAATGTATCCATCTTTTAAATAAATTGAATCCCTGGTTAAAAGCCTCCTCCCAAAAGAAAACTCTAGTCCCAAATATCTTGTGAATGCTAGAAAATATTTAAAGATGACTTAATTTCAATTCTGAAAGAACACTTCCAAAAAAAAGATAGGAGGGACCACTTAACACTTTTTATTATGAGGCCAGCATTACCCTGACATCAAATTTAACAAAGATATTAAAAGAAGTTAAAATTACAGACCAATATTTTTCATGAGAATAAACAAATAAATATCTTTAAAATACTAGCAAATAGGGCCTCCTGGGGGGCTCAGTCAGTTAAGCATCTGACTTTGGCTCAGGTCATGATCTCATGATTTTTGAGTTTGAGCTCAGTGTTTTGGGCTCTGTGCTGACAACTCAGAGCCGGGAACCTACTTTGGATTCTGTGTCTCCGTCTCTGCCCTCCCCGCTCACACTTTGTCTCCCTCTCTCTCTCAAAAATAAACATTAAATAAACATTAAATAATAATAAATATTTATATATAATATAATATATTTATATTTATATAAATAAATAAATAAATAAACATTAAAAAATATATTTTTTAATATTAGCAAAAAATTTTCAGCAATAAGATAAAATATTTCCTTAATCTGATCAGGGATTAGGATCAGTTTAGTTCAAAATTAAGAAACTAAACTTAATTTAGTTTATTAAGTTAATTATTAACTAAACTTAATTAAGTTTAATAAACTTTAGTTCAGTTTAGTTTAGTTCAAAATTAAGAAAACGATTACTGTACTTCACAATATTAACAAAGAAAATAAGGGGTGCCTGGGTGGCTCAGTCTGAGGAGTATATGACTCTTGATCTTGGGATAGTGAGTTCGAGCCTCACATTATGTGTAGAGATTACTTACATAAATTTAAAAAGAAAAAAGAAACAAAAATGCTTATCTCAGTAGATTTTAAAAAAAGCATCTGACAGAATTGAATGTATAGTTATGATAAAAACTCTAAGATCCAAGGAATAAAAGTGTACTCCTTGAACTGGGAAAGAACATGTATGAAGTGTGAAAAAGACGAAAAACAAAGAAAATTTATACTGACTGGAAAAGAAGTACAATTCTTTTTTTTTTTTAATAATTTAACTTTATTTTTTTATTTTTAAGATTTGCATCCAAATTAGTATATACTGAAGCAATGATTTCAGGAGTAAATTCCTTAATGCCCCTTACCCATTTAGCCCATTCCCCCTCCCACAACACCTCCAGCAACCCTCAGTTTGTTCTCCATAGTTATGAGTCTCTTTTGTTTTGTCCCCCTCCCTGTTTTTATATTATTTTTGATTCCCTTCCCTTATGTTCATCTGTTTTGTCTCTTAAAGTCCTCATATGAGTGAAGTCATATGATTTTTGTCTTTCTCTGACTAATTTCACTTAGCATAATACCCTCTAATTCCATCCACGTAGTTGCAAATGGCAAGATTTCATTCTTTTTGATTGCCGACTAATACTCCATTGTATATATATACCATTTCTTCTTTATCCATTCATCCATCGATGGACATTTGGGCTCTTTCCATACTTTGGCTACTGTTGATAGTGCTGCTATAAACATGGGGGTGCATGTGTCCCTTCGAAACAGCACACCTCTATCCCTTGGATAAATGCCTAGTAGTGCAATTGCTGGGTCATAGGGTAGTTCTATTTTTAGTTCCCCCATACTGTTTCCAGAGCGGCTGCACCAGTTTGCATTCCCACCAACAATGCAAAGATGTCCTCTTTCTCCGCATCCTCACCAACATGTGTTGTTACCTGAGTTGTTAATGTTAGCCATTCTGACAGGTGTAAGGTGGTATCTCATTGTGGTTTTGATTTGTATTTCCCTGATGATGAGTGAAGTTGAGCATTTTTTCATGTGTCAGTTGGCCATCTGGATGTGTTCTTTGGAGAAGTGTCTATTCATGTCTTTTGCCCATTCTTCACTGGATTATTTGTTTTTTTGGTGTTGAGTTTGATAAATTCTTTGTAGATTTTGGATACTAACCCTTTATCTGATATGTCATTTGCAAATATCTTCTCCCATTCTGTTCGCTGCCTTTTAGTTTTGCTGATTGTTTCCTTCGCTGTGCAGAAGATTTTTGTTTTGATGAGGTCCCAGTAGCTCATTTTTGCTTTTGATTCCCTTGCCTCTGGAGACATGTTGAGTTAAAAATTGCTGCGGGCAAGATCAAAGAGGTTTTTGCCTGCTTTCTCCTCGAGGATTTTGATGGCTTCCTGTCTTACATTGAGGTCATTCATTCACTTTGAGTTTATTTTTGTGTATGGTGTAAGAAAGTGGTCCAGGTTCATTCTTCTGCATGTCGCTGTTTTCCCAGCACCACTTGCTGAAGAGACTGCCTTTATTCCATTGGATATTATTTCCTGCTTTGTCAAAGATGAGTTGGCCATATGTTTATGGGTCCATTTCTGGGTTCTCTATTCTGTTCCATTGATCTGAGTGTCTGTTTTTTTGCCAGTACCATACTGTCTTGATGATTACAGCTTTGTAGTATAGCTTGAGGTCTGGGATTGTGATGCCTCCTGCTTTGGTTTTCTTTTTCAAGATTGCTTTGGTTATTTGGAGTCTTTTCTGGTTCCGTACAAATTTTAGGATTATTTGTTCTAGCTCTGTGAAGAATGCTGGTGTTACTTTGATAGGGATTGCATTGAATATGTAGATTGCTTTGGGTAGTATCGATATTTGAAACAATATTTGTTCTATCTGGGAGCATGGAATCTTTTTCCATTTTTTTGTGTCTTCTTCAATTTCTTTCATAAGGTTTCTACAGTTTTCAGTGTACAGATTTTTCACCTCTTTGGTTTGATTTATTCCTAGGTGTTTCATGGTTTCTGGTTCAACTGTAAATGGGATCAATTCCTTGATTTCTCTTTCTGTCCCTTCAATGTTGGTGTATAGGAAGGTTATCGATTCCTGTTTGTAGATTTATATCCTGTAACTTCTTGAATTCATGAATCAATTCTAGCAGTTTTTTGGTAGAATATTTTGGTTTTTCCATATAGAGTATCATGCTTCTGCAAAGAGTGAAAGTTTGACCTCCTCCTGGATGATCTGGATGCCTTTTACTTATTGTGTTGTCTGATTGTAGAGGCTAAGACTTCCCATACTATGTTGAATAACAGTGGCAAGAGTGGACATCCCTGTCTTATTCCTGACCTTAGGGGGAAAGCTCTCAGTTTTTCCCTATTGAGGATGATCTTAGCGTTGGGTCATTCATATATGGCTTTTATGATCTTGAGATATGCTCCTTCTATCCCTACTTTCTTGAGGGATTTTATCAAGAAAGGATTCTGTATTTTGTCAAATGCTTCCTCTGCATCTATCGAGAGGATGATATGGTTCTTGTCCTTTCTTTTATTGATGTGATGAATCATGTTAATTGTTTTCTGGATATCGAACCAGCCCTGCATCCCAGGTATAAATCCTACTTGGTCGTGGTGAATAATTTTTTTAATTTATTGTTGGAGCCAGTTGGCTAATATCTTGTTGAGGATTTTGGCATCCATGTTCATCAGGGAAATTGGTCTATAGTTCTCCTTTTTGGTGGGGTCTCTGTCTGGTTTTGGAATCAGGGTAATGCTGGCTTCATAGAAAGAGTTTGGAAGTTTTGCTTCCATTTCTATTTTTTGGAACAGTTTCAAGAGAATAGGTGTTAACTCTTCCTTAAATGTTTGGTAGAACTCCCCTGGAAAGCCATCTGGCCCTGGACTCTTGTTTTTTGGCAGATTTTTGATTACTGAATCGAGTTCCTTACTGGTTATGGGTCTGTTCAAATTTTCTATTTCTTCCTGTTTCAGTTTTGGAGTGTATATGTTTCTAGGAATTTGTCCATTTCTTCCATATTGCCCATTTTATTGGCATATAATTGTTCATAATATTCTCTTATTATTGTTTTTATTTCTGTTGTGTTGGTTGTGATTTCTCCTCTCATTCTTGATTTTACTTATTTGGGTCTTTTCCTTTTTCTACTTGATCAAACTGGCTAGTGGTTTATCAATTTTGTTAATTCTTTCAAAGAACCAGCTTCTGGTTTCATTGATCTGCTCTACTGTTTTTTGTTTTTTGTTTTTTTTTTGTTTTTTTTTGGTTTTGATAGCATTAATTTCTGCTCTAATCTTTATTATTTCCTGTCTTCTGGTGGTTTGGGGTTTTATTTGCTGTTCTTTTTCCAGCTCCTTAAGGCATAAGGTTAGGTTGTGTATCTGAGATCTTTCTTCCTTTTTTTTAGGAAGGCCTGGATTGCTATATACTTTCCTCTTATGACTGCCTTTGCTGTGTCCCAGAGGTTTTGGGTTGTGGTATTATCATTTTCACTGACCTCCATATACTTTTTAATTTCTTCTTTAACTGCTTGGTTAGCCCATTCATTCTTTAGTAGGATGTCCCTCAGTCTCCAAGTATTTGTTACCTTTCCAAATTTTTTCTTGTGGTTGATTTCGAGTTTCATAGCATTGTGGTCTGAAAATATGCACGGTATGATCTCGATCTTTTTGTACTTACTTAGGGCTGACTTGTGTCCCAGTTTATGGTCTATTCTGGAGGACCTTCCATGTGCACTGGAGAAGAATGTATATTCTGCTGCTTTAGGATGAAATGTTCTGAATATATCCTTTAAGTCCATCCAGTCCAGTGTGTCATTCAAAGCCATTGTTTCCTTGTTGATTTTTTGAGTAGATGATCTGTCCATTGCTGTGAATGGGGCGTTGAAATCTCCTACTATTATGGTATTACTATCGATGGGTTTCTTTATGTTTGTGATTAATTGATTTATATATTTGGGTGCTTTCACATTTGGCGCATAAATGCTTACAATTGTTAGGTCTTCTTGGTCTATAGACCCCTTGTTTATGATATTATGCCCTTCTGCATCTCTTGATACAGTCTTTATTTTAAAGTCTAGTTTGTCTGATATAAGTATGGTTACTCTGGCTTTCTTTTGTTGACCATTAGCATGATAGATGGTTCTCTGTCCCCTTACTTTCAATCTGAAGGTGTGCTCAGGTCTAAAGTGGGTCTCTTGTAAACAGCATATAGATGGGTCTTGTTTTCTTATCCATTCTGTTAGCCTATGTCTTTTGATTGGAGCATTGAATCCATAGACGTTTAGAGTACTGAAATATATGAATTTATTGCCATTATGATACTTGTAGAGTTGGAGTTTCTAGTGGGTTCTCTGGTCCTTTCTAATCTTTTGTTGCATTTGGTATTTATTTATTCATATATGTATATATATTTTCATCTTTTCTCCCCTCAGAGAGTCCCCCTTAAAATTTCTTGCAGGGCTGGTTTAGTGGTCACAGACTCCTTTAATTTTTGTCTGGGAAACTTTTTATCTCTCCTTCAATGTTGAATGACAGCCTTGCTGGATAAAGAAATCTTAGCTGCATATTTTTCTGATTCAGCACACTGATATCCTGCCACTCCTTTCTGGCCTGCCAAGTTTCTGGGGATAGGTCTGCTGCAAACCTCATCTGTCTTCCCTTGTCAGTTAGGGACTTTTTTTCCCTTGCTGCTTTCATGATTCTCTCCTTGCCTGAGTATTTTGTGAATTTGACTATGATATGCCTTGTTGATGGTTGGTTTTTTCTGAATCTAATGGGAGTCCTTTGTGCTTCCTGAATTTTGATGGCTGTGTCTTTCCCCAGGTTAGGAAAGTTTTCTGCTATGATTTGCTTGTATAACCCTTCTACCCCTATTTCTCTCTCTTTCTCCTCTGGGACCCCTATGATTCTGATGTTCCTTCTCAATGAGTCACTGATTTCTCTAATTTTTAAATCTTGCTCTGTTGCCTTAATTTCCCTCTTTTTTTCTGCTTCGTTATTCTCTATAAATTTGTCCTCTCTATCGCTGATTCTCTGTTCTGCCTCATCCATCTTTGCCGCCGCTGCATCCACCCGTGATTGCAGCTCAGTTATAGCATTTTTAATTTCATTCTGGCTATTTTTTACTTCTTTTATCTCTGCAGAAGGGGATTCTAATCTATTTTCGACTCCAGCTAGTATTCTTATTATGGTGATTCTAAATTCTGGTTCAGACATCTTGCTTGTGTCTGTGTTGGTTAAATCCCTGGCTGTCGTTTCTTCGTGCTCTTTCTTTTGGGGTGAATTCCTTCATTTTGTCATTTTGAAGGGAGAAAAGGAATTAATGAGGTAGAAAAATTGAAATTACAAAAATTAAAATTAAAAAAATATTAAAATTAAAAATTAAAAACACACCCACACAAAAATCGAATAGATGATGCTAGATCCTAGGTGTCTTTTGGTCTGGGTGTAGAAAGTGGTTTGACAGATTAGAGAAACAAATAAACAAACCAAAAAAAAAAAAAAAAAAGGGTGGGAGGGAGAGAAAAAAAAGGAAATCGTTTGAGAATTTGAAAAAATGTATACACTAAAGTAGACTATAATACACAAAAGTAGAGAATATAGTAGAAAAAAATTATAGAAAAATATTTTTACTAAAATTAAAAAGAAATATGAATTTTTTTGTGTTCTGTATTTAAGGAAAAAGAAAAGAAATGAAAAAGAGAAAAAAGAGAAAAAAGAAAAAAGAAAAGACAAAAAAAGAAATCCTTTGAAAATTTGAAAAAGTGAATATCCTGTAGTAGACTGAAATAAAATGATGGGAGTATGATAGAATTTGAAAAAATTTACATGAAAGCAAAAAATATAGTAATAAAAATTAAATAAAAATATTTTTAAAACCAATTGAAAGTAAAAATGAAGTTTTTCTCTTTCTGCATTCAAGAAAAAGAAATCAAAAAGAGAAAAAAATAAAAAGAAAGAAAAAAGGAAATTGTTTTAAAATTTGAAAAGGTGAGTACACTGAAGTAGACTAAAATAAAAATGATGGAAGTAAAGTAGAATTTGAAGAAACACCAAAGTAAAAAATATAGTAATAAAAATTAAAGACAGATATTTTAAATAAAAATTGAAAATAAAAATGAGTTTTTTCTCTTTCTGTATTCAAGAAAAAGGAAAGAATTGTTAAAGAGGAAAAGGAAAAACAGAGAGAGAAAAAAAATGAATAGATTAACTTGCTAACAGATTGAAGGAGGACTGAAATTGCTTCGTTTTCCCCTAGAGGTCAGTCCATGTAGCTCTTTATAGTCCATAAATTAAGATGGCAGTGAGGTTCGAGTTCTTGAAGAACGAAGTTGGCCCAGTTGGGCAGGGCTCGGTGTAACAGCTCCACTGTCCACTAGGTGGCGGTGCTAGCCTACTGGGGTGGATTGTTGCAGTGCTGGTCAGTGCGCATACACATGCGCGGGAGCGGTGAAAAATGTAGCCACCCAGCCACCCAGTCTGTTCTCCTGGATCAGCAATCGCACGCTGGTCCTCTGTCTTCAGCTCTCCTCTACTCCCCGCTTTTCCACTTTTCGTAACCAGGCCCCAGGCAGTACCTCTCTCTCAAGTTTTGTCTCAGATATGGCTGTTTTACGCGGCCCCTTACTTCCGAAGGACTGCGGCTTTGACCCGCTCCGCCCCTCTGCTGGAAGTTCTCACCGAGCAATGGCTGAATGAGCAATGGCCGAATGTCGGCTGCACCCAGAAACGCCCCCTGGACCCTGCTGTTGCTGGTGCCCTGAGACTACGGCCAGGTGCCAGCCTGCCCCCCCAAAAGATCGCAAGACAGTATAGCCTCAGTGTTTCAGGACCATGGAAAATCACAACACATCTGGCACCAGGCTTCACCCTCAACAACCTTGCCCCAGCACCAGCGAATGTGCCTGCCTTCCGGGGTCTGCTGGGACCAGGTGGATTCAATAGACTCTACCAAATGTCCTTCCAGCAGTGGAAATGCTTTTCCTGGTGTGGCCTGAGAACGTCCCGGACCCCACTCTGCTCCTGGGGATTCGCCCTTCCCAGCAGAGCACCGCCAGGTATGGAGCTGGGGAGTTGCAGCCTTTGCACTCCCCTTGTTTACAGTCTTAATGGAATTTAAACCCTCTCCTTTCTCCTTTCTCCCTTTTTAGTTTAGTCCCTGAAGCTGTTTCCAATTTTCCACTTTCTCTCCAGCTGCTTTGGCGGAGGGGTGCTTTCCTGTATTCTTCCCATCTCCCTAGTCGCCATCCTCCCTCCACCGTCAAAAGTAGTTTCCTCCCTTTCGTGGCTTCTTGCTCCCCAAGTTCAGCTCTCTGTGCCATGTACCTGCTGATTCTGTGGTTCAGGTTGTGCAGATTTTCTAGGTGTGTAGGATGGTTTTCAGGATGGTATGCAGTTTTCTAAGTGTGTAGGATGGTTTAGTGTTGATCTGGCTGTATTTCATGGACGCGAGACACACAAAATCTTCCATGCTGTTCTGACATCTTGGCTCCTCCCCCCAAGAAGTACAATTCTTAATGTGGAAGTAGCATGATTTCTACATAAAAAATCCCCCAAATTTATAAAAAGCTACTATGACTAAACACTAAATTAAGTGGTAACAGATATCCAAAGCAATATACAAAAGTAAACTAATTTTATTTTAATAAAACAATAAGAATTGAAAATTTAAAATATAATATCATTTAAAAATTAAAAAAAAATAAAAATAAAATAAGGATTTGCCTAACAAAATCATTGAAAAATTTATATGCCATAAATTACAAAACATTGCTGAATAAAAATAAAGATAATTTAAATAGAGAGAAACACTGTTGATTGACTAGAAGTCTCAGTAATGTTTGGATGCATATATGTATATTGTCTCCAAATTGTTTTGTAGATTCAACAAAATGTATTAAATTTCCAAGCTTTTTATTCATCTTTCTTTCTTTTTCTTTTTCTTTTTGTTTTCTTTTGGATGATTCTAGTAGATGCTGATTCTAAAGTATATATTCAAGGAGTGCTTCTAACTACTTCTGGTATGGTGCTGACTGATTCAAATTAATTTTTGTTTAAATAAACTCTTAGGGGTGCCTGGGTTGCTCAGACAGTTAAGCTTCCAACTTTTGATTTCAGCTCAGGTCATGATCTCAGGGTTTGTGGGATCAAGCCCCCTGCCAAGCTCCATACTGAGGGCAGGGAACTTGCTGGAGATTCTCTCTCTCCCTCTCTTTCTTCCTCTCCTCCCTTTTCTCTCTCTCTCAAAATAAATAAAATATTAAACTTTAAAAAAATAAACTCTGAAAATGTTTAATATGCCTCTATCATTTAGCATTTGGTGTCAGAGAAGGAGCCAAAGGAGACCCTCAAAGCCCTCAGAAGCAGCCAGATGTAGGTATCTATTGAAACCCTTGAGATCACTGCTTTCTCACTACCTCTCAAGGTCATGGATAAGTTCCTCTCGACCTGGATCTTAGCTCTGCAGCTTTTGAATATTGAGGCTTATGTGAGCATTTCTTTTTCAGTATTGGGTTGGGAAACTGGAGTCGAACTGGATCCAACTTTAAAACCAAGCCAGGTCTGGGGTTAGACTTGGTCTGACTTAGAAACCAGACATAGTCTGGGTCAGAATGTATCTCACTTAATCTGGATTGGGTCAAATGTGATACCTCAGGTGAATAAAATTTTGTTTTAAGGTTGAACAAGTAAGATAACCTTATCAAAGATAATCTTGAATTACAGTGGCCACAGTGGAGAAATTTTAACCTAGATAAACTTATCCATTTATGAGGTGTTCTGAACAAAAAGGGGCCTCAGCCAGGCATTCACTATAAAAGGAAGAAGAAAAAAAATTTTCCTCTTGCATAGTTTCTGGTGACCAGTATGTGACCCACTGGTGTACTTCACTCACTCTAGAGTCTGCAGACTGCATCTGAGGAAAATTGGCAGTAGAGAGCAAAGGGTTAGAATTCCTACCAAAGTCAACTCTCCCAGATCTCTATCTGTGGTGTTTGGTCAAGAGAGAAAGAAAGGTAGTTTCATTCTATTCCTTCTTTACCAAATTTAGATTGGCAGGAAAATCTCTCATTATTGATCCCTACTCTCCAGTAAGCCTTGGAATCATATCCTGCCATTAAAAAGAACTCATTCAAGATCTTGGAACTACACACCAGCTAGCTATCTAAAATTAATATTCACTATGGAGGTTACTCTCCAGAAGCAGACAGCATCTGGTAGTGGTCAGTTGTCACAGGATCACAGATCAAGATCTTCATTTCTAATATGAAACTTTTATTTCTTTTGCCTGTTCCCTACTTGTTTTTCTCTTTATTTCTCTCTCTGTCTCTGTCTCTCTCTGTCTCTCTTTCTGTTAATGCACAGGAAGACAGTGCTTCTTAACTCTGGCAATTATAGCTGAATCTACTACTGAGACCATAACTGCACAACAAAAGTCCCTAGATTTCTTTGCTAAGGTGATCTTACATAATAGAATTGCTTTAGATTACTTATTGGCTGAAGAAGGACTCTGTGCCATAACAAATTCTTCATGCTATACCTGGATCAACACCTCTAAAATTTAAGCAAATATAAGAAATTGACCAAAAAAGTCACTTGACTAAAACAGATTGCTGTCCCTTCGGATACATTCTTTGATTTATTTGCTACCAACTGGTTTGGTTCATAAAGGCTTTGGCTAAGGAACATAGTTCAGTCTCTTAATGTTATCCTCCTAATAGTTATCATTGTACTCTCCTTGGGTGCTATGTTCTCTTAGAGGTCTTAAATTCATGTTCATAGCCACTAGCAGTGCATCTAATGGTCTTACTCTGCTAAGAGAAACAGAAACAAATGGAAAAGAAGAGGAACGACAAAAACAATATTCCATGGATCTAACAACATAAAGGATGAATTTCACAACGTGCTAAGAACAACTTATATCTGATGGTGACTAAAGAGTAGTGTTAATACAAAATTTTTTCTCAGTCTCTCATATATGAGAGGATAATCAAAATTAAAGAATCCTTAACTTAAACTAGGAGGTCATTAGATGTGCTGTGACTCTAATGCTGAAGCAGCCTAGGTAAACAAACCAAAACACTTGGAAACAGCCAATCACAAGCAGCCAACTAGGCTCTATGCTTTAGTCAATCAATAATCGCCTTACCTCACATTTTTGATATAAAAGTCTCTCCCTGAGGGCACCATCTGACTTTGGCTTAGCTCATGATCTCACAGTTCGTGATTTCGAGCCCCCTTTCAGGCCCTGTGCTGACAGCTCAGAGCCTGGAGCCTGCTTTGGATTGTGTGTCTCCCTCTCTCTCTGTTCCTCCCCTGCTGGCATTCTGTCGATCTCTCTCTCTCTCTCTAAAATAAATAAAGATTAGAAAAAAAATTTTTTAAAAAGTCTCTCCCTGAGCTTTTGTTGGTGGAGTGCACCTAAGCACTTCTGATTTGAAACACAGCTCAATTTGAATAGATTTTTGTTCAAATAAACTCTTAAAATTAAAAATAAATAAAATAAAAATTATATTCAAGCACAAAGATGTAGACATCAAAATCATTTTTAAATTTTTAAAATAATAGCAAATGTGGTGTACTCAGGCACCCTGTTTTAGTTAACTATGTAGTTACAGTAATCAAATAGTGTTATACTGGTTAATGCTTAGACATAGATCAGTGGAACAGAAGGATCAGAAATAGAGTTATACAGAGCAGATCACTTGATTTTTATACAAAAGTTATAATATAATTCAGTTAAGATAGGATAATCTTTCAACAAATTATGATATACAAATTATACATTCAAGTGTAAAAAAAGTAAATCTTAACACATGCCTTGCATTAAATACAAAAAATTAACTTGAACTGGATAATGCGTTATAAATATAAAACCTAATACTGTAAAACTTCTTGAAAAAATTAGGAAAACAATCTAATTCCTTGGGTTAAGTAAGGTTGTCTTAGGCATAAATCAAAGAAAAAACATATATGTGTTTATATTTATAATTATAAATATATATATACACACAGACATATAATGATGAAGGTATATCAAAGGGACAGAGGAGGCAACTAAAAAAGTCCAATTTTTGAACAAAATATAATCAAGAAATATTGGGTTATAAGCAGTAGTATAAAGTAAATATTTATGAGTTCATGCTGATATAATTAGGGAGAAGAGACAGATGTACTGTGTGGAAGAATTCCAAATAATTTGTGTAGATACTCTGTCCTTCAGGGAGCATTCTTATTGTGCACCTAAGGGCTTCCTTCCAAAGAGTATAATTTGGAAACAGAAAACAAGAGTAAGTTTATAGTACAGAAACCTGACAAACACTACCTTAACCAGGTGATCATCCTTCATATTAACAGTTAGAGGTCATGTTGATAGTATATATTCTTGATATGATATGATTAAAATGACATTTCATCTCTGTGGTCTTTCTTCCCCAAACCCATAAAACTAGTCTAAACAGAAGAAAAATATCAAAGAAATCGTTTTAGAGGGACGATCCACAAAACAGTTGACTGAATAGGACTTCTCAAACTTTCAAGGCCATTAAAAGCAAGGAAAATCTCAGAATATGTCACAGCCACGTGGGGATTAAGTAAACATGATAGGTACATCAGAAATGTCAGAATATAAGCATTAGTTTTTGAAATTCCACCTGTTGACCAACTTTCAGCCTGTCCTCACACAGCAGTCTTCTCATTTTCTGTTTTGGTGATTAGCTGTTTTAAACATAAAAATGAAGGCATATGTCACTGCAAAAATTGCAATGGACAAATTAAACAGGCAAGGAAAGCTTTATTCAACATTTTTGCAATAATACAATAGAGGAAAAGGAGCAGAACTCAGTCTGAACTTAACTTCACTTATGGGGATAAAAGTTTTTTTTTTTGTTGTTGTTCTTTTTCTTTTTCTATTTTAAGTCCCTGGGTAAATGGGATACCATAGGCCATCTCAGTTTACTCAGTTGACGTTATTCCAAAGAAAAAATAAACTCTCATTTTTCCTGACAGAAGGTAATTTTGTAGTCTGAACTTGACTCCACTTGGGGAGATAAAAGTTTTGTTTTTTGTTCCTTTTTTTTTTAAAGTGCCAGGGTAAGGGGGATACCATAGGCCGTCTCAGTTTACTTAGTTGGCTTTATCCAAAGAAAAAGTAAACTCTCTCATTTCTTCCTGACAGGAGGTAATTTTACATCTTGAGCAAGGTT
The DNA here is from genome assembly GCF_018350155.1 of Leopardus geoffroyi. Lineage (NCBI taxonomy): Eukaryota > Metazoa > Chordata > Mammalia > Carnivora > Felidae > Leopardus > Leopardus geoffroyi. The sequence continues at coordinate 55,459,978 of NC_059326.1, read as the reverse complement.
AGACTCTTAACTTCCCAGAGAAGCTAAGAAAGTGGTGCTATCTTCCTTGATGATAGCATTTTAAAGAGCTGGTTCACATGACTTCGCAGGAGATAGTCATGGGTTGACTGGCAGGAGGTTTTAAAAATATTTACATCTTGGGGAACCTGGGTGGCTCAGTCAGTTAAACATCCAACTTTGGCTCAGGTCATGATCTCACAGTTCATGAGTTCGAGCCCCTCATCGGGCTCTGTGCCTACAGCAGGGAGCCTGCTTGGGATTCTCTCTCTCCCTCTCTCTCTCTGCCCCTGACCCATTCATGCTCTTTCTCTCTCCCTTTCTCTCTCTCTCTCTCTCCAAAATAAATAAACATTTGAAAAAATAATAAAAATATTTACATCTCAAAGGGGCAGTTTACAATTATAACGTTTCTAAAGTAAATTCTCCAATAAAAGAGGTCAGGGGCTAAAGTCAGAGGAAGCCTGTCTAAAGTTTGTCAAACTGAAAGGAACACTAAAGATGTAATAGTCATATATATTTTCTCACTTTAAAAATAAAATGAGTACATTGCCAGAGCACTTCATATTTATCTAGACGTTTATGAATAACATGATTGAATCAAAATTTATCTCTTGATCCCACTGTTTAATAAAATTTTAGTTTTATACTAACATGAATATACAAAAAATATGACTATTTCTATATGTATCCATAAATATATATCTATATGTGTGATTATGCACATTAAATATACATATAAAAATAAATAAGTAAATAAATATGTATACATATATAACTTATATGTATAATATTTGTAAGTATATTAAACTAAAATGACCTTATACTGCTATCTCCAACTCTAATCCATTAGCATTTGGACATTACAGCCTTCTCTCCTTACTTACCTGTCTCCTCCCATTTAGACAGTGAGAAACATGGCTCCCACTCTCTCCCTCCAGTTTACTCAACTGTTCAATTGCAGTGTGTATGTATAGTGTTACTATAATTGTTCACCCATACCCTTGTGGGGAAAAAAATCTTTATTAACTAGAGGGTTAATTTATAGTGCAATATTATATAGAATAGTTTTACCACTGTAAAATATCTCCTGTGCCTCAATCATTCAGTGTCCCCCTACTTCTCTTGTCTTACTTTGCTAGAACTGCCACGACAAAATACTACAGACTGGGTGGCTTTAAAAATGGCGATTTATTTTCTCATGGTTCCGGAGGTTTGAGGTCCAGGATGAAAGCACCAACACGGTCAGTTTTCTTTGAGGCCAGTCTCCTTGGCTTTCAGATAGCTGTTCTCTTGCTACCTCTTTACACGGCCTGCTCTCCAAGTAGTCACACTCCAGGTGTCTCTTTGTGTGTCCTAATCTCCTCTTATTTTATAAGGATACCAATCAAATTGGATTAGAGTCCACTCCAAAAGCTTCTTTTAACTTACCTTTGTAAAAAGGCCTTAAAATATAGTTTCATCCTGAGATACTATGAGTTTAGAACTTCAACATGAATTTTGAGAAACAGAGTTTTAGCCTTAACATCTTCTAAACCCATGGTAATCCATAATATTTTTATCTTTGCTCTAGTTTTGCCTTTTCTTAGTATGTGTTGTAACTCGTATCATACATACATAGTGTAGCCTTTGCAAACTGTTTTCTTTCGCTTAGCACTGTGAATTTAAGATTCATGCTTGTCTTCTAATGGTTTAAAACTAATTTATTTGTATTGTTGAAGACTTTAATTGTAAGAATGTACCTCAGTTTGTTAATGTATTTACCTATGCAAGGACATCTTGGTGGCTTCTGTTTTTTGATGAGTAGGAATGAAAATTCTATAGGTTTTTTGTTTGTGTGTTTGTTTCATTTTGTTTGGTTTTGTTTTGTATGCACATATTGTAAATCAGTTGGGTAAATACCTAGAAGTGTGATTGCTTGGTGTGATCTTCCTTTCCAATCTGTATACCTTAATGAAATTTGTCATGCTCCATGCACAAGAACAACTGCTTAATTTTATAGTCAGGGTATCTGTATAGAGTACATCTTGTTACAAACTTTGTAGGTGATGTGTTACTTTGTAACTAGTAAACAACACATGATTTTTCTCTTAACAGTGAGGAGAACCATCTGTACACCCTGATGCATTTTGTTAAACATTATCTTATGATTCAGAAGTTATTTTAAAGTGAATTTGTAACATCTTTCTGTATTTTTTATGTTCAGAACACAATTTTTATTTATGTTTTATTTGATATCAGAAAAGCAGTGCCCTTTAAAAACTAAAATTTAAATAAATAAAAAAGTTTAATATAGTTTCTGGAAGGACATTACCATGCTCCTGCATTCTAGATCCATTGTTTTCATTCCAGGACACTGCTCTTCTAGTACGGCTACCCTTTCCTATTCCACCTGGTTTGATACTCTAATTTCCGTATTTCATGAATTGACCTTTCATAATCAACTTCCACATTTTATTTTTAAAAATGTTTCTAATGTTTATTCATTTTTGAGAGAGAAAGAGCACAAGCAAGGGAGGGGCAGAGCAATAGGGAAATGGAGAATTCCGAAGCTGGCTCCATGCTGTCAGCACAAAGCCCCACTTGGGGCTGGACTCACAAACCATGAGATGTTGCCCTAAGGCAATGTTGGATGTTCAACCCACTGAGCCACCCAGACACCTCATAACATCCACATTTTAATTAAGCGTCTCCTCAAGTGTCCTCAAGTGACATTCCTAAGGGGGCCCCAGGATTGTCTAAAAATGTCTTTACTTAGATTTCACATGTTACTAATAGTGTGGTAGAACACAAGATTTTAAATTCAAAACAATATCTGAATTTTAAGGTATTACTTATTGCTGTTTTATGAGTAACATTATGAGAAAAGAAGCATTATGAGAAGCTCAAGGCTAGTATCATGTTTGTTATTTTTTAGGTTACTTCTTTTTCTCCATTGAACATCTCTTTATGCTTGTGATACAAAATTTCACCAAGATATGTAGTACTGTGAGTGTTTCTCTACATGTGCTTTTAAAAAATTCATTCTGTTGGGAATTTGAACTGTTCAATCTGAGAAAGAAATCACATCAAAATGATAAAGCAGGTTTTTATTGTTTTTTATTTTAAGATTTCCAGGTAGATTTGGCTAACTTACCCAACCATATCTGTTGTATAAGTGGACTTTTGTTCCTTACAGCAAAAGATGTATATTCTATTTCTGTTAGGTCTTTTATAAATTCCCAAAGTTTGTGAGTAAAACTTTCCTACCTGTCAAATATTCACATCTAACACTAGCCTTAGGAACAAAAAAGTTAAACCCCAAGAATACCCCATCTTTAACTATCCACTGCTCCCATCAAATATAATTATCATTTAAAAACTGTATTCAAGAAAAAAAAACTGTTCAATATTTTTCATTATTTTCTCATCTTTAGGACTTTTAGGACAAAGATATATTACTCCTGAATGATTAATGTGTTAAAGATTTTAAAGTATGTGTTATATTTTTTAATGTTCATTTATTTTTGAGAGACCGAGAGAGCAAACTGGGGAGGGACAGAGAGATGGGGGGGGGGGACAGAGGATCTGAAGCAGGCTCTCTGCTGACAGCAGAGAGCCCAATGTAGGGCTCAAAATCACAAACCCTGAGATCATGACTTGAGCCGAAGTTGGATGCTTAACTGCTTAACTAACTGAGCCACCCAGGCACCCCAAAGTGTGTGTTACTTTATACATATATGCATAAAGTAAATATATATATATGTACATATATATATGTGTGTGTGTGTGTGTGTGTGTATATATATATATATATATATATATATATATGTATATATATATATACACAATTTCTTTCTTTATTTTGAGAGAGCACAAGCAAGGGAGGGGCAGAGAGAGAGAGAAAGAATCCTAAGCAGGCTTTATGCTGTCAGCTTGGAGCCCAATGTGGGGTTCAAACTCACAAACCATGAGATCATAACCTGAGCCAAAACCAACAGTCAGATGCTTAACTGACTGAGCCACCCAGGCACCCCTATGTATTATGGTATTATTTTTAATAGCAGTGTCAGTCTGTATTATTCACATTATACCTAGAACCCTAACTTATGACTAGTATTGGCTTTGTGTTTTCGTGAAATTACTCTCATTATTTAATAAATTATTCGAAGGATGCAACCATTAGTTTTAATGTTTTTAGAAATTTTTATTTGTGAATAGATTTTTAATAAACTTGATGATGAGAATGAGAGTTGTTAGTGAAATTGCACTTATTTATTATTATATTGCCAGAATCACATCTTTCATGACCTAACATATAGCCATTAATAATGTAAACAGCATGGCATATAACACATATAATTTAGAATGAGAAAAATACAAAGGAGTTTAAAAACCAAAATATGTTTTCAACACATTTTGTAATAATAATGATTAAATATTGGTAAGTGCATTAGTAGAAATTTCATTATATTTATTAAAGCACATTGGTTCTATCATTTAAATTATAGCTGGAAATCACTTTGAGGTGTGTGTTTATTTTATCTCTTTATTTGACCATTTCCCTATCCAATCCCCATCATCGCTCTCCATTCCTCTAGCACTATTAATCTGTTTTTCATTGGTACAAGAAGGGTATGTGGGAGGGCAAGAAACAGAAATTGCCTCTATGACATCTTAATTAACGTTTTCAGATTCTACTTGTGATAGAAGAGACAAGTAAGAAAGCAGAAATGATAAATTGGCTTTCAAAATCTGGAAAGAAAAGACTAACTTAAAAGAGGTTTCTACTGAGGGGCCCCTGGTGGCTCAGTTGGTTAAACGTCCAACGTTAGCTCAGGTCATGATCTCAAGGTTCATAGTTTAAGCCCCACATTGGGCTCTCTGCTGTCAGCATGGAACCTGCCTTGGATCCTCTGTTCCCATCTCTCTCTGCTCCTCCCATGCTTGCTTTCTCTCTCAAAAATAAATACATGTTAAAATTTTTTTTAAAAGAGGTTTCTACTGGAAGGAACCTTCATGTACTATTGGTGGGAATGGAAATTAGTGAAGACGCTGTGGAAAACAGTATGGAGGTCCCTCGAAAAGTTAAAAATATAAATGCCATATGATCCAGGTATTCACTACTGGGTATTTCCTCAAATAAAACAAAAACATGAATTCAAAAAGATACATGCAGAGAAGCCTGGGTGGCTCAGTGGTAAAGCATCTGACTTCAGCTCAGGTCATGATCTCATGGTTTGTGAGTTCTAGCTCTGCGTGGGGTTCTGTGCTGGCAGTGCAGAGCCTGCTTTGGATTCTCTCTCTCCCTCTCTCTCTGCCCCTCCCCTGCTCACACTTGCTGTCTCTCTCAAAAATAAATAAGTAAACTAAAAAAAAAAAAAAAAAAAAGACATATGCACCCCTATGTTTACTGAAGCATTATTTATAATAACCAAGATATGGAAGCAACCCAAGTGTCCACTGATAGATGAATGAATAAAGAAGATGTGATATATGCATATAATGAAATGTGTACACCATAGCAAAGATATATAGAGCTACAGAAAAGGACAAAATCTTGCCATTTGCAACAATGTGGATGAACCTAGGGGATATTATGCTAAGTGAAATAAGCCAGACTGAGAAAGACGATTACCATATGCTTTTACTTATATGTGCAATCTAAAAAAATGAATAAATCAATATACAAATTTAAAGCAGAAACAGACTTATAAATGCAGAAAACAAACTGATGGCTGCCAGAAGACAGGGTTGGGGGAGAATGGGCAAAATGGGTTAAGGGGAGTAGGAGGCTTCCAGTTATAAACTGAATATGTCACAGACATAAAAGGTACAGTGCAGAGAATATAGGCAATGGTATTGTAACAGAGTTGTATGGTGACAGACGGTAGCTATACTTGTGGTGAACATAGCATAATGTATAATATCGAATGGCAATTTGAAATATGATGTAACATTGTGTGTCAGTTACACATCAATCAAAAAAAATAAAAGAAGAGGTTTCTACTGGCTAGGGAAAAAGAGTCATCTGGGACACAGAGCAGTGGGGACTATGTGTATTTTACAAGGCAGCACCCATCTGAGATGACAAGGCCCTAAGAGGAGAATGGTAAAATTATTCATCAAGGTAGGCTTTAGCCTTTCTAAGCTTGAGGAAAAAATCCAGTGTTTCAAGAATGTTCTTAAACCAGTGGAGATTTGCCAATCCTGAAGAGGACAGAAATAATTGAAGATACAGATGACTAAAGATAAAGGAACACTTTCCATCCTACCAACCCGTACCTACTTTTTAACTATACACTGTTTTCACAGAAGTTATGTCTTTGAATACTAATTGCAAAGCATGAGAGAACTGCATGTTTCAAGTTACTCATACCATTATTTTTATTGTATAATTTATTTTATAAAAGCTAACACTAGCAGCATCCTATGGCAAAAATGCAAAATTCAAGTACTTCTGTTCACTTAAATTTAGTAAAAAGATCATTTATAGTGTTTGAGCTCAGAAGACTACATCTCAAATCTTACCTCTGTTGCTATTAACATCAGTGCCTTATATAAATCCTTTATAATCTCAGAACCAGTTTCTCTACTCTTAAAAATTATAGTAATTCCAAAGTCTCTCACTTGTGTTGAGAATAAAGTGACTTAGTGCATAATTTATCAACTTCATTAGGTTATCATAAGTAGTCATGAAGCTATATAATTGTAGAGAATTTCAATAATGAAAGACCTATTGGTATGAGAAAAAGTTTCCTTTAAAATCATTAGGGAAAAAAAAAACACTATATTCATAGACATAAATGATTTATGAAGAAATACTTAATTACTAATATAGTACATGCTTTTTAAATGAAAATATTTTCAGTATTTACTTAAATATGATTGCAAAATTATCAGAATTTTGTTTTATTGATATAATGAATCATATAATATGTAAAGTGTGAAAGTTCAATAAAGTTTCAAAAAATCTCTCTACTTTCATGAAAAATATAAGAAGCTCAGCTAGTTGCATTATCAGAACTAGTGTAGTACTGGACACATTTTACACCCATTGTTAAATTCATTAAATCACAATGTTGTATATATTATAACCAAAAACCTCAAAATTTTAAAAAATCATAAAATCACAAGTGATGTTAAAAAACTACATTTGGATCAAAATTTTTGGTGGATGACTATAACTTTAGGTTATTTCATAAAACAACATGTAAATATATTTGACATAATAACTTGATCAAATAAAATTTTATAACTAGTTGAGCCGTGATTTTAAAATAGTTATTGTGAGCTACATACCACACTGTATTATATTGTATAAGAAGTATATATGAAGAAAACAGTTTTCTTGAGTCATCAGTGCTATTTGTCTCTGAAACAGAACTTTTTCCTCTTAATTCAGCACTCAGCAGTACTGTGAACATATTGATCTGTAATCAACTGCTGACACAGTTATTTGGCTTAAGCCATATATTTACTGAACTGCAAACACAGCATTATGACAGGCATATATAAAACAGTTTTCTAGTACACACAAAAACTCATTGCAAACACTTTATCTAAGTGACAATTTTATCTGCAGTTTTCTTTCTTCAATTTGTTCAGTAAAGGGTGTATATGTTAGTCACCATAAAAATAACATGTTGCTATAAATCATCTCCCAGAACAAAATTAATTTTATATTTCCTCATTTGTAATAAGGATCTTAATAAATTTTAAAAGCCAATGAATAGCACATATTCAATATAGCTTGACTGTAGAGGATTAGCATTTTGAGTATTAATTTATCAGCAATATATAAAAATAGTGGGGCAATTTTTCATATATCAGGGATTTTTAAAATTTAATTAATATTGTAAAAATTATTATAGATAAAATACTTTATAGTGCATTTGATATATGAAGTCACCATTCTTCAATATTTTAGCGTACCACTAGGCTAATATAATGAAAAATTATTAAATGTAAAATGTAACAGTTTTAAGGAATTATACGCTCCTTACACAGTGTTTTACTTTGTATCATTGCTATTTTCTAAAGTTTATACCTAGAGCTGCAAAGCATATTTCTGTCTTGTGCCAAAACCATGCTTGGTGCTTAAGAGTTTAAAAAAGTAAAGAGAATATTTATATATATAGTACATGATGACTTTTATGATATATATAAATATATACTATATATATATTGGTGTAAAGAAGACAAATTTTCAAAGGTTCTTTGGCCTTTGGTTGGTGTGCACAGTAAGCCAAACAATGACACTGGTTTTTGTGGCAGAGAAAAGCATTTTATTTCAGGGCACCAAGCAAGGAAAAGGGAGGAGTTTTCTCAAATTCCTATCTCTGTTGGGTTGGGTTTATTTAAGGGTAGAGGGACAGGATGTGAAATATGTTGATAGGCTATCAAGATAAGGGGAGATGGCACTCTTTTTGGGCATGCACATTCAGGAATCATGCCACTTCATGGGAGGCATGTCCAAAAAATGGCAGAAGTAGCATGACAAAAGAAAATCTCTGAGTGTATCCTCACCGAGGTTACTTTCCTTCACTCCTGGTCCCTTCTGCTCAACTGCAAGAATTCTTTCTTCCTGGTTTATTCATTTTTAATTGGTCTTATTGGTTCTGGGCCAACTTTGTGCAAAACAGGCCAATCTTTGTGCAAAAGGCCTATAAATCAATCAGGTGAACAGAGTTTTCTTAGGGCAGGATGATCAAGCATTTGTTGACTTAAATGTATTGATTTCAGACATACTTGTATTTTCTTTTTATTGATGCTCATGGAAGGCCTCCCAAAGGAAGAGCTGTAGGCTTTGGGTTTTACTTTGAATTCCATTTGTACAATGCAGAGAAGTACACGCCATTGTTGGGGAGGAAGATCTTCCTCTGCCTTATGGTCCTTCTTAGAATCAAATTGCTGGGAGACAGATTAATAGGAGAAAATTAAGTTTAATAGGCTTACATATGGGGAATTCAGATAGACATTCCAATGACAATGAGGCAATAGGAAGTTTATCAGAGCTAAGGAGATAGGTAGGGGCCTGAGGATACAAAGGAAAGAAAGCCCATTAAGAAAGAAGGTGAAAGGAGATGTTTGGAAAAACAAGGTTGTCCTATGATGCAGGTGAGTTCCTGGATAAAAGGGAGGATGGGTTAATAGCTCTCTTCCTGTTATAGGCTCTCCTTTTCAATGTAAATTTAGGCAGATGATGGGTAAGCCTAAATCATTTTCTGCATGTGTTGAGGTTTAATTACTTTTAACTCTAATCTTTATGTCAAAGTGGCTCATCTTGGGGCAGCCTGCCCTGGGCCCCTGCACCATAAAGCAGGAAATGAATATTTGAGATTACTGAAATAAATGACATAATATTTTTAGCATTTCCTGGTCCTGACCATATTTTCTGCTATCTATGTTTGCAACTCAAACAAGTGCATTATTATGAAATGGCCCATAGCTCATAATTTTAAATGACATATCCAAGATAGTATTTTAAAGAGTGCTTCTTTCAGGAATGACAGTAAGTGCTGCTTAATTTTTGGAATGTGATACATGAGAAATATCAAAATAAAATTATTCCAGAAGAAAACACTCACAATGCTAGATAATTACGTGTTTAAAAAAAAAAAAAAAAATTCTGACAGAAAAAAAAGTATTCCTGACCAGTTTGCAGAAGAATATGGGAACTTCTTGGAAACTAAAACCAAAATGAATTACAGGTTCAGAGATGTGAGTGTGATGAAGGAGCATAAGGCAAGCTGAGGGAAAAGTACAGGCTAACAGCACCCCACCGCTGGGTGGGATATGCTTTCCTTGGACACTCCTGGCTGCCCAAGAACAAAGGGAAAAAAAACAAATGGTTGACTGATAGAGATCACAGTCATGCAGGACAGGAGTCTCTTTCAGTTTATGGATAACTTAGTAAACTTCAAGAAAAAGGCAATCTTATCCATAGCCTAATCTCCAGAAACCTTTAGATTCCATTTCCTGGAGCCCTAATATTGTTGCAGGATTTTTTACCACAATACCTGGGATTCATTGTCTTCCTGGTTTAAAGAATGAAGAGGTGGGCACAAAATGAGCAGCAGGCAAAAGTTTATCAGAGCATGAGTTTAGAAAATAAAAATAGTAGGAAAGCTCTCTTTACAGAGAGGGGACATTCGAAAGTGAATGCCCAAGGACTATAGACAAGGGTGCTGGTTTTATAAGGTTCTGATTGCCCCCCCCCCCCATCCTTTCCCCCTTGTTCCTTCTCAGGTTCTACCCTTATTGGATGGACAACTTTAGGTGCTGGGTTGTCCATTCCTGATTGGCTCGTTTCCATCGTATGAGGGTGATCTATGACCAAATCATTCCTTGTAGATCATAGGTTTTATGGCCTACTTATTTTTAGTCAGGTCTTTGGTCAAATTCCCGAGGGAAGCCTGAGGGGGAGTAGGTAGTGTCTGTTACATTCTTAAGAGGGATCTTATACCTTGGCCGGGGTGGGGGGGGGGGGGGCTGTGGCCAGACACCACCAGCATTTTTCCAAAATAATGTGTTTTTTCCCCACCCAGGAGCCTCAGGTCCTATCCTTTCCCTCTCTGCCTATTTTATCCTATCTTTCCCTATTATAATATCACCCTCATCAAGATGTAAGTAGGGGTATAAGTGCTTGCTATGGTAGTGTGGGAAACAGAGGCAAATGAAAAATTAAATTCTGTTACTGCCTACAGCCCACTGACAAGTCTTTGAAACAGGTAAAGTGACCTTCTTCTAGGAGCTCAGCTGCCTCAATGATGACACTTTGCTAGGGGCGAAAGAGAATCTTGGCTTAACAACCTGACCCCCACGCCCCCCACCCCCACCCCTGGATCCTGTGAGTCTCCTTAAACATGTAAAAATTCTTTTGCGAACCTCTTTTGTCTTTAACCCCCAAGTATATGTTGGCAATCATACTCCAAGCTTATGGCCCCTGATATATATCTGAAGGGTCTCATGACTGAGGTTTTACTAAACAGTAATAAATGACATTTTCCTAACAACAGCTAGACCCTCAAGGTCCTGGAAACCTTGCTTCCAAAATTCCTTAGAGACTTACACTTGTCTCTAGCCCCCTCCCAACCTGAAGGTATATAACCAGCCACTCTTTACAACCTCAGTGCAGCTCTTTCTGCCTACAGGTCCTGTCCCCATGCTTTGATAAAATCATTTTTTATCATAAAAGACATCTTCAAGAATTCTTTCCTGGTCATTGTTTCCAAACCACCATCTCCCCAAAACCCCATCAAGTGGACACTGAAACTGGAGTATCTACATATCTCTGCTGCCCTTGAAACTGCATTTTATGCCCAGCACAGGTGGTGTATGAGGTGTTGCAGGGGAATCACGTGAAGCCTAGCACTCAAGTAAATGACACATAATCCAACAATTCTAGGGGTGAACACATCCCATGGATAAATTAGGAAAACAAAACACTCCACAAAAGGACCATAATTACCTTGTTTCAAAGTGGAAGTAGTGAGGAGAGAAAATAAAAATTTCCCTACAAGTTCATAATTACAAAATTATATTCACCTGAGTGAACCTAAAATTACTATAGTGACCTAAGTTTCAAAATGAAGGTTCTAGTTTAAATGGATTCAATTTATAAATACTTTACGTAATTTGTGACAGTAAACACAAATAATTTTTTGAGATGCAATACATTTCCAGATATCTTTAAGCAGTACCAAGTGATGCATTACATAATGAAAAATAAATTTAAAAGTTAACTTAAAACTCACCATGTCCAAAAATCAGAAGTAATAAAAGTCATAGATATATAAGCATAGGGCAAGATCATACTGCTAAGGAATAAAGATAATGGAACAATTTTGATACTGCATATAAAATACAAATGTGCAATATGTTCAAAAAATAAAAGTGCACATCAAAAATATGATGATGATGTAGCCTACAATTAAACAAAAAGATAAGGCAGAACTTTCAGGGTCAAATAAATTTCTAAAAAGTAAAAATATGAGAAAGAATTTCAAATAAATTTTTAGAAATTAAAAATATAAGAAGATTACACACTAAATACATGGTTTTAACTGGAGATTGACCAGAATTGGAAATTAAATTAATAAAACTGACATTACAACTGAAAGAATTAAACATAATGATGTTTATATAAAAAATTAATATAAAGAAGTTAAATATAATGATGCAAATTGTAAAAAAATAAAATAAAAAATGAAAACATTAAACAGAGAGGGAAAAGCCCAGAGGATTTTAAACATCTAATCGGATTCTGAGAAATTACATAGATACTTGGGAAGAGATGGTATTCAAAAATACGAGGGTGTGTATATTCCAGAAATGATAAAAATCACAAATCAAGAAGCCTAAATAATTTTAAGCAAGTTTAAACTAAAGAAAACCTATTTCTAAACCTGCTAATAGATATTTGAAAAATGATATAGTTAAATCAGCTTTAATTTAATTTAATTTAGGGGATGCAGTACTGCAAATGTAGACAATTTAATGAAAATATATCTGAAAGGGGGATATTTAAAGGAAAACTTCATACAATTATTGCCTGACCGTTATCAAAATGTATTATTGAAATGTATGGCATGTCTGAATGGAGAAGTCTTTCTTGAACCAGACAGCTGAGAAAGGGGAAATAATGCAAATCTATTCTTCATCCTTTTTAATATGGCATGCAGAATGGGAACCTTTAGAATTGCCTAAACCCATTCAAGTAGTTAATTTAAAACAACATAGGACACTACTGGGGGTAGGGAGGGAATGGCAATCAGGAAATTTCAGCTAATTAATTAGCCAGAACTAATTACAGGAAATGTCTGTTAAGTACACCACACTAAATGGAGCCTCTGGGAAAAGTCTGTTACTGACATTCACCATTTATTGCTGGAATTTGATGCAGTTTCAAGACATGTGCCATTTGAAAGGGATTTGTTGGCTTCTTATTGGCTTTTCATTGAAATATCTTCTATTACAGAAGAATATACATCTTGTAAGCTGAAATAACCCTCATGTCTTAGGTTATAACAAATTCTATTCGCACAGGAATGGAAATGCAAATTTCCCTCACTAGGTGGAAACAATGTATTCAAGAATACACAGCATTGGTGACCACTGGAGTATCAGGCAGTACATGAATTGGTGGTTGCTCTGCCTTTTGGCTGGGTCAACATAAGATCCCCTTCAGGAGTAACCTAATCTCGTAGCCAAAGGGACCACTTACCATGAACAGTTACTAGAAGATGCCAAGCACCTTGGTTTACAGAAGGTAGATCAAATGTAGTTAATTGGTACTTGGTCGTAAAACCAATGCCTTGCAAATAGTTGACAGTTGCTTTTTGAATGGAAAGGGAAAACATAGATTCACACAACGGGTATAACAAAGATTGGTGTTTCTTGACGCATTAAGAATTGGATAACAACAATGTAATGTAGGTTTTTAGTGATTCTTGGGCAGTAGCTAGTAGGTTGATAAAATGTCAAGTGTATTGTTATGAGAAACTTTATGGAATTGGAAAGAGAAAATCAAATGTAAGTAAAAAATATCAAATAATCATGTTGATGGCCATTAAAATTTAGAAGGAGATAGAAACCAAGCAGATGCTTTTTTTTCACTGTTTGGAAATTGTCCCATGGGGACATAAGATAAGTGATCCTACAAACATTCGATAAATGCATGTATCTTGTAATTTGTGTCAGAAGTTCACAATATAACTAACAATTGCTTTATTTACTAACAAGATCATTAGTGATTAAACACATCTACAGATTGCCTAGTAAAAGATCTTGGTCAGACCACAGCTGTCAGGAAATTCATGTAGAAATCCATTTCAGTGTAACAAGGCAGTATAAACAGTACATATGGCAATGCCCACAAGAGACTTAAGGTCCATTTTTAACTGAGTTTATTTATTTATTTTTAATGTTTATTTATTTTTGAGAGAAAGAGCGTGAGCAGGGAAGGGAGACACAGAATCTGAAGATTCCGAGAAAGAGGGAGACACAGAATCCAAAGCAGGCTCCAGGCTCTGAGCTGTCAGCACAGAGTCTGACACAGGGCTCGAACTCACAAACTGCGAGATCATGACCTGAGCCAACGTTGGACACTTACCCAACTGAGCCACCCAGGCACCCCTTAACTGAGTTTAATTTATTCCCCAATCCAAGACAATGTGGGTTATGAGCAAAGTTTCCTCTTGTCTGGAAAGCCAGAAGATACTAATGCAACTCAAACTAATGTATTTGCAATGATTTTAGTCCAATTCATGATTGGTAACTGCTATTTGGTGTGTATTTCTGTTGTGATTTAAGAGATTAATTTGATTGATTTAATAAAACATAATATTCATTGGTGATCAGATGAACTGGGAGATTGAATTTAAATCCTCACAGCCTATTCTTCTAACGGAAGCTATCAGCCAAACAAGCAAGTAAAGTCAGTTAACAATCATTTAATTGTATATTGAATCAACTTTTCATACAGTTCAAATTTTTATGGTGGAAGAAAGTTTAAAAAAGCAGTCATCTTGGGGCAGAGTTGTGAAACCACTTGTGCTTATACATTTATTTGATAAATTTAAATGTATCTTGAAAGCAATATCTGCACCCCGTTGGAAGATAGTAATCAGTATGCATCCTATTACCTATTTTGTTTTATAAGCAGTGTGCAGGGGCCACGACAAGCTGCCTCAAGATGGGCCACTTTGCTATAAAGATTACTTTGAGTTAAAAGTAATTAAAGCCCAGTAGATACAGACAGGGCTCTCTGCCTACCTATCTACCTAAGTTTACATTGGAAAGGAGAGCCTATATAGAAAGAGAGCTATGATCAGAGAATCTCTTTTACTTAAGGAACATACCTGCATAATAGGGCAATCTTGTTTTTGCAAACATCTCCTTTCACTTTCTTGCTAATAAGCTTTCTCCCCTTTGTATCCTCAGGCATCTACTCCTCTCCTTAGGTCATATAAACTTGCTGTTGCCTCATTGTCTTTGAAATCTTCTGTCTATGTGGATTCCCCATGGTACACTTATTAAATTTGATTTTCTCATATTAATCTGTCACATGGAAATTTGATTCTAAGTCCAGCTATAAGGACCGTAAATCAGAGGAAGGTCTTCCTCCCCAACAAGTGTAAAGGATGCAGAAAAAACGGTAATAAACAATTTAGAAAGAGAATCAGTAAGATGGACTCTGAAGGACAGACTTAATTTACAAGTTGACTGGACAGTGTTTCTGCTCATCAAGGACTGCTACTGAGTCTTGGTCAAGATAAGGACCAATTGGTTTACTAATGGTACATTATGAGGTATATAAAATTCAAAACTCCCCTGGCAGTACCCAGGGCAAAGTTTGCTTACTGATAGAGTATAGATTATATTTAGTATAACTGATGAGTATGAACTATATTGTGAAATAAGACAGGCAAATAAAAGAGAAATAATTGATTAATAGGTACATAAAAATGCATAGCTGTGATTATTTCAGCTTTCTATATTGTCAAAAGTCCACAATGATACTTTGTATATTTTCCAATAATGATTTCACATCCAACCTGTCCACCTCATTTCACCAGTATAGTGACATTCTTCACTGGTTTAGTATTCACTAGGACATGAGTAAATGTTTATGGTATATTTTCATTAATTTGTCTTGAAAATAATGTGTGAACCAGCTCCCTTGATCACAAACTTCTTTTGTTTTACTATGTCTTTACTTAACTGCTTCTGCTCAATTTGTTAATTTGTATTATTCACATACATCAATTATTGGTACGTAGGGCCATAATTCTCTTGTGTGGGGATATATTCTTTTATTTAATCAATTTGATCTCTTTTCCCTTTACACTGCGTTCCTTACAATTTTTTTCTTATAGATTTCCTATCTGACTTGTATTTTATGCATGCTCAAATCTCTATACGTAGGAAGGCTTTGATTTATTTATATTTCTCATTCAGTTCTTGTTTCAGGGTGACTTCTATTCTTTTACATCATTCCAGGTTATGTTATTATATGATTTTAGATATTTAGTAATGTCATTCCTTTAATCAATATTTTACCAAATATTAAAATTTCTATTTTTCACATTTCCTATAAAAATTACTTTCTAAAAATACAGGTATATCTTAGACCGAGTAACTTGTAGAGTGAGTTCATGATAGGCATCATAATATGAAAAAAGCAGACTATAATAATTAAATATTTTATTTATATCATATAGAATGTATGTTTTCTCTTTGATGTATTGTTCTTTGGTTTATAGAGTTGATCTAAACTTTATTTTTGAAGGATCTCTAATTGATAACAGATATAAGCCTGATATTAATCTAAATAGATCAAAGAAATAAAAATCCATCATTGGGAGATGGATTTGGGAAATTCAACATAGGCCATTTACTACCAACTGTTAAAGAGATGAATTTGGAAAAATATTCAGTCTTCTTTCCCTCCCTTCTTCCCTTCTTCCTTCTCTACTTCCATCCCTTCCTATTGTAAGGCTTAAATTGTAGCCTTGAGAAATAACAGCTTTGTTTTGACACTGTAGGTTAAGAGATAACAGTCTTGTCCTATCAATCAAGGGAACAAAAGTTCAAGGAAAATCAACTGGATTAGTGTTTGATTGGATTGGGGCAAGGGCATGTCTGAACTGTTTCCACCCCCATCTGGGAACTATTTCTTTGTTCTGTTCCCGGGTGATGATAAGACCATGTGGTCGGCTCTAAAAACTCTGTACCCGGCTGTTCTCTGATCGGTTGGCCTTGCCTCTCATTGCAATAAACTTTGTTGGGACTGTCACAGATGCCCATAGCATTCTGTTTCAGGAGTCGTGTGGATGCAACACTACTTCTTTCCTTTCTTCTTCCTATTTTAAAATTCAAGCTACATAAATTATTCAGGAATATAATCCTTATGTAAATACTGGAAGTCTTTTTTTTCCTGTGCATCCTGTGTGCACAAGATCTCTGTATGAAAAAGTGTATATAGGTATATGGCCACCTACCTTGTTCCAAGTAGCCTGCATTTCTGGGACTATCTCCTAAATGTATGCAGTAAAAAGAGATATGGCCCAAAATTATATATCACTGAAAAAAATATTGAGGTGTAACTTCATATATCACTGAAAAAAATATAGGAGGTAGAAGTACAGTCTGTGCGTATGTCCTAGTGGTTATCATTACCTACTGGTGCATCTCTCACTTGGGCATAGGTTTTTTCCTCAGAGATTCAATGAAAATTTTGGCTCTCATTTTTGTTTTGTTTTAAAAATAGATTTCAGGGGCGCCTGGGTGGCTCAGTGGGTTAAGCGTCCAACTTCAGCTCAGGTCATGATCTCACGGTCCGTGAGTTAGAGCCCCACGTCAGGCTCTGTGCTGACAGCTTAGAGCCTGGAGCCTGCTTCCAATTCTGTGTCTCCCTCTCTCTCTGACCCTCCCCCATTCATGCGCTCTCTGTCTCAAAAATAAATAAACATTAAAAAATAAATAAATAAATAAATAAAAAATACAAATAGATTTCAATAATAAAAAAAAATAAACCCAAACCTAAAACAGCACCACTTATTCAATTCATAGTTTTAAGAGTGGATGATGGACTGGGATGAACTGGGCAATTCTGCATTATCTTGGCCAGGAGAAGCTGAACTTGGCTGAGCTCACTCCTGGGTCATCATGGGGTGAGGGATTGGCTTGTCTATGATGGTTCTGCTAAGATAGTTCATCTCTACTTATTGTGGTACCTCATCCTTTCAGAAGGTTATCTTTTTTGTTATTGTTTAGATGGTAGACTAGCCAGATTCTAAGAGGACAGCAAAGGCACGGAAGGCCTCTTATAGCCCAAGCTCCTCTAAGTAAAATGTTGCTTCTACTGTGCTTTACTAGCCAAATAAACTCACAATGCCATCCCAGATTTCAGATATGAGGAATTAAACTTATCCTGTTAAGGCGAAAATTACATGAGAATGGTTGCATGTAAAAGAGGAATTTAGGGTTATTTTAAAAATAGGTCATATCATATCTTATTCTGTTTTTCCTAACCAGTTATTTTCTCAGGCATGTCAAGTATACCAGACTGAATTTAAAAAGAATTAGTATTTAAATCAATATTTAAATTTTGAAAAAAAAAATTGTTTCTTATGAAATTGAGTCTTTATACCAAAAAGTTATGTTAAAATTATTCATGTGTTCCTGATAACAACGTATCCTAATTACAAGGAAAGTAAATCAGTAATATTTTAATCTAAATCTGTTATAGTGGTCGACATAATTATGCAATTGTTTTTAATTTAATGTTTGTAGATGGTTTCTGAGTCTTAGTAAAACTCTTGAGAGAGATAAAAATATTCATGTGTGCGTATGCATTTTTAGAGTAGATGGTCTATGGCCAAATTCTCTCTTGTTTTTAAAATTTTTAAATGCTTATTTATTTTTGAGAGAGAGAGAGAGAGCACAAACAAGGGAAGGGCAGAGAGAGAGAGAAGGAGACACAGAATCTGAAGCAGGCTCAAGGCTCTGAGCTATCAGCACAGAGCCCGATGTGGGGCTTGAACTCATGAACTATGAGATCATGACCTGAGGTGAAGACAGATGCTTAACCAACTGGGCCACCCAGGAGCCTCAATAGTCAATCAAATTTTTAAGCATTTCCTACACAGAGTACACAAGTATTGTAGGAAATATTTTTACTCCTTGAGAAAATATATTTTTATCTCAATATCAGTTGATTCATAATTTATATGTAGTTTTTAGCTTTTACCACAATTTTGGTTCCCTTACCTTTAATTGATCATTCCTTGTTTGTAGTTACTAATACCTTACTTACTGAATAATAAAAATTATGTATGTCTAAGAAAGGTATTATGATAGTAGCAGACTATATTATGACTAGTAGAATGTCTACTTTAAAAGGCATCATATTCTTGGCTTTCTGTCTGATGACAGATACAGGGTTTCTCCTAAACTAAAAGATTGATCAAGATTTGCATCGCATTAGAGCCTTTAAAATTCTAAAGAATCAAAGTCTGATGACAGATGGCATACCTGCTGAGGAGTTCAAGGGCGCTGATGAGATGATACTGAGGTGACAGCAGAGTCTTTTTGCTCTACATATGTAATAGCTGATATGAAGAGATTTCAGAACTGCTGTTGGCATCATTATCTTTGTGATAAAAGGTGAATATTCTGACTGCATCTGTGGTTATCTGCCACTTATCTTAGAAACCAAGAAAGGGAAAACAACGGAATGAATTTCATGTATAATCCCTAAATTTAGATTCTAACCATATTTAAAATGATAATTTAGCGTAGTTTCAGACTCAATCGAACCCATGTGAAAACTTTAATGAATAAAATCATGTAAATATAGAAAACAAGACATATATTATGAATAGTCTCATAGTGAATCATTTTTAAAGCAATAATGAAAAAGTTACACTCTATGTACTACCTGCCTTTTTAAATATTTTCAAAAAATGTACAGAATATAGGGAATATATGGAAACATATGAAGGAATCTTGGACAAAGTTGAAAGCATTAAGTTTATTGCACTTAAATGTGTACTGAAATACACATATCCAGTATAATTTTATTTTTAAAATTACATGTAAGTTCCAGAGATATGTTAAAGCTGTCTCATACTACTGAGTGTGAAAGACCATTGTTAAATATTTGGAAATTCTGTGAGCTATTTGATTTTGTGTTGGTTGTTTACAATTGGCTTTGGTAGGGGTATTTTATTTTTAGCATAAAAAATAGCAATGACACAAATCAAGATTTTGTTTTGTTTTGTTTCCTCCAGAGAAGATTATTAAATATTTACCAACTTATTGCTGCTTTTTTTTTTTAATTTTTTTTTTTTAACGTTTTATTTATTTTTGAGACAGAGAGAGACAGAGCATGAACGGGGGAGGGGCAGAGAGAGAGGGAGACACAGAATCAGAAGCAGGCTCCAGGCTCTGAGCCACCAGCCCAGAGCCCCACGTGGGGCTCAAACTCACGGACTGCGAGATCGTGACCTGAACTGAAGTCGGACGCTTAACCGACTGCGCCACCCAGGCGCCCCAACTTATTGCTGCTTCTAAATAAATCTTAGTAATATACCAAATGCCTTTGAAAATTTTCTTTCTCTATTATTCCTCTATTTCTTCTAATTTTTGAAGTGTTTTTAATTAAAAACTTTATAATCATATTAAAAAGCATACTTTTAAAGAATATGAAACAAATATAACAAATACACAAATTAAACTATATTTTTAATACCAGGTAAAAATATGTGGAAATATACTATAATAACTTTAAATCTTTTTAAATCATTTTTTTCCTAATGCTTCTATAACAGAAATGCTAGAGATCCAAATGACTAATGACCAGCTTTAAGTAGAAAAGCAAATATTAGAAAAATTGATCATGTGCTTAAAATAAGAAAGGCACTGTTTATCATATTTAAAGTGGAGAAAAATAACATCACATATCTGAAACATATCACTGGTGAGAAGTATCTAATTTCTATAAATATTCATGTGCTCTGTAGTCTATAACAGATAACTTCATTATTGCTAGTCACACTGATGTAAAAAATGCTTTCAGGTATACTTTTACCATTTACTCTGCAAGCTCAAGACAGTGTCATGACACAGAAGTAAAGGGAGTAGATTTTTACAATAAAACTAAGGTTCTTAGTAGTACTTACTAGATAGCAAGGAAAACAAGATTTTTCATCACAACGAATGGATTCTCATATATTTTTTAATACATTTTTTAATTTACTTTTCTAATATTTTGTCTAAGATATTTGTCCATAGGTTTATGGTGTTACTGACAGTGTGTACCCTTTCCATGAAAAAAAAAATCTTTTATTCATATGTAGAAAAGTTTATGAATATTTGAGATAATCAGGTTATAGGTTGTATGAAGTTTTTGCTTATAAGACATTTTGTCCTTAATTGAAATTGTTGGATTCTCAATTATATTTCCTTATGGTTATGGAAGTTTTTGTTTGATTTATTTCTGAGACAGGTTTAATGAGTTTCTTGAATTTTTCTATTTTCATCTAAATTTTAATAGTGGTTGTTTCTTAATCACTATCTTTCAAATTGCATGCATATTTAGAAATATCTTTCCTTGAGGGGCTCCTGGGTGGCTCAGTCGGTTGAGCGACCAACTTCGGCTCAGATCATGATCTTGCAGTCTGTGAGTTCAAGCTCCGTGTCGGGCTCTGTGCTGATGGCTCAGAGCCTGGAGCCTGCCTCGGATTCTGTGTCTCCCTCTCTCTGCCCCTTCCCAGCTCATGCTCTATCTCTCTCTGTCTCTCAAAAATGAATAAACGTTAAAAAACATTTTTTTTAAAAGAAATATCTTTCCTTGATACCTCAGGTACCTTAAAAACCTGTACCATGTTGCTAAATGCAATTTAATAGAACATAAGGAATGTCAGTAATACATAAAAGGCAAAATAATAATTATAATTTAGAAAATATTTTAATAAGAATATGTGCTCTAAATATAGGACAGGAATTCAGAGATGAAAACATTTTAATATCTTGTTCAAGGAGAAATAGAGAAACCCTGCACCCTATCCCCCTAAAAGAAATCAGTAGTAATGTTCTGAACACCCGATGAATTTATTTGATAGATATTTGAGGAAGTACAATTTAATTTTCTAATGTGATATATATTTTTTTCCAGTATACTTTCATTTTGCATGTCATCCAAACAATACCATCCCTAATTGGTTTGCCTTTTGCTTTCATATAATATATTTTCTGATGCTGTTTCTTTTGATTGAATATTTTTGTCTTCATATCTATATGATATATGGTCACTCTTTTAATATCATCTCAGTTTACAAATCCTCCAGCCATCTATAGTCCTCTTAGTTCCCATCACACTCTGCTATACAAAACAGATTATTTTACTCTTATATTCTCCTTACATGAGTGATTCAGATTAAGTCATCACCAAAATGTAAATTTCAGTAGTAGGGATACAGTTTGTTGTTCTCTATAATGCTGCTTCATGGCCAACACACTTAAGGACCCTGAAAATTATAGTTAACAAATACATATTTTTATAACTAGATAAAATTTAACCCTTCAGTACTTTCTCATCTGTATTTATTTTATTATGTTTTTAATTTTTTAATGTTTATTTATTTTTGAAGGAGAGAGAGCTCATGAGCCTGGGAGGGGCAGAAAAAGATGGAGACACAGAATCAAAGCAGGCTTCAGGCTCTGAGCTGTCAGCACAGAGCCCAAAGCAGGGCTCGAACCCACCAACTGTGAGATCAAGACCTGAGCCAACCAGGTTAACCAGCTGGTTAACCAGCTGAGTCACTCAGGTGCCCCTCTGATCTCTATTTATTTTTAAACTCTTTTACATTCCTTGCCTCTGATCTTAAGGAATTTTTTAATAGAGTTTTGAAAATCCATTTATATTTTTTCAAACTATTTCTGTTTCTCAAAATATTTTTCCATACCATTAGAACATAATAACAATTTTGTTCTGTGCCAGTAACTTACTTACAACTATATTATCAAAGGTACATTAAAAAATAAAGCTAGTCATCAAAGAAAGATACTTTAAAATTTCAAGATATAGTATGTCTTTGACAATAATTATTTAAACAAAAATAAAAAAGATTTATAAGCAATATAAACCTCTGAGATATTGTAAAATTATTCTTATTTTTGTCATTTTTTTTCTTGAATGTGAAATATTTTTACTGCTGCTGGGCTTATCTGACCTTTAATGAACCCACAGTGCCTTAGGCAACCATTCATTCATTGTTCCATAAAGTAAGAGATGTTATAATAGTAAAAGACATTGATTCATACATCTTTATTGTAGAACTCCAAGATGTTTGTCTTTCTCAAAATAAGCCTTTTTCCTCTGCAATAAAATAATATTAGTCCTTGTCAGAAAAGAAAAATGTAGTCTTCAGAATTACTAAAAAAACATAACCCTATGGGAAAACCACAGGCTATGTGCTGATTTATTTTCTGTGTCTGATCTTATGATGTAATATTTTAAAAAGCACTTTCAGTTAATCAATAAATCACTTTAAAATACTCTAATAAATATATGATCCAATTAAAATCAGTGCACAATATGATGTGATCACTGAAACAACATAGAAAGAAAGTCAATGCAATTGAAATATTGGAAGCATTAACACGTTTATTGCTTGAGATAAATTATGGTCTCTGGGTGATTATTTTATGCTTTGTACTTTTTTTTGACATAGAAATAATTATCAGAAAAACTTGTATCTACTGCTTACGGACAGGATAATATCACTTTTTTTTTTTTAATCCACAGAATCTCCACATTTGTTCAGTGTGTTCTATTTGTTGGTTGACAGTAATAAATCCTGATATGTATGTCAAATTAACGGTCCTAGGTCATTGCTGTATAACCACACTAGTTATCAATGAATAGATTATTTTGGTTGGGGGTGCTTATGAAGGTTGTCTCTATAATTACCCTTTGCAAGGACTATTGTCAATTAAAAAATTAGATAAGAATGTTTTCAAGTTTCCTACAAAATATTAACAAAATATTTGAATATATAGCTATATTTATAGACAAAATAGTATTTCATAGCCTCACAAATACACTAATGGGTATATACAATTCCATCCACCCCTAGCTACTGTCTGCAAGTTTGGAGTCATCTGTACTCTCAATGTTACAGCTCCTTCTGTTCTTCTCCCCTGAGTCCATTATAGCCAGTCTTTTGACTCTAAAGCACAAATGAATCATGTCATCAACAACTTCCATCTTTCTAAATGCAAGGGCTATCGCTAGCCATCTTTATTTTTCTTTTCATTTGGAAAAAAAATATTCTTCATTTGACTTTAGAGCAACTCTTGCTCTCCATGCTAACTCCATCCATGGAGTGGCCATTCCATCTCAGTTCTTTGCTGGGTCTTCTTCCTCTTTAAAGTCTTTAAGTACTAGAGGAAGTCAATGCTTAATTCATTTACCTCTTCTCTGTCTACACTAGCTTCCTAAGTAAGGTTATTTATATGCTTTAATGTGGCTCTGATGTGTGCTCTTGAATCCAAAATTAGACTAAGAATTGCATTCTGGATGTCTAATAGATCTTAAACATAATATGTTTAAATTCATGCTCTCCCTACCAATCTGTTTCTTCCTGATTATTCTCTTTTCAGTATCTGCAAATGAACATGTTACAGAAATTGAACATGTTACATGAATTTAATGATTGGCATTTAATAAAAATATTCTGGGTCTCTCTCTCCCTCTCTTTCTCTCTCTCTCTCTCACACACACAGACACACCCACCCACACACATACAGTTGAAAATGAAAAAGACAAAAAGAAAAGTGAATTGTTAGGAAAATAGTAATGGTAATTCTATTACAAATAATCATCTTGATGCAATAAAGTCAGGGAATTTATATCAGGAAAATCCTTACTTCAACTTTAAGTCTTTTAATAAAAATGATGATATGATGATAACTGGAAGTAAACAAAAATAACAGGTGTTGAATACCTAATATATGCCAGATATTCTTTTAAGCATACAACATGGATGTTTATATAATTCTGAAAGCACCCAAATGAGGAAGGCAGACACAATGATACAGGAGAGTTAGACTCTCCTATAATACACAGAGTATCTACAATTGCTCTACAAAATATAACATATAGTAAATCAAATATTTTGCCTCTGTGACATTATATTTGGGCCAAAGGAGAAGTGCAGAGTTCTTTCAGCGGAAGACCATCCCTTACCACAGTTTTAGTTAAGTTTTGGTCTGAGAAACTTATAGAAGCAGCAAATAGAATGGTGGGTGTCTGAGAATGAGTGGGGAATGGAGGAGATGAGGAATTGTTCAATGGATATAAAGTTACAGTTATACAAAATAAATAAATCCTAAAGATCTCCTGTAAAACATAGTGCCTATAGTTAATAATACAGTACTGTGCAGTTAAAAATCCAAGAGAGTTTGTGAGGAGATAAGTTAATGAACTTGATTGGGGTAATCATTTCACTATGTACATGACTATCAAATCATCAAGTTGTATACCTTAAATATGAATCATTTTTACTTTTAAAACTTTAAAAATTTTTTTTTTCAACGTTTATTTATTTTTGGGACAGAGAGAGACAGAGCATGAACGGGGGAGGGGCAGAGAGAGAAGGAGACACAGAATCGGAAACAGGCTCCAGGCTCTGGGCCATCAGCCCAGAGCCCGACGCGGGGCTCGAACTCACGGACCGCGAGATCGTGACCTGGCTGAAGTCGGATGCTTAACCGACTGCGCCACCCAGGCGCCCCTAAAATGTTTATTTTTGAGAGAGAGAAACAGAGAGCAAGCAGGGAAGGGGAAGAGAGAGGGAGACACAGAATCCAAAGCAGGTTTCAGACTCTGAGCTGTCAGCACAGAGCCCAACGTGGGACTTGAACTCACAGACCGCGAGATCATGACCTGAGCCGAAGTCAGATGCTAAACCAACTGAGCCACCCAGAAGCCCTATGAATGATTTTTATTTTTAAAATGTATATCTTAAAAAAATCTAAAGGGGCAGATCTCATGGTAAGTGTTCTTACCAGAAAACAAAACCAAAACAAAGTAAAACCCCCAAAAGGGCACAAGAAAACTTTTGGAGGTGATGTATATGTTTATTACCTTGAATGCAGTGATGGCATCATGTGTTTATACATCTGTCCAAACTCACCAAACTGCATACCTTAAATATTTGAAATTTGAGATGTCAATTATGGTCTCAAAAAAGACTAAAAAAAAAAAAAAAAAAAAAAAAACCAGATAACATGATATGTTCTTTTAGAAGAAAATAACAACAGATTTTCAAGGATACTCTTCACTTACGATTATTGTTCCAAGTAAACTACATATTAATCATTCAATTAACTTCCCATATAAAAAATTGAAGAAATCTAATTAATACAAGTTCTGAAAATCATGAAAATATTATAGTCTTTTGAAATCTTAGTAGTGAAGAGGTCACAATAAGTTATCAATCAGTCCAAAAGCACATATACAACACATCTGTGGATTTGTATTTTACACAATGGTTTCTTCAAAAACTATGCCCAGGCCCTGCTATTACTCAGTTATCAAAATGGCAGCAGTTAGATAACATATCCTTAGAAATAAAGATTAGTATTTCATGTCTATAGTACACTTAACTACTCTATCCATGTTAATATATTAAACAGTACCTGTTCAATTCTTTACGTAGATAGTCCTATATTATGTTTAAAACACACGAGTCATGTAAGAACTCTGAGCCACTGATTCTGAGAGTGCATAAAATGGTATTTCTTACACAGCAATTTTCATGAGACTCTACAATAGACCCGCTATTATTCAGTTAGGAATGTAGTCTTTTTACTCAGGAAAAAGACTACATATAATCCATAATCAATGGGAATGGGCAGGTCACAGACATTAGGGAGAATACCAGAAAGAAAAATGGATCAAATCAGGGAAAGCTCCAGAGAAAAGCAAACAAATATATCAAGTCCCAACAACTTAGTAAGAACATATCCTGCACTTTTTAGAATATGTGTGTGGTTACTATCCCTGTAGAAAGGAATAGGTAATCATTATAAAGAACCTGCTCAAGGAAAATTGCCCATAGTCAGTCATTAAGAGATAGAAAAGCTCTGAAACAGGGGTTCCTGGGTGGCTCAGTCAGTTAAGTGTCTGACTCCTGATTTTGGCTCAGGTCATGACCTCATGATTTGTGAGTTCAAGCCCCACATCAGGCTTTGCACTGACAGTGTGAGGTCTGCTTAGGATTCTCTCTCTCTCTGTGTCTCTCTGCCCCTTCCCTGCTCGTGCGCGCGCTCTCTCTCTCTCTCTCTCTGTCTCTCAAAATAAAAACAAAACAAAACAGAAAAGCTCTGACACAAATACAGGACAATATCTATGAAGACTTTGTAAAACTGGTGTGATATTTAGAAAAAAAAGATGGCCAAGCTTAGGGAAAGAGGAGCTAGGACAGACATATTTTCACTGCTGTTTAACTGAAAATGAATTATGCAAGTTAAATATAAACAAAGACTTGGAAATAGAAAACTAAATCCCAATCAATACAATTTCCAGAAATGTAAATGTAGATACTGACATGGTAAATCGTAAATTTTCTACTTGAGTAGCCATTTGGGAAACAAAACAAAACAAAACAAAACATTGGTTGTGATATTTTTATTAAGATCTAAATCAATCTCTGATATTGATATTTTATAGATAGATAAAAATAGATATGAATTGAGTTGATTGTTGATTCCCTTTGTATTTTCCAATATTAATATTTCACATAACTATGATACAACTATCAAAACTATGAAACAACCAATATTATATTGATTTAACCAGTGCTTAAACTAATACTTTGGTTCTGGATCCTATATTAGGTCATGCATTGCATTTATTAATAAAGATTTTGGGGGCACCAGGGTGGCTCAGTTGGTTAAGTGTCTGACTCTTGATTTCAGCTCAGGTCATGATCTCACGGTTCATAAGTTCAGGCCTCCCATTAGGCAGCCTGCTTGGGATTCTCTGTCTCCCTCTCTCTCTGCTCCTCCCTACTTTCTCTCTCTCTCCCTCTCAAAAATAAAAAATATTTAAAACAAAAAAGACTTTTGTCCTCCAATGAGTGGTAGTTCTTTAATCTTTCTTATTTTTCATGACCTTGATACTTTTGAAGTGTATTCATCAGGTGCCTTGGCAAATGTTCCTCAATTTCAGTTTAGTCTTATGTTTACTATGGCAGAGGCCATGGAATTCTTTGGAGATAAATACTTCATAGTCAATGTGCCTTTCTTAGCACGTTATATGAGGGGACACATGATACTGATATGTTTCATCACACTAGTACTGACCTTGATATCATGTTTAAGATTGGTGTCTATCAGGTTTCCCTCTCTGCTATTCAACAAATATTTTGAAGGAGAAACGTTAAAGTTTTGACAATATATCATTTATAAAAATAATTTTAAAATTCATGTTTACCTTACCTGTGGAAATTATTTCTGTGCTGTTCTAATGGCTATTTGTACTTCCTTTATTCCTTCTACTTTTAATAATGGAAATTTTTCTGTAAGTAAACTTTGTCTTTTCTTCTCTATTTATTTATTTATTTATTAAAACATTTATTTACAGTAATATGAACTTCTTTATATATATATATTTTATATATATAAATATATATATATATTTTTTTTCCTTTGGTTATAATCCAAACTGCCATTACTATCATTATTTATTTGTTATTCACATCTTTTCAGTTTGGGACATTGAGAATGCTTTAATACTGAAAAAAAAAAAAAAATATATATATGCAAAATACTGAAATATATATATGATATTTTCTACATATTCATACTAATATCTGTAACTACAAACTAGAACCCCCAGCATTCATTACCATTCTACTCACATTAGTATGTGTGTAGTGGTATCTGATTTTGTTTCC
The DNA here is from genome assembly GCF_018350155.1 of Leopardus geoffroyi. NCBI lineage: Eukaryota > Metazoa > Chordata > Mammalia > Carnivora > Felidae > Leopardus > Leopardus geoffroyi. The sequence continues at coordinate 55,431,527 of NC_059326.1, read as the reverse complement.
AATTTGCATTTCCCTAATGACTATTGATGCTGCCCATTTTTATAAACTACGTACCATCCATATATATTTTTTGAATAAAGGGTCTATATTTGTCCATTTAAAAAATTTTTAAATTACTTTATCGTTGTTCATCTGCAAGAAGCATTTATATTTCTGGACACAAGTTCTTTATCAGATATGGTTTGGTAATTTGTTTCTTCTAATGTGTAGCTTGTCTTTGTATCTATTAAAAAACTTACAGAGCAAAATTTGTCATTATTGATACAGTTTTATATATTAATTACTTTCTTTCATGGCTCATGTTTTGGTGTTCTATCTAAAAACTCTGCCAAACCCAGAGCGAAATGAAATTCTGCTTATATATCCTTCTGAATATCTTATATCTATACTATTTACATTTATTTCTAAAATCCATTTCAATTAATTTTTATAAAACATGTAACCTATGATATGAAGTTTATTTTTCTATATGGACATTGAATTTTTCCAGAAGAATGAAAATTATAAAAATACTGCCGCTTTTCAATTAATTTCAAATTAATTTTCAATTAATTTGACTCTGAACATTAGTCAAAAATCAGTTGTTTATATTTGTGTTATTACTGTTTTGAAGTTCTATAATCTGTTTTATGGGTACTTTTGCCAATACCATGATGCCTTGATTACTGTGCCTTTATAGTGAGTCTTAAAATTGGGTAGTGGGAGTTCACCCATTTTGTTCTTCAATTTAAAATAGTTTCTTCCCTTTTCATATTAATTTTAGGATCAGATTGTCAATATCTACAAAAAAGCTTTCAGGGATTTTGTTTGGGATTGCAATGAATTCATGGATCAAAGTGGGGAATGTTATCATCTTACCGATACTGATTTTTTTAATTATTGCATGAAGGCTATTTTTCCCTTTATTTACATCTTTGATTTCTGTCACTCAGATTTTTTATTATTCAGCATGCAGATCTTGCCAATAAGCTTGATTTATTATGGTGTGTGTGTGTGTGTGTGTGTGTGTGTGTGTGTGTGTGTGTAATTGATTTTTTGTTGTTGTTTTAGTTTGTTAGTATTTTCAATGAAGTTTGAATTCCCTAGGCACTTTTGGAGTGAGGTTTCCATGCAATAAGGATACCAACCAGACTGGTCTCAGGTTACTGTTAGGGGAAAGACATGCCATGTCAAAAATTAGTCAAATGAATCTGGAAATTTCAAAATTGGGGTATAGAAGCTGCTGCTACTTTTGTTCCAATCTCACACAAGAGGCAGCTTAGAAAAGATAATCCTTTTCTGGGAATGGTTGCATTCAATCATCTAACTGCCTTACTAACTGTATAGATTAGATGGTAAGGAAGGGAAGATGAGAAAATGTATATATTTATTTTCTAAGCGGCTGTTCCAAAACTCAACCATACCAGGTTTCTGTGGAGGGAAGATAGAGGTCCATTAAGTATCTTGACTATCATCCCATTGTTAAGTGGCTTTTGTGATAATGGAAACACTGTTATTACAGCAAGTATTCCAAAAACCGTAAATATGGCATGGAATGATTTCAAGAGCAACAATGGTGTGGTCAGAGCCAGATGAGGGTAACCTGAAAAAATGTCAACAATAGCAAATCACAACAGATAGCTCAAGTCTATACAGTCAGTCTGTCAGTAGAAGATGGGGACGATACCTTATCTAATGTGGTCTCTTCTACTACAAGTTAAACAGGTCAGCATTTGGTAGATGAACGAATGTTTTTTTCTTTGTTTTTAGTTTATTTATTTTGAGAGAGAAAGAGCGAGCTCAAGTCAGGGAGGGGCAGAGAGAGAGGGAGAAGGAGAGAATCCCTAGCAAGCTCTGCACTGTCAGCACAGAGCCCGATATGGGTCTTGAACCTGCCAACCATGAGATCATGAACTGATCCTAAGTCAGATGCTTAACCAACTGAGCCACTCAGGTGCCCCTGGCAGGTGAACAAGTTTAACATGCAGTGACAACCTCCACATCACAAACAAATAGTGCTTTACTTTCTACTTAGTCTTTGATGGTGAATGTTCCATGATGATGGATCCAGACAGTGACGATCTAGTTGGTGCAGGCTAAATCAGCAGGTTTGATTTCATTATCATCTGGGAATGGGCCTTTGGGTTGGATATCTGAAACAGTGACCTCACAATTTGATCCCTGGGAGGATACCTAAGAGGGGTATCTTTAATCTCACAGTCCTGTAGTTTTCCAAGTGTCAGAACAAATAACTCAGTTGTTGGCAGCAGCTTAAAAGTCTATACAAGTGTAAAAGTTTCATCAAGAAAGTATTGACTAGAGCTTTATCAGCCTTGAGTCTGTCTACCAAAATGACCACTTACATTCTGTGTTATGCAGAGCTAATGGTGACATTGAATAGCTGTAGCCCAATGGATACTATCATATTTATGTTTGTCTGGAACATTAGTGAATCAGACCCAGGCATTTCCAGGAATTTCTATATCTTGAAAACCTTATTAAGCCATTAGCTTTGCATTTGGAGCTATGAGAGATAAAGTTTCCCTTAAAGACTTACTTGCCACTTTTTCATTTAAAATAAAAGAACAGAGCCATGTTGCTCTGTTCTTGGATCTACCATTTCCATTCACATGCTAAGGTTTTTAAGCCTCTCCTACCTTGTTCGTTATAGACTTTACCAATCCTACAATGAAAATATTAAGCCTAAAATTCTTAATGCCTCAGTGGACCACCTGTTTAGTTTTGAAAAGAGCCTGAGAATAACTAATAGATGCTTTTGCAAGGGGGTTGAACTGACGGCCAAGTTAGGGAGACCAGGAATCGAAAATCCCCAAAAGTACTAGAAATAGGCTGCATCTCTTTCCTGGGAGCTCAAATTAGAAAAAAAAAAAAAAGTTGCAAAAACGTGTACTCTCTCTAATACCCAATGTATTGAATAATATTGTTTGCCTCCTTTATCTTTGGGAGTAAGGACTAAAGAAATGGTAGTTTTTTACTTAATTGCTCTTAAGAATTGAGAACTCAGAATTGTTGGAATGAGGATTCTGATTTGTCAAAGAACAGACCAACTAAATAGTGAAAACTCTGGGCCATGGGCATAGGCATTCATACTAAAACATGACCCCACACTGGTAGAAAATGGCAGGAAAGTTTGTGTCCCACTAGGACTTCTCTACCTGCAGATCTTCCTCCCCTGGGATTTTTACCCCTGGTACTTTGGGGATAGAGATGGACAAGCACATAGCACACCATAATCTTACTATGTATTCAGATGTAGAAGCAGTAAAATCAGTTGCATTCAACTGGTTCATAGGGCTCTCCACCTATAAACGATGGTCTCTTACCTTCCCTATTGTGAACCTTGCACAAAACCCATCAGTCAAATCTGGATGCCCACAGATAAAGACTGGATGATGACTTTTATGCCAATGTCTAAGAGAGCCATAAAACTTTTGATGCCTCCCTGACCTTTGTACCACCCAGTGTCACCAACTTACTCAGACAAGCGCCATGATCTTCAGTCCTCGTTAGGACAGAATGATCTCATCCCTACCCCTATGTTTTTCTGTAAAGCAACTGTGGTTGAGGTAGATAGCTAGGGAGAAATCATAGGGCATAGAGAGATTCAGAAATTCTGCAACAGAGTAGAGCAAGGCACATATACTTTCTTCTTCTAGCAATGTAGCAGCTGTTCACAGTTCCCCCAAATAGTTTTTTCTTTAATTTGATGCAGTCAGTGTGATATATAAGCTTTCGGCACCCCCTCACTCAGCAGCTGTGGACATACTGCTTTTTGGGTGGGCTTGCTGCCTCACTGACATATTGCCTTGCTGCCCCATGGTAACATTTTTTTTCTTCCCACCCCCCCAAGGGAGAATAAACAAAAATCAAAGCAATATTCAGACAGCTTCTTTGCTTTGCTTTGCTTTGCCTTACTTTCTTCTGTTCTGCTCTGTTCTTTCCCTTTCTTTTTTGTGGTAAGAACACTTAACATGAAACCTATTATATTAACAAATTTTAAGTGTATTAGACATTATTGACTATATAGGTACAATGCTGAACAGCAAATCTCTAGAACTTATTTATGTTGCTTAGCTGAAACTTTTTCTTGGTGACTGCTAATACCCCATTGCCCCCTCCCTTCAGTCTTTGGCAATTACCATTCCACTTCTGGATTCTATGAATTTGATTACTTTGGATACCTCATGTAAGTGGAATCATGCAGTATTTTTCTGTGACTGACTTATTTCACCTAGTGATATGTCCTCAAGTTTCATCCATGCTATCACATAATGGAGAATTTTCTTTCTTTTTTTTTTTAAAGGCTGACTAGTTTCCGTTGTAGGTATAGGACACATTTCTTTATTAGGAAATAATGTCTGTGGATAGACATTTAGGTTGTTTCCACATCTTGGCTATTCTGAATAGTGCTGCAGGGATCATAGGAGTGCTAATATCTCTGAGATTCTAATTTCATTTCTTTTGGATGAACCACATAACGCTGTTGGTGAAAATACAAGATGCCTCAGCTGCTATGGAAATTCCTCAAAACACTAAAAACAGAACTGCCATGTGATCCAGCAATCCAACTTCTGAATATTCATCCAAAATAATTGGGCAGCTTGTTTCAATTGTCTCTATTTTCATTCAGCCCCTAAGCCTTCATTAACAGATAGAATGTAAACTCTTCAGTGGAAACCCTTTTTCCACTCACCACAGGAGTTAGCCATTTGATATAAAATCTCAGGTGATCTCCTTATTTGCCCCAGTCTTGCCTATGGAGAGCCATTGAACTTTGTTTTTCAGAAGCCATGTCTCTGTCAGTGGTCCATCCACATCACCAAAAACTGTCAGGAACTGTGATGGATTCTAAATTTTACCCCACTTTCAAGCTAACATTAGGCCATCCCAGCTTCATGGACACTAGAAGTCTGCTTAAGACTCACGTCAGAACCAAAGGACTTTATCCCTCACGGCACAGCAAGCAGTATGAGCTTCATGTTCATAGTATTTCCTCTTGCTATTGAATTCCTATGGGATTGATGCAGAAGTAGGCCTACGTGGATGCTACATAATAGCTGAGGATAAACTTCAGAAACTCCTATATTTTATAAGCAATTGCAAGCTAACTTGACCATTCTTTACCCCAAAAGGGTGACATTGTCCTTATTACACTAGACAACATTCAAATCAGATCTCTGCTTTAGCATCATTAGGAAGTTATCTCTAACCTCCAAGGCTATTTGCTATGCAGACTTGCTTGACAAGATAAGACTGTCAGTTCCTCTGCTTGCAAGATTTGAAGAAATATGAGAGACCAAAGGAGTATTGTCCTAAACCAAGAGATATCTCACACAAAGACACACTCTTTCCAAAGCAATCCATTAAGGGATCCCAGCAAACAAACAAAGAACCAGCTATTTTGGCCCACCACATGATATCTCTGACATGCCACATATGTTATAGAACTCCTTGTGGGATTAGCCAAGGCTTTATTCAGCCTGCATCATGGTTCAATTTCTCCCTTTGCCAAACCATACTTTCTCCCTTATTCTTTTCAGATGGTGATCCCTAATATCTAATAAACAAATATGTCGTAATCCATGCTCAATATCTCCTAGAAGTCTCATCCTGTGATATACAAATATTTCTGTTATTAGTGTCCTTCATTGTTGCTATAGGCCTTTGAGTCTACATGCTCTACTTTGTTCAGTCTGTTACAACTCTATCATCTACTTTATATTTTTCAGAATTCAACTGTATTACTTATTTTTCATTGTTTCCTCTTTAGGTAAATTGCTCTTGGCTTGCAATATATTTTTTCAGTATTTATTGGCTTTGGTTCTGTTGTTATTCTTTAGAAAAAAAGGCAATAGTATATGTAACTAACTGCCTGACATATTTAACTGGTTATTTCTGGCCTAATTTTAGTTTCAATGCATTTTTTGTTTTCAAAGTCTTCTTAATTTTCTGTAGTATTTCACACCACACAGACTTTCTTAAAATAGGTCAGATGTAAAATGAGTATATATTGTTGCCAACAATAAATATCTTCCAAGGATATTTTCTTCTTATACTCTGTGGGGTCTCCTCCTTGTATATTATAAAATAATCAAATTCATTTTTTATTTGGGTTTCTTTTAATATTTTATTTTATCTTATATTATTTATTTTGTTCTGTGTTCCCTGTCTGTGTTAACAGATTCCTTGGGTCATATTGATCATTAGGTAGAGCAAGTCTGCATTCAGGAGAATCTGGCCTTTCTGAACCTTCCTACTGCTACTGTGGCCTGAGGCTTTGTGCTTTAAGAGTTGCCCGAGATGCAACTGTAGCAAACACTAACCTGAGACCATGCATCTGTGAAAATGCAACAAACTGAGCTTTAGAAATGAGGTTTTCATTCACATTCTCTCAATTTTTATGTTAAAAACTATTTATAAAATAGCACTTAAGTAATCAAGCTGAAATGCATCACTTTAAATAAGAACTATAATATATTTACAATTTTTAAAGAATTTACATATCCTTAATTCCAAACTGGAATAGATAGGTATTCTATATAGATATTTTATATCTATCTATCTATCTATGTCATTAAACATATATGAATAATATACTGTAATATAATTACATAAAATATATTTACAAATATATGTTATGATGACATATAAAATTGACATGACATGAATAAAATGAAAACTATGAAAATTTATATAATTAAAATCCTTGCACAAATATTTTATTGATTCATTTGGTAGTTTCCTTGTGGTAATCCTTATGTGTTAATCTTTTTTTTTTTTAAGTATGTCCCAAGAATTCACTTCCTTTTAATGTTTAAACTATGTTAAATTTTCTACTGTGACTTTATTACTGCCAATGAAAACAAAATGGTAAATTAGCATGAGGAGCATCACTTTTTTATTGAAATAATTTACAATTAAAATTATATTTAGTTCTTGCTGGATAGAGTATTCCTGGATGCAGATGTTTCCCCTTCAGCACTTTGAATGTATCATAGCACTCCCTTCTGGCCTGCAAAGTTTCTGCTGAAAAATCAGCTGATAGTCTTCTGGAGATTCCTATGTATGTAACTATCTTCTTTTCCTCATAACCTTTAAAATTTAGTCTTTCTTTATCACTATTTTTTTTTTTTTTTTTGGCATTTTAATTACTAAGTGTCTTGGTGTGGACCTCCTTGGGTTGAATTTGTTGGGGGATGCCTGTGCTTCCTGAATCTGCATCTCTGTTTCCTCCCCCAATTTGGGAAGTTTTCAGCTATTATTTCTTCAAATACATTCTCTGCCCCCCCCCCCCACCTTTATTTCTCTTCTCCTTCTGGGATCCCTATAATGTGAATGTTATTATGCTTGATAGAGTCACTGAGTTCTCTAAGTCTATTCTCATTTTGTAGTATTTGTCAATCACCTGTTCAGCTAACTACTTTTTGCAATGGATAAAAAGTATGCTATCACGTTTCATCTCTCTATTCAGAGAGATCCATGCTATTTTTAGATAACATTTGGAAAGCAAATAATCAGAAAGTTACCAATCAAAGAAAACCATGAAGAGCAAAGACACTATAACTTATCTGACTTGTATTAATTTGCTTCTAAGATTTAACATAAAAATATACAGTCATAAATTATATATTAACTCAGAAACTTTATTATCTACAGTAGTAATTAATAATACATTAATTATATTCATTTCAAATACACACTGAATCTGTAATCTTTCCAAAATATAATATCACAAAAATTTTCATACCATTTAACTTACATGTAAAATCATAGTAAATGCTTCAAAAGTCCATTTTACCTGTATCTTATAACTGAAGTCCTAAGTAAGTTACTCTGCCAGAGTATAGTGAAATTACCATGTTCTTCTTAGAACAATGATGGATTTTGAAAGTCAAGTAGTAAATTACAGTCTCGGAAAATTCCAAAGAGAGAATCTTGAACAAATATTCAATAACATTTAGATTCAATAAAGAACAATGTGAGAGTCTAAAAAAAAGAATAAATGTCAAAATGATGGGTAAGCCGACTAGACACCTACACAATTTCTATTTTTAACCATTTTAAAAGAGATAAAAGGCCACTAAGATTAGATTTCTTTTTCAGGAAGCTTTTTTCCCCCTTGTATTAGCAGGATATTCCAGACTTTTTAAAAATACATTTCAGGATTTTGTTCTTTGTAATTCAAATTGGGATGTTCTCATAGAGAATAATTTTTCATTAATTAATTAGTGATCAAGAAGATTTTTTTCCAGAAGGTATTTTATTATTGTATTTGTGTATGTCATTTGATTTTTATTTGGTCTTTATTATCTGCCTCTTAGGCCTTTTGTTGTGGTATATTTTAATATCCATTGCTATTAACATAATTGAAGGAGGATTTAAATAGAAACCAATAATAAACCATACCTTTTGGTAAATAACCTAGATTCTCATTTCAATCTCCTTTGTTCCTCTCATACAATACCATTTATTTAGTAAGAGAAAATTCTGCCAATATTAGAATTTCTCATCTAACATCCAAAACCTTGCAGCAACTCAGAGAAATAAAGGAGATAAAACCCTTAGAATTAAAAAAAAAATCACTAATAGTAGCAGTCAATTCAACTGTCTCATTCCAGAGGGGTAGGAAACGTAAACCTGGAGATGAAGATATATAGCAACTTTTAGCCCTTGTGAACAGAAGCTTTATTCAGGTTGGTCTCACACTGGAGGAATATTTGCTCCCTTACATTTTCCTTAGTTCTGCTTCAAGAAAGAAAGAAAGAAAGAAAGAAAGAGAGAAAGAAAGAGAGAGAAAGAGAAAGAAAGAAAGAAAGAAGTAAATCTTATTCACAGATCAAGGATACACTTTTATTTATCTCTTTTACAGTATGCATTAAAGAAATTTATACAACTTTTATAATGCTCCCAAGCCACAATTTTCTACACCCTTGTCTCTGGGCAGGGTCTTTCTTAATTGCTGGTATTTTCCACCTTCCCTTCTTTTCTGAACCCACTGCATTGCTTTTCTGGTCTCTTTCTTTGTGCTACCATTTTCCTTCCATGTACTTTCTTACTGTTAAAAAAAAAAAAAAAAAAAAAAAGCAGTGGAAGTTGCCTGAGAGAAAAAAAGAAAAACAGCAAAGGTACAGTTTAACCTTACGAAACATTATTTATATTGCTTCAGTAAATACACAAAGATAATAGGTATTATTTTATCTGTTGTATGATAAGATTCTGCTTATTGGCCTGGGATTTCAAATCCCTGAAGGTAGGAATTATTTCATATATTAATCTGCATAATTTTTTCAGACACTATAGGTGGTACACACATAAACAGACTAATATAATAATGAAACTAGTGAATATGGTAGCAGTTATTTTATCACCATTGTTATTATTAGAATTAAAATGATTGCATTTCCTATTCTGATATTAACATAATCATATTGAGACTGATGCAGTGAAAGCCAGGAAAATTAAACTTTCTCTGGCATTCTTGGGCAAGTCAATAAAACTGAGAGAAAAAAAGACAGCTTATGAGTAAAAGTGGTATATTACTTGAAATATGAACTTGAAGTCTTACAGTCAGCTAGATAAACAAAGAAAGAAAGGAGAATTTTTAATTTTATTTTTTTTATTACTGGTCTGAGGCAAAAGATGGGTTAGAAATATAGGTGAGTAGAGGATTTTAAAAATAAATACTTCTGCAAATTCTTTTTAAAAATGGAAGTTTCTGTAAGACAAAAAAGCTTCTCAAATATTGCTATTATGATCTTGGAATATCAGTTTAAAAGTACTTCATAGGCTCCACATGCTCATTAATACAAATCATAATTATGAATTGAAAAAATAGAATGTTTTTCCATAAAAAAAGATTGTTTTGATATAAAATAGAGTAGACTCAATAGGCTTTAAGGAAAACACAAGAAGGAGTATTAGGAAATAAATACTCTTGATGTTAAAGATTTTCTAATAATAATTTTAAGTTACCTTACCATCAGAAATGCAAAAGGGGTAAACCCTTGGTTTGTAAGCATAATTTACTCCAGAAACATGCTTGTAATCCAAAGCACTTGTATATCAAAGTGCATTTCCCCATAAGAAATAATGGAAACTCTGATGATCCATTCTATATATTCTAAATATTCATATAAAAAATGATTAACAATACTGTAATATAACATAAAATAATAAGAAAATACACAACATAGGGAAAAATAAACAAATTAACCTACACTTACCTTTGAAAATTTCATGGCTGGTGTGAGGGAGACAAGAGAGAAGAAGGTTATTGAGAAGGACAACTTTCACTATCACTAACAGAATCACTGCTATCCATGGCTCAATGGAATATTTTTCTTTTTGTGCAACTTTAACAAGAAACCTATCCAATAACACTTGCTTTTGCTTCCTTTGGAGGATTTTGCAGAAATGTGAAATGGCACTTACAATCACCCAGAATCCTGCAGGCAGAGAAAGAGAAAGAACCATTGGCTCATTTGTAATCATGTGATGTTTGGCGTCACTTACTCCTCATATTGCAAGACATTGCTTGTTTATCAAGTTAAAATTTAATAGAAATATTTGTTCATTTTGCAGAACACTCGCAGAACAAATTACAAGCCAAGGTTTTATTGTACTAAAATATAAAATATTACAGTATGTGTTACATCTGGTATGTTTAACAATATTGAAATGCCAAAAAAAAAAAAAAGAAAAAAAGTATAGGGCTTCTATAAATAGTTTAATTTTAAACATGCTCTCGTTAAGGAAATATATGAAAGTTTTGTTTGTAAGCTTTTAAAAATCAATAATACAAACTTCAGTGGTAGAAACATATTACAATACAGATAAAATAAGAAAAGATATTACATTAACAAATAATTTAAAAATCCAAATATTCAATTTGGTATTTTAAAAAAAGATTAATTCAATATGATTGGTTGTGTATATCCACAGTATTGTGAACACATTTACATGATTTTGCATTCATTTATCCAATACATAAGAACAATAGTTCACATCTGAAACAAATTTCATGATTCTTTGTGAATATTTTAAATACTAAAAAATTTTAACATGTTAGTTTTAAGTATTTATACCAATAACAAGAAATTCAGGAAGCAAAACTGGCATAGCAAATAATAATTATATTAATATTATAAAAATAACTCCCCATTATATGCTATTTCTATAATAGTTGTAAAATTGTACTCATGTGAATATATTGCATGATATTTTATCATCTAATTATTATTTTCCATCAAAGTGAACACTAGTTATTCATATTTTGCATCAAACCATTGTCTTAATTTCTCATAATTTATATTTTTACCCAATGGATCACTAAATATATAAATATGTAACTAAATATATGCAGAAAATGGAAGCAAAGTATTATATGTGAATATTCTGTGACTATTCTGATTATAAATAAGATTTAACATTTCCATCTAGTTAAATTCTATATAGAGTAGAAAAGTGAATATAGTATACCTAGCATATACAGAAAAATATGATGCATATTTGAATATTTAAAATAAACTACTGTTTTCAAACACATTAGAAACAACCTAGAAGAAAACATGGGACAATAAATTGGGTAATGGACCATTTAGCATCTGAGGTAAGCAGCATATATTCATAAGCAAGAGAGTCTAAGGGAAGAAACTTTAGTGGGAAAACTCTTTTTTGGTTACTGCCATCTAGAGGGCTCTAGAGGACATTTGTTGGTGGCTTTTGAGATATTCCAAATTTCATTTTCCCGAGTAATTCTCAATGACTACCTCAGCTTTGTGATTTTGGTGTGATAATTTCTTGGTCAGTATCATCTTATTCTACACACTTACCTACCAGAGCACAGGATCAGATTTATTTATGGTTACATATCTCGTTTCATATCAAGGAGGATAGATAGATAGCAGTCAATTTGGAATCCTTTGAGTTACTGAGAAAATAAAAATTGCATTTTATTTTAAATAAGAGTAAGGATGCTCACAGCGCCAGTGGTTGCTGCCATAATCTAGCAAACTAGAAAGATCATGCTAGCACTAGAGTATAAACCGTGAAAGACATAAGAAATTGATCTGAAACTTGAAGACTTAGTTATACTGAAGTAGATAATAATTGCATAAAAAAAATTAATAAGCCAAATGACTTTCTCAGAGTAATGGTATAACCAAGAAGTTACATTGATTACTTATAAAACTCACTCTGTTCCTTAATTAGTCAATATATTAAGCGACTAAAAAATAATGGAATGAAGGATAAGATTATAAAAGTAACAGTTATCTGTAAACAAAATATTCTTGACCAGTTATCATCTTCATGAAAAAAAAAAAAAAAGAATGGAGAGAGCCTATTTTCTTGAGGTAAAAGCCACAAGAATTAGAAATAAGCAACAATTTGAAAATGTATTTGATTAATATACAATAAAATTAATGAGAGAAAAAATGATGAATAAAGAAAAGGAGAAACAAATTGGAAAATAAGCAATTAAAAGTTATATAAATTAAAACATAATGGATAACAAAGACTCAGTGGTTAGACAGAACACTGCTATAAAATAACATAGATACACTTAGCACTACTGAACTATATACTTAGAGATGGCAAATTTTGTTATGTATTTATCATAATTAAAAATAAAAAATTTAGGGGTGGCTGGGTAGTTCAGTCGATTAAGCGTCCAACTTTTGATTTCAGTTTAGGTCATGATCTCTCAGTTTTGAGATCGAGTCCCATGTTGGGCTCCATGCTGGGCTTGGAGCCTGCTTAAGAGTCTCTTTCCCTCCCTCTCCCTCTGCTCCTCCACACCTCAAAAAAAGAAAAAAGTAAAAAATATAAAAATTTTAAAAAACAAAACAAAAATCCCACAATAGCTAAACTCGGTGAAGAAAACAACTAATTAAGTTAATGTTAGATCTTTTCATATGAGCCAAAAGAGGTTAAGATACATGTAGAAAAGACTAAAAATATCTAACACACATTTAATAGTAGTTAAAAAAATAATGAATTGATAGCATGAGAGAGAAATAACTTAAAGAAATAATGGGTATGGAATATAGATGAATCATTAGATTTTAGAAGCATACCAAGTCCCAGAACTGTATCTAGATTTAGCTAGACCACAAAAATATCTCTAACCAAAATTGCACATAATATTTTTAAAGTTGTGTTCTGAAGTATTCTGAACTCTAAATAAAATTAAAAAAAAATTTTAGTATAGAGAATGGAGACATGCGAAGTGCTCCTGATCCTTTTTCTCTAGGCACTAATCATTTTAGCAGATGAATCACCTGGTTTTATATATATATAATATTCCAGCACTTTATTTTATATTTAATTTTAAAGTTCCTTAAGAAAGGAGTGCATTGGTGGCTCAGTTGGTTAAGCATCCAAATCTTGGGTTTCAGCTCAGGTCATGATCTCATGGTTTTGTGAGTGCCAGCCCCGCATCAGGCTCTGTGCTGACAGTGCAAGGCCTATTGGGGTTTCTCTCTCTTCTCCCTCCCTCTCTGCCCCTTTCCTGCTCATGCTGTCTCTGTCTCTCTCTAAATAAATACATAAACTTAAAAAAGTAATGAAAAAAGAAGATTCCTTAAGAAACATGTTACAACTATGTTCAAAAAGAGATATATCAAGAAGTTGTAAGTACTGATTGATAATGAACTGGCAAACTGCAGGTCGGTAACCACCATGAAATCAGCACAGATTATATGTTTGCTAAATAATAAAATTTAGCACTAAGTACTCACTGGCCTTTTTGAAACATCTGCTGAAACTCTCGGGACCATAAAGTCTCATCCACACTACCCAATTTTTTTATTTTTATTTTTATTTTTTTTAGCTACCAGGTTCTTTTTAATGTTTCTTTATTTTTTGAAAGAGAGAGACAGACCACAAGAGTGTGGGGGAGGGGAGAAAGAGAGGTAGCTACAGAATCCGAACCAGGATCCAGGCTCTGAGGTGTCAGCACAGAGCCCAACGTAGGGTTCTAACTCACCAATTGCGAGATCTTGACCTGAGCTGAAGTCAGAGGCTTAACTGACTGAGCCACCCAGTTGTCCCAGGTTTTTTTTTTTTTTTTAAGTTTTCATTTATTTTGAGAGAGAAAGAGCATGAGCTCAAGCAGGGGAGGGGCAGAGGGAGAGGGAGAAAGAGAATCCCTAGCAGGCTCCACACTGTTAGTGCAGAGCCCAACGTGGGGGTTCGATATCATGAACCATGAAGTCATGGCCTGAGCCAAGATCAAGAGTCAGAGGCTTAACCCACTCAGCCACCTAGGTGCCACCACATTATTTGATTTTTTGATGAAGGGAAACACAAGGAAATCATTGAAGATGAGGGGAAAAAAAAAAAGGAAAATAATTACAGCTATAAACATCTTTTTTTTGGAGACTAATTTCGAATTGAGAATTGGCTTTATCAATGTTTTAAGGCTCTCTAATATTTCTGTATTATTTTTTAATTAAATTTTCATATGAGATGTTTGGTTATTGTATTATTGCTCTGTAACATATTACTTGGACACAGTGACTACAGACTTTTTTTTCTTCTTTTGGAAGGTATTGTGTGTGGGGAAAAGGGAGCAAAGATATGTTTAGCACTAGACTACCAGCCTATGGTAGAGACACTAAGTGCTCACCAAATATTTTAGTGCCCCTTTACATTTCCCAGCATCCTTTTGCTGTTAGTTTGAAACCAACTGAATTCATGTGGCTAACAGATGGGTGTCACTTCCGGGATGAGACAGATAAACCAGTGTGTTGGGCCTCTATCTTCTTTCTCCTTGCAGTGCCTATGGTGGCCATGAGATGGTGAAACCACAATTCTGAAACACTCTGAAAGAGCAATTACTGCATAAAAGATGGTTTGCAGAATCACCAAATCTAAACCTATTTTCTCCAATGAGAACTCTACTTTGGTTTTATTATGCCACTGAGATCTTAGCATTTGTCTCTTCATTTTTTAAATTAAGTTGTTTATTTTAATTCCAGTATAGTTAATATATAGTGTTATATTAGTTTCAGGTATAGAATATAGTGATTCAGCAATTCTATATGTTACTCGGTGCTCATCATGGTAAGTGTACTTTTTAATCCCTATTGCATATTTCACCCAACTGCCCACCCACCTCCTCTTTAGTAACCATCAGTCTGTTCTCTATAGTTAAAAATCTGTTTCCTATTTGTCTCTCTCTCTTTTTTCCCCCTTTGGTCATTTGTTTTGTTTGTTTAATTCTGCATATGAGTGAAATCATATGGTATTTGTTTTCCTCTGACTGACTTCACTTAGCATTATAATTTCCAGATCCATCCATGTTGTTGCAAATTGCATTTGTTTTTATAGCTGATTAGTATTTTGGTGTGTGTGTGTGTGTGTGTGTGTGTGTATAACTTCTTTATCCATTCATCTATTGATGGACACTTGAGCTGCTTCCATAATTTGGCTACTGTAATTAATGCTGCAAGAAACACAGGGGTGCACATAACCCTTTGAAATAGTGCTTTTGTATTGTTTGGATAAATACCCAGTAGTGCGATTACTGGATTGCAGTACAGTTCAATTTTTAGCTTTTTGGAGAACGTCTATACTGTATTCCATGATGGCTGCACCAGTTTGCATTCCCAGCAACACTGCATGAATGTTCCTCTTTTTTTCACAACCTCTCCAATACCTATAGTTTCTTGTGTTTTGGATTTTAGCCATTCTGACAAGTGTGAGATAATATCTCATCGTGATTTTGATTTGCATTTCCCTAATGATGAATGATGTAGAACATCTTTTCATGTGTCTGTTGACCATGTGTATGTCTTCTTTGTAGAAATGTCTGTTCTTGTCTTCTGACCATTTTTAAATGGATTATTTGGGTTTTTTTTCTGGCTGAGCTTGATAAGTTCTTCATAGATTTTGGATGCTAATCCGTTATTGGATATTTCATTTGCGAGTATCTTCTCCCATTCAGTAGGTTGTCTTTTAGGTCTTTTTTTTTTTTTTTTTTTTTTTTTTTTAAATATCCGTTGCTATGAAGAAGCTTTTTATTTTGATGTAGTCCCAATAGTTTATTTTTGCTTTTGTTTCTCTTGCCTCAGTAGACATATCTAGAAAGGTGTTGCTATGGCATGCTGGTTTCATGTCTTCTATTTAGTTCCTTATTCCATTTTGAGCTTATTTTTGTAGTTGGTATAAGAAAGTGATCAAGTTTCATTCTAGTGCATGTTCCTGTCCAGTTTTCCCAACACCATTTGTTGAAGAGAGCATTTGTCTCTTTAAAAAGTTGACATTAGGGGCACCTGGGTGGCTCAGTCGGTCAAGCAACCGACTTCGGCTCAGGTCATGACCTCGTGGCTCATGAGTTCGAGCCCTGCATCAGGCTCTGTGCTGAGAGCTTGGAGCCTGGAGCCTGCTTCAGATTCTATGTCCCTCTCTCGCTCTGTCCCTCCCCTGCTCACGTTCTGTCTCTCTCTCTCTCTCAAGAATAAATAAACATTAAAAAAATGTTTAATAGGGGTGCCTGGGTGGCTCCGTCGGTTAAGCGTCCGACTTCGGCTCAGGTCATGATCTCTCGGTCCATGGGTTCGAGCCCCGCGTCGGCCTCTGTGCTGACAGCCCGGAGCCTGGAGAGCCTGGAGACTGTTTCAGATTCTGTGTCTCCCTCTCTCTCTGCCCCTCCCCTGTTCATGCTCTGTCTCTCTCCGTCTCAAAAATAAATAAACATTGGGGCGCCTGGGTGGCACAGTCGGTTAAGCGTCCGACTTCAGCCAGGTCACGATCTCGCGGTCCGTGAGTTCGAGCCCCGCGTTGGGCTCTGGGCTGATGGCTCAGAGCCTGAAGCCTGTTTCCAACTCTGTGTCTCCCTCTCTCTCTGCCCCTCCCCCGTTCATGCTCTGTCTCTCTCTGTCCCAAAAATAAAAATAAACGTTGAAAAAAAAATTTAAAAAAAATAATAAATAAATAAATAAACATTAAAAAAATTTTTTTTAATGTTTAATAAAAGGTTAATATTAATTCTCCTGATTATTACAAACTTTTAAAGTATTGAATCTGAAAAATACCCCAAATTTGTTCACATGTATTAATAAATAAATAAATAAATGAGTAAATAAGCATTTCATTGCAATTAGGGTTGCCAAAACCATCACCTTTACATAACCTATATATTCTTTCTATAATTTGACATGTATCAAAAAATTTTAACCCATTTACAATTATGAATATCCTTATACTCTAAATGTAACTATACTTGGAAAGAATAACCGCCAATGAAAAACATAAATACTTTTTCTTTTAAATATTTTATTAATTTCCTATTTTATATACAAAAGCAAATAATTCATAAAATGTTTAATAAATTTCTTCTACTGGGCACCATAATGTGAGCAACACTCTGGTCATGGCCAGAGCATTATTAAACCTCTCAGAGCTCCCCCATGCTCCATTCCTGTCACTGGTAACCCACCAAGGTAATGACCATCCTGATGTCTTCACACTGAAGATGGGTTTTACTTGTTTTTATGCTTTATATACTTGTAATCATACAGTATGTACTCTTTTGCTTGGCTTCTTTATCTCACAGTTATATTTGAGAAATGCATTCAGATTTTCCCTGATAACTGTACTTTGTTCAATTTCTAGATTTTACTTGCTTTGTAATAATTTTTTTAGATTTAGTCATATTCACTGGGCTGAAACTAAAGAATATATGCAATAGAGTGGAAATGGACAATCATTCGCTTTCATAACTATTCAAAATAATACTTTAGAATATTTTAACAGCAGCTAAAATAAAACTACAATCCCCCATTTGTAAGAATTTTCTCTTAAGATGCTCCTCTAACAATGTAAAAATAAACCCTATAAGGCAATTCACTACAGCACTTCTTTAATCACAAAAGATTGGAAACAACTAAATTATAATACCTAGTAGAATATTGATAAAAATAGGTTATATCCATGCAATGTTCATCTACACAACAGTAAAAAAAAAAGAGGAGGTTAGGAGGAGGAAATAAGAATGGTGTATGTGTATATATGTATATATGTATGTATGTATGGATGGATGGATAGATAGATGTAGATACAGCAAAAAACCCAAAGAAGTTATTAATTGAAAAAAAAAAAAAGCTTGTGCCTTCAGTCTAAGGATATAAAGAACTATAGCAAATATCTTAAACTTTGCTTAGTAGGATTATTTTTCACACTGATATTAGTTTAGTATTTCAAAAAATCTTTCTAGAATGATGGGGTAGTTTTCTCATTGTAGGAGAAGAATAATACGAATATGGAATATGAAAAGCCTTGAAAGAGCTGTCATGCTATATTGAGGATGGGGATTCATTATAAATTTATTATTTTAATGCCACACTTATGTAACATATATGTATGTTTGTATAGAATATATACATGTATATAAATAGATAGATAGATAGATAGATAGATAGATATTTCATAACTCTGTTAGCTGAAAGGGCTGAGAAGCAATGACTTCCAGTAGTGTTAATAGTGATAAGAATACCTAGATCCTGATTTTGTTTCCAAATACCATTCCTTAACACAAATAACCAAGATAACTTGGGGAGATAGCTAACAATTTTAGATCTAAGGCAGAGAGAGTCCAAACTGTAAATGCAACATCCTGTATTGCCAGAAAGTAAGGGAGCTCACAAAAAATTGTGGGGCATTAGTAAAATAATACATGAGCTAGATTGAAGGGAATCCACCTAACCACATCTAGGACAAATTGAACATCAAAACAAATAGTGGCAGTTTCAGATTACGACCCACTGATTGAAAAAGATAATTAAATTATTATACATACAGATAATAAATAAGAACAAATAAATAATAAATAACAAATGGATGATACAGACATACATGCCTAAAAGAGAAATAACATCTTCCATTACAACAGAATATCAACTAACTATTAAGGGATTAAAGGGGCGCCTGGGTGGCTCAGTCATTTGAGCGTCTGACTTCTGCTCAGGTCATGATCTCCCGGTCTGTGAGTTCGAGCCCCACGTTGGGCTCTGTGCTGACAGCTCAGAGCCTGGAGCCTGATTTAGATTCTGTGTCTCCCTCTCTCTCTGCCCCTCCCCCACTCATGCTCTGTCTCTCTCTCTGGCAAAAATAAGCATTAAAAAAAATTTTTAAAAAGGGATTAAGAAAAATTGATGTTAAGAACAACTGTCTTTAAAATCATGGTAATAAAATTTCATTTACACATGTTATCTCTGGGTGTTAAAACTTGTGGGTTGAAGATTAATGAGGAGAAAAATATTTACATAGTTCTGAAGCACATGCCTATATTTAGAAAGGGAGTAAATGATTAAGAAAACATCAAAATTTAATGGTTGGGTAATCTGGTAAGGAGTATAAATTTGAGGCTAATTTTGCAAGTTTTCTTTAAGTTTGAAATGATCTCGGAATAAAAATTTTATACATCACTTTGTAAATTCCATTTCCTCCAATTTTACTTTGAATTTATTCTGCTTTAGAACCCAGTGTCTAAATACTAAAAAAAAGGTAAACACATTTCTATCAAAGACAAGTTAACTGGACACAATCCACATGAAAACACTAATTCATAGATTTGATTTGGAATATGCAAGGACATGAGGTGAATTTTTCATTTCTACTTTCAGGATGATGTGGTAGGATGGTTCTCTAACAGGTGTGAGCTATATTCATGACTTGCTCCCTGAGAACAGCAGTGGTTTTCACACATTTGAATGATTAATATTTGCATTAAAACTACAGGTTCAATAACACACTCAGTTAATTTTGTGCTCCACAGGATTTTAGATTTACTTTACATCATAGTTTCTTTGATTTATTTTCTATTAATGGCAATCTGTGTCATCAAATTTAATAACATAGGTTAGGCTAGATAGTCTCCTCCTCTAGAATATGTACTTTATGAAGGATTTATTAAAACGCATATCTAACAGTTTCAAATATATTTTCAAAATTCAGAATGTCATATAATTAATTATTTTACTCATTCTATAATTTTTTAGTGTGTTGTGTATTTAAAAAAATTATCTCATGCTCAGTAATGTTACTTTTTCATTTATCTTTACTCATCCACCACTTTTTCATATGCCAGCTGGATTCTATGCTACTTTCCCTTACCATTTTCAAAATCATTATCCTCCCTCATAATTAATTAATTAATAAAAATTTTAATATAGGATTTATGTACAATAAGATCAACAGTTATTTATATATAATAGACCAGACATTTGAGAATATAATATTTTCCCCTTTCCTTTTCAATTCTTCTGAGTGATCTAGATATAGACGACACATCCTTATATGTAATTTGTAGTGATGTCTTGAATTGAATTTTGTAAAGCATAAAGTTAGTAAGTGTATGCTACATATTTAAATGATAGTTATTTTGCATTTTGGCTTTCTATTATTTTACAGTTATAATTACTGATACTTACATGCTTTTTTATTTAGTCCCCCGAAATGGCCTATGAATTATCACTTTTTTTATATAATAATAAGGAAACTAAGAAAAATAAATGTCACTTGTTCAAGACAGTAATTGGCAGAGAGGAGTTTGGACTCAAGTTTTGCTGGTGATGGAGTATATTGCATTAATACCAGGACTCTGGGTACAAATTTCTTTAGGGACTTAGTACTACATCACTATCAAATAGACAAAACCCCTGATATTATCTATACTCTGCTATATATCTTCCCCATATTGCTCTGGGCTGCCTTTTCTCCAATAAAATATTTTTATTTCTACTTCCTGGATGTGTTTACTATATACTATCCCCAAAATATAGGTTAAAATTTCATATGCACTCTCACTGAAAATTTGTTTTATATCTTACTTTGAAATTTGAGTCTTTATTGAAAAAGACACTTCCAAACAATTCCTCTTATGACTTTGAGCAATACATTTTCCTCCGAAACCCTGCAAACTGTCACATGTTATCAATCAAGACTATGCTACTTATTTCATCAAAAACTAGATCTCATATTCATCGTCTTCCTTAATATCCAAATTGGAAATCACTCTGGAAGATTTGAGGATAAAGTAGATGATTCATCTGTTTTTGACTTAAGGATCATCTTTAGAGTAGCCAATGTAGCTGGAATGATTTCAAACAAGTTAACTTCCCGATTCTTGGCTGGGTATTATGCAGTCAGGAAATGAACATCTTGAATATAGTTAGTTCTATAATGGATAGAGTAAAACATAAACTGTTAACGAAAAGTCCTTCTCTTATTGCTACATTTCTCAAACCTCACAGACTTAATTTTGGTTCATCTTCCCCTCAGTACTTTAACAACTTTCCATTTTGGAAAAGATTTATTAGCTAGAAGAATGATAAATCTTTAAGGATGTTCTAAAATATTATCCATTATAAACATCCTCTAATTGTTAGCTATTGCTGATTAACAGATAATTCTCTAACTTATTAATTGAAAACAATAACCATTTATTATATCTCTGAAATCTATCATCAGCCAAGCAAGTCTCCTGATCTTGATTAGGCTCATTTGTGAAAATTGAGTCAGTTGTTGAGTAGACTGGGGAACCTGGACTAGGGTGGCCATGACTGCAGTGACTAGTCTTTATTCCACATGGTCTTTCATACACCAGCAGATTAGCCCCAGCTTTTTGTCATGCCATTCCAAGGAAGGGTTTCAAGGAAGGAAGCAAAAACACAAAAACAATTTTCAAGTCTCTTCTTAACATCAAATTTGCTACTTGTACCAGACAAAGAACATCCCAAGACTGAGCTCATAATCAGTAAGGTAGGACACCACAAAAACAGTAGGGATACATGGATGTATGAAAAATTGAGGACCTTCTGGGAATGTCACTACATACCATCACTACACATCTGTCTTAAATTCTTACTGATAATAAATTAAGCTCTGATCACTGGACTTTGATGATGAGATCCTTTAGCTTGGCTACTATTATATATTTGAATCGACTTCATTGTATCTGTAGATGTAGAATTCTAATACTCAAAATTATGTGAGATCATGGAAATATTCTACTCTAAACATGTCATAAACTGCTCTGGTGTTTTCCACTAGATCACAAAGATCAAATAAACTGGTTTTTGGGGTAGCAGTTAGGAAGCAGGAAGATTCTGTAGTTGACTCTGGTCTAAATAACATCAATTGGCATCCCAGGTAAACAGGGGAGACACTTGAGAGCTCAGATTACCAAAACTTTTAAAAATTTCAATATAAACAAAGAATCCAGAAATCTTCCACGTTCATTCTATGAGGCCAGCTTTACCTTGATTCCAAAACCAGGCAAACACCCCACTAAAAAGGAGAACTACAGACCAATTTCCGTGATGAACATGGCTACAAAAATTCTCAAAAAGACACTAGCAAACTGAATCCAACAATACATTAAAAGAATTATTCACCACAACCAAGTAAGATTTATTCCTGAGGGGTACAGGGGTGATTCAGTTCTGCAAATCAATCAACATGATACATCACATTAATTAAAAAAAAGAATAAGAATCACATGATCTTCTCAAAAGATGCAAGAAAAAGATGGACAAAATAGAGCAGTCTTTCTTGATAAAAACCCTCAACAAAGTAGGGATAGAAGGAGTATATCTCAAGATCAGAAAGGCCTTATATGAAAGACCCACAATGAATATCCTCAATGGGGAAAAACTGAGACCTTTCCCCTTAAGGTCAGGAATACTACAGGGACATTCACTCTCACCACTGTTGTTCATCATGGTGCTGGAAGTCCTAGTCTCAGCAATCAGACAATGAAAAGCAATAAAAAGTATGCAAACCAGCAAGGAAGAAGTCAAACTTTCACTCTTCACAGATGACATGATTCTCTGTGTGGAAAACCCAAAAGACTCCAAAGAACTGCTAGAGCTGATTCATGAATTCAGCAAAGTCACAAGATATGAAATCAATGTACAGAAATCAGCTGCATTTCTATTCGCCAATAATGAAGCAGCAGAAAGGGAAATCAAGGAATTGACTCCATTTACAGTTGCACCAAAAACCATAAGATAACTAAGAATAAACCTAACCAAAGAGGTAAAAATATCTGTACACTGAGAACTGTAGAAAGCTTATGAAAGAAATTGGAGAAGACACAGAGAAATGGAAAAACATTCCATGCTCATGGATTGGAGAAAGAAAAAATGTCTATACAACCCAGCAATCTACACATTTAATGCAATTCCTATCAAAATAACACCAGCATTCTTCATTCTGGACTTCAAGCTGCATTACAAATCTGTAATCATCAAGACAGTATGGTACTGGCACAAAAACAGACACATAGATCAATGGAACAGAATAGATTACCTAGAAATGGACTCACAAATGTCTGGCCAACTAATCTTTGACAAAGCAGGAAAGAATATCCACTGGAATAAAGGCAGTCTCTTCAGCAAGTGGTATTGGGAAAACTGGACAGTGACATGCAGAAGAATGAACCTGGACCACTTTCTTACACCATACACAAGAATAAACTCAAAATGGATTAAAAATAAATGAGGGATACAAGAAAAAATTACTTTTCCTTCATAATACTTTGGAATGAAGAACAGGCTAAATTTTCTGTGTAAATGATGAATTCATCCATGTAAAGAGTAAGATAACATTACATCCCAGCTTTCAGAAAAGCAAAGGGCAACCTTTCTCATTTGTGTATATATCAAGTGCTAAGTGGAAATGGTCTTTGAAAACAACTAATAATGGAAGTCATTAGTAGTTCTTGACTACTAGAGATATTCTTTTTTATTTCTTTTTTGGATCTCTAAGCATATTATGATGGTCAGCTACATATTTTGTTACTTGAGACTATTCCCAATAGGCATCATTACCCATGATTTCACCTAAAATATGGTGATCCGAAATAGCAGCTAAGGTAAAAATACAAATTATTGTCAGATAAATGAATAAAGGTGTACATAAGATACTTCTAACTATTAAGAGTACAGAGAATAAAATTAGCCAGCATTGCTTAATTCTAAAATATTTTTGACAGCATTGGGTAATGATCCCAGAGTAAATTAGCAACTCTGATTTTACCTACATTAAACATCATGTAAAATCTTGGCTCTTAGCTCCTTAATCTTCTCATCTTAGATCTTAAACTTCCAGAGTATGTTTGTGAACCCAAAGTATGGTGATAGCCTAGACCTTCTCACAAGAAGCAACCAATTTAATTATGAAATATTGAATTAAAACTCTCTGGTCCTTAAACAGAACTTTCTATTGTTCCAAATTGTAAACTAAGTTACTTATACTAAATCTATCACTTGACTTATCAAGCCATTCCATGCAGTTCTACAACCTTCTGTGTTACATCCCAATATTCTTCTCTCACCTTCCTTAACTTCCCCTCCCCTATTCTTTTGAGGTAGTGCAATATATCACCTATTCAACTCTTGGCATGATTCTCAACAACTGACTGTACTACTGTGTCTGGTTTGCATACCTGACTGAATGCTTATGCTTGCTCATTTCAACCATTTCTTCTTACACCTAAACCCTGCTACTCTCCACACTGTAGAAGATCTTAAGCCTAGGGAGAGAAGTTCCTCTAAAGAAAACAACCTCAATTGAACACACAATGTATCCTAGCTAATCTTATTCTGCTAGATTATCTATGAGACATATCCATTATTTCAAAAGTTTTCCTTTTTAAGTGTAATGTGTCTATGTATAAGTTTCCTGAATCTTATATTCCGTATCTGCAGAATAGAGAGTTCTGATAATAGTAGTGACTTTAGTGTTAATTCTAAAGAGGTATTTGCAAGATTTTATACATAGTTGCATTTTGGGGGGAGATATGAGGGGTGCTGAATTTATATCCAGGATAAAATTTTGATAAATACATTGGAGGTGAAGACGAGACCCTGTGGAGTTAGGATGCCCTTATGTTATAAAAACATGGAGATACTTCTAATTAAGAGGACAATAGGAAGTATGAAGAGCAAAGATAAAAGAGAGAAGATGGATCTGGAAGCAGGGGAGTAGTTAAGCATTACAAGGACAGTTGGGAGGTGACTTTGTGACTGGTTTGGTTAAGAAAACATTATAACGATAATACCTAATTTTGAACTTCAAGCGTTTTGTGTGTCTGTGAGGTACCCTAGACAGATTAAGAAAGATATAAAGCAAAGATGTGAGAATTCAGCATCAGAAAGTCTCATGTCTAGACTTACAACGTAACAACATCATGACCTTGGGAACAAATTACTTAAACTCTATGAGTAAAAGGAGAAAATGAAATTGAATCTGTATTAAGTAATTTCAAAGGCCATACAAACCTCAGTTATTTAGATCTAATGATTGGACATAAACTAAAGTAGAGCTGGGGAGAGTAAAAAGAATCTATTCATTAAAGTTTAATTTATAGCTCTGTTAAGAACTACACACCTGCTGTTTGTTAGTTTACATAAAACTTATGCCTTTATGAAATAATCATAGGGAGAAAATAATAAATAGTTATTTACCCATTATCTTTAAATTAAAAAAAATTTTAATATTTATTTATTTTGAAAGAGAGAGAGAGACAGAGCATGAGCAGAGAGGGGCAGAGAGAGAGTGGGAGACACAGAATCTGAAGTAGTCTCCAGGCTCTGAGCTGTCAGCACAGAGCCTGAAGCAGGGCTCAAACCCACCAACTGTGAGATCATGACCTGAGCTGAAGTCAGACACTTAACTGACTGAGCCACCCAGGCGCTCCCTGCCCATTATCTTTAAAGCCAAGAAAACTGAAATAAAGGAATAACTTGTAGCAAGTCAAAAATGTCGTTTGCTTACTATTGCTTTTAACACATAAAAATATTTTGAAAAAGAAAATAAAATCAGTAATAAGCATATAAAAAGGTTAGTAAGTAACAAATTCATGACCTTTCCTTTTATGCAAGCTTCTTATCTTATAGTTTTACTGCATGACAAACATAAATGCACACTAGTAGTCCTATGAAATCAAAGTGACAGCCTAAATTATCTTTTACTTGATTTCTTGGCTCTTTTGCTTCAAGAGAAACTTATGCAATACAGCTTAAAAATCATTAAAAATTCATCTTTAATTCTTAATTTGCTTCGGTAGTGATCACTTTTAGAATTTTTAACAACAGAAAGAATGCCATACAAATATAGTCCTGATAATTTTAATGAAGAATTTGAAAAAACTGTTTTTAAGAGACTAATTCAGGGTCACAGACTTTTGAGAGGAAAATGGTTATATAGTAAGCAATTGGCATACACAGGTAGTGAGCCCAAATGGCTTGTTTCTAGAAGTCACAACATTAACTACAATGTTATATACAAGGAAATTCCTCACATCAGTCCTTTGGAACCTTTACCAGGCCTGTTGTCCTGCCAAAAATAATTGCCTTATATTTGAAACAAATAGTATTTTTTTATTCAATTTGTTTCTTTCTCTTACTCTCTCTCTGTCTCTCCTGCCTCCAATTAACCATTACTTACTAACTTAAGTTTTATTAACTTTGGCTGTTGATTTATTTAGGTTGCTTGCTAAATACTGGCCAATGAAACACCTATTATCTTGGTGGAGGTAGAGAGGTAAAATAGCTGAGTAGGCCTGCATTTTCTCCTTAATGTGGTTATTTAAAATATATTAAATGACATTCTTATTTATGTTCAACAGACATTGTGTGTACTTATCATATACTTAAAATTATTACTCATTCTGAAGTGAGTCTATATGGTATTGTTTTAAAGGGTGTGTGTATCATTATTTTTTATTCTTCTTTTGTTATGTACTCATGTATACTTTTAATAGCTACTTATTGTCATGAGAAAAATATCTCAAGATATGTTTCACCTTTTTGGATTACTCTCCTTTATTTCAACATGGGTTATTTATAATTGTCAAGATTTTTTTGAAGGTTCTTTACTGTTAGAAGTTAAAGCAATTAGTAATTAATTTTTTTTCTGTGGCATTTGTTATTTGATTTGTAATGCCGGAAGTTCCTAAACCTCCCACAAAAGACCACCAGAGTCGTGAGTCAAAGCCAAGCGGCAAGGGGCGTTTATTGCAGGTTCGAACCTGGACCTCTGCGCACTCGTTGCCAGTGACGCTAAGAGGCCTCGATCAGGGTCGGTATAGGGTTTTTATAGACAGGGACAAACAGCATAGGTGAGTGAGGGTCCTGATTGGTAAATTTTAAAGTAAGGACATTTGTTATTTTCAGATTGGGCGTCCTTGGTCTGTCCTTCGGCGAGAAGGCTTTGTCCGTTACTTGTGGTGGGAGGAGAAAAAAGGGGGGCAGGGGAGGAATGTGTTAAGCAAGCAAGATTACAGAAGCGAAGGACGCCAGTTAGTTTATGTACAATTACTACAATTACTCATTTCATTACATATCAGACTACATTCATTTAGGAAGGTTTACAACCCATTCTACTACACAGCGGGTTACATCCAGGAAAGGTCTCACAATGCTCATAGCAAACAGCAAGCAAAACAGACTTCTCAGCAATTGTATTTCTTATTAAAGATCCATAATACGCGGAAAAGAGAACCTAGCTTTAAACTAAGGTAGGGCTGTCATTTGGATTGTTCCTTTCAGATTTCCCAAGTTTTGATGTCCTTCATCTTCACTTGCTTAATTCTTCAAAGCACTTGATGTCATGCCTTCTTTGGGTCAATTTTTCTGACAGTATCATTTCACCATTTTCAAAACTTGTCAAAAGCTGATCATTTTCTAGAAGACGTAAGCATTGCGTTTTTCTGTGTAAGTTACTGTAAGGTACTTATAAGCTTTAACTCAGCACTTTAAAAGTAATAAATGAATTTGCTTTGGGAAGAGTAAAAATGATGCTCTACTCCCACTGAGGTTAGCTTTAAAAAATATACTAAATGTATACTTCTTTCTCACATATATTTTTCATGTAATAACTCTTCTATTTCATGTCATCATTGTTGGACAATGCCAGTGAATTTTTTTATTTGCTTGTTTGCTTCTTGATCGGTAAATAACAGTGTATAAACTTCACTAAGGCTTTGCATTATACTTATGCATCAAGGGTATGTGGAATAATTCAAATAGGTTTGAGAAATAGAAACTTTAAATGTTCAGCAAGATGAGATAATAAGCAATGCCTGTTGCTGGAATAATCCAGTGGATAATGAAATAAACAGAAGCTACCATTTAAACCTTTTAGCTTTCATACAATTTA
Source organism: Leopardus geoffroyi (assembly GCF_018350155.1). Taxonomy (NCBI): domain Eukaryota; kingdom Metazoa; phylum Chordata; class Mammalia; order Carnivora; family Felidae; genus Leopardus; species Leopardus geoffroyi. The sequence goes on along the minus strand of NC_059326.1, from coordinate 55,403,357 downwards.
AGGAAATCTATTAAGTTTTTGTGCATTAATATTGCCATATATCCTGGTAGGTTAAGCCATTCAACAGCTCAGTATTTTAAAATAAATGTATTACTTCCCACAGGGCGCCTGGGTGGCTCTGTCGGTTAAGCGTCCGACTTCGGCTCAGGTCATGATCTCACGGTCCGTAAGTTCGAGCCCCGCGTTGGGCTCTGTGCTGACCGCTCAGAGCCTGGAGCCTGTTTCAGATTCTGTGTCTCCCTCTCTCTCTGCCCCTCCCCTGTTCATGCTCTGTCTCTCTCTGTCTCAAATAAACGTTTAAAAATTTTTTTAAAAAATAAAATAAAATAAATGTACTACTTCCCATTAGTGAGAGGTTTCTAAGAGGAATTTTTTCAGGATTATATATGAATAAAGATAAAGAGATATAGAAATATCATTTAGTTCATTTCCAGTATTTGATTAGGATAATTAAACTCAAGGGCTTAGTTCTCTATAAGTCACCAAAAAGATCACATTGCCTTTTTATTTTCATGTGTACAGCACATGAATGCATGCTTACTGTAAAAATATTGAATTGGAAGGCTCTCACTACCATGAAAGATATTTTATTAACATACACTATTTATAAATATGCATATCAAATTGTTAATATACTCACATCATTTGCTATACTGGATATGTGAGTAATTTTAATTTAATAATATTAGTGAAAGTAAGATTAATCTTAGTGTGCATGTTCCTGAATGTCAGGGATGTTGACCCTTTTTATACATAGTGATCACGGCTATGGCTTCCATGAATTGGTGCATTATGCATTTTGGTCATTTTACTTTCTGTTCATTTTTCATTCTGACTCACTTGTAGTAGCTCTGAAAAATCAAAGTTTTATTATAAGCCATTTGGCAGCCAAAACATGACAAGTGTGAATTGTCATTTCTAAGGCTACCTGCTATCTTTAAAATATATATTTTTTGTAAATATTCATGAATTTCAATGTAGAAATATAAATGTGTTTCATTAATATACAATATGGCAAATCTTGCTGGGGAATGTACATATAACTTTTAAATGTGTTCCTTCCCCAACAAAAAAATACTTGAATTCCAAAATATACATGGCTAACATGAGTTCAGATAAGAGAATTAAGCCCATTAAAAAATAAGAAAAAAATAGTAAGTTTATAAATTTTCCTGACATTTATATCCTCATTTTTGTTTCATTTTTGACTTAATATGGATATCAGTAAATTTTAGTAAAATATCTTCTAATACAAACTATTTTATTAGTTACTAAAATAAATCAAACTTCGTTTGGATTTTTAAAACCTTTTAATTGAAGTCTTTACATACAAATGCATGTATATAAGTATAGACATTTAATTTTTTAAATTATTTATTGAGGTTTATTGCTCATTAATTTTCACAAGCTGAGAATACATAACTTGTATCCAGTTCATTAAACAGAATATTGCCGTAGTGCTAATACCCCAGAAGTCACCCTTTGCTCCCTTCTAAATAATAGTCACCCCACCAATCCTGTCTTCTAACAATAAAGGGTAGTTTTGACAATGACTATACTTTCTACCCTCTTGCATCTGTGTTTACAAGATTTCATGTGTTTTGATTTGTGTTCTCACATGTATAATTGGAGTTTGTTTATTTCCATTAATATGTAATATTTCACTACAGAACCCACTGTATGAACGTACAATGAATTTTATTGGGAAAGTTGGGGAACATCTATACAAGCTAAAGATGTACATATTCCATAACTGAAATTCCATACTAATATAAAATGAACAGATATGTACACATGTTCAACAAAATCTATGTTTTGAAATTGAATGTTGAAAAATGGCTGTTAGTATTTTTGAGTATCATATAAAAATTAATGATTAAGATCTGGTTGTGGTATCTCCTTTTCTAAAGCACTAAAGGTATGATTTTTTGGTAAATTAATGGTTAAGATCTGGTTGTAGTATCTCCTTTTCTAAAGTACTAAAGGTTTGGTTGTTTAGTTAAATAAACGAGGGAAAATCTTATTTTTTAATTCTCTTTTCCCTCTCTCTCTGTCTTTCTCTTGAACCAGACAAAATCCATTCTAATTGTGTGTTGCTAGAAAGGTAAAGTTCATGTGTGAAAATATCTGGGACCAGTGCTTATAAAACTTTCTCAGTTAGTTGCCCAGAAACTGTCTTCTTTTATTTCTGCCTGTTTTGATGCTAATTTTTGGTATTTTTCTCCGAAAAATCATCAAATTCATCTGTATTTTTAAACAAAGGATTTTTTTTAATAAAAAATTTTTCCTGGGTAGTTCAGAATTTTTTTTCCATTCTCACTTAGAAATTTGTCAGTTTTGGCCTTCTTTCTGATTTAGCAAACAGATGGACTATCTAGTTTAGTTATAGTTTTTTTAAACTCATTCTTTCATTTTCAAAATAATTCTATATAATTTTATTTCCATATAATCTTTTATTTGGATGTGATATAAGCTTATTTCTGAATTTGACTATGATACACCTTGTTGATTGCTGGGTTTTGTTGAATCAAATGGGAGTTCTCTGTGCTTCCTGGATTTTGATGTCTGTGTCTTTCCCCAGGTTAGGAAAGCTTTCTGTTATGATTGCTCATGTAAACCTTCTATGCCTTTTTCTCTCTCTTCATCTCTTAGGATCCCTATGATTTGGATGTTATTCCTTTTTAATGAGTCACTGAGTTCTCTAATTGTTATATTGTTCTCTCTTGCCTTAGTTTCCCTCTTTTTTTTCCTGCTTCTTTTTCTTCATAAGTTTTTCCTCTATATCACTGATTCACTGTTCTGCTTCATCCATCCTTGCTTCTGTGGCATCCATTAGAGATTGCAGCTCAGTTATAGCATTTTTAATTTTGTTCTGACTAGATTTTACTTCTTTTATCTCCACAGAAAGGGGTTCTATGCTCTTTTTCAATCCTGGCTAGTATTCTTATTATCTGATTCTAAATTCTGGTTCAGACATCTTGCTTGTATCTGTGTTGAGTAAGTCCCTCCCTGTCATTTCTTCCTGTTCTTTTTTGGTGAATTCCTTCATTTCATCATTTTAAAGGAAAAAAAAAGAATTAATAAAATAAAAAATAAATAAAAATCAAAAAGTTAAAAACAACCCAAAAAATCAAATAAAGGATGTTAAATCCTAGATGTATTTTGGTCTTGTTGTTGAAAAGCTTGATAGAATAGAGAAAAAAAGGAAAGGAAAGAACAGAAGAAAAAGAAAAAAGGAAACTGTTTGAAAATTTAAAAAAATGAATACAATAAAATAGAATGAAATGAAATGATGAAAGTAAAATAGAATTTTAAAAATTTGCAAAAAAGTAAAAAAATATATACTAGAAAAAAATTAAAGAAAAATCTTGTTTATAAAAACGGAAATAAAAATAAATTTTTCTCTTTCTGTATTCAAGAATAAGAAAAGAAAAAGAAAAAAATTGAATAGATGGACCAGCGAACAGAATGAAACATGATTGAAATTACATCCAGTTTACCCTAGAAGACAGACTATGAAGCACTTTATAGTCCTTAAACTAGGCAGACAGAGAGACTTATGGTGTTCCTGTAGAGCACTGTTGGCCCAGTTGGACTGGGCTTGGTGTAACGGCTACATTCTCCACTGGATGGTGCTGCTTAGTTTACTGGGGTGGATTTTTTGGCATGTGTATGTGTGTATGCACATGTGCAGGAAGGGTGAAAATGGCATCATCCAGCTACTTGGTCTCTCATATCAGAACTCTGTGCTCTGGTCCAGCGGCAATCAAGCACCCCTCCTTTGTCTCAGCTTCCATCCACCTCCCGCTTCTATACTGTCCGCGACCAAGCCGGCAGCCATCAGGTGGCACCTCCCTCCTGTGTTTTATCTGATGGGGTTGTGTTTCCAAACCCCTCACTCCTTTTTTTTCCCTAAATTTTTTTAACATTTATTCATTTTTGAGAGAGACAGAGTGCAAGTGGGGGGTGGGCAGAGAAAGAAGGAGACACAGAATTCAAAGCAGGCTCCAGGTTCTGAGTTGTCAACATAGAACCTGATGCGGGGCTCGAACTCAGGAACTGCAAGATCATGACTTGAGCTGAAGTCAGATGCTTAACCTACTTAGCCACCCAGGTGCCCCTAAACCCCTCACTTCTGGGAGCCCTGTGGCTTAGTGTCTTGCCGAGCAATGGCCAGGTGCTGGTCCACCCTCAGGAACGTTCGGGAGACTGTGCTACTGTAGATGCCCAGAGACTGTGGCCAGGTGCCAGCCGCCCCAGAGAAAATTCGTGTGATTTTGTAGCAGCAGTGTTTCAGGGATTATGGTAAATCACAACACACATCTGGCAACAGGCTTCACCCTTAAATCTATGTTCCAACATCAGTGAATGTGGCTATTCTCTGGGGTCCACTGGGACCTTTTCCTGTGGGGAGACCACATAGCCTTTACTGAATGTCCTCCCAGCAAGGGAACCGCCTCTCCTCACGTGGCCTGAGGACCCCCTCCGACCTTGCTGTCTGCTCCTGGGGATTCGCCCTTTCCACCAGAGCTCTTCCAGGTATCGAGCTGTGGAGTTCCAGACTCTGCATTCCCCTGTTAATAGAGTCATAATGGTACTTAAACCCTGTCATTTCTCCTTTTTCCCTTTCTTCATTCCTTTATGGGTGTTTCCACTCTCTTTCTCCACAGCTGCTTTCTGGGGAGTGCTTTTCCTGTACTCTCCCCCCTCTCTCCATCCTTTCTCTGCAAGCAAAAACAGCTCCCTACCCTCTGTGGCTTTTCTCTCCCCCAGTTCACCTGTCCACACCTTGTACCTGCTGAGTTCTGTGATCCAAGTTGTGCAGATTGTTGTGTTAATCCTCAAATCAGTTGTCTATGTGTGCAAGATGGTTTGGTGTTAATCTAGCTGCATTTCAGGGATGTGAGAGGCAAAAAAAAAAAAAAGAAAAAAAAGAAAAAAAAAGAAAAGAAAAGAAAAGAAAAAAGAAAAAACCCTTCCATGCTTCTCTGCCGTCTTCTGATATAAGCTTATTTCTATCATTTTATATATTTGGGAGTTTCATTATTTTTCTGATTATTTTTCATGTTCTTCTTTTGTGCCACGACAAACTTAGAAGTATGATTCATTATAGAAGTTCCATTAAATTAAAAATTTTTTAATGTTTATTTTTGAGAGAAAGACAGAGTGTGAGCGGGTAAGGGGCAGAGAGAATCCAAAGCAGGCTCCACGCTCTAAGCTGTCAGCACAGAGCCTGATGCGAGGCTTGAACTCATGAACCGTGAGATCATGACCTGAGCCAAAGTTGGACACTTAACTGACTGAACCACCCAGGTGCTCCTAGAAGTTCCATTAAATTGACAGTCAGAATTTTAAACTGACGTGACAGTAAGGAGTGAATTAGTACCAAAGTAAATGTCCCATGAAGAGGGGAAAAATATATATGCATGTGGATAGGTGTGTGTGTGTGTGTGTGTGTGTGTGTGTAGACACATATTTTCACTGAATCATGATATAACGTACCATGACCCATGTGCAGGCAGACACTATAGACATTGATATCACTATGCCCATTTTACAGTGACATTGATGGTAGAGATGTTAGCTAATATTATTTAGTGTTAGAACAAGATTTATACCTATCTTGCAATGTGGCTATTTACTAGAATTCATAGTTTTCATTCTGAGTTTGATGAAGAGAATCAAATATTCTTAAGAAATGATTTATTTGCTCTTATGCATGATGTATGGATATAGAAAAAAATAAGAAATTGTTTCCAATACTCAAAGCCTTAACACATATTTGAGCCAAAAAAGATAAATATAAATGTAAATTAATACTTAAATAACAATTTATAGTAATGATAAAAGATAAATATAGGAGCAGAGTATGGTCAAACTGGATTCAGACTGCAAAGTGGATCCAAATCCTAAGTCTTCTATTCATATTTTTTATTTGACAATTAATTTTAGTGCCTATTATTTCCCTCGCACTTTTTTTTGGCACTGAAAGTCAGAAATGAGTAGTAAAGAGATATCTCCTGCTCTTTAAATTTCTAGTGTGAAGAGAGATGGGTGGTGAATAAATAAATACATAGCAAATCAAATGACAATTGGTGCTATGAAGAAAGATAAAGCAGGATAAGTGTATAGAGATGAGAGGGATTCTATTTTATGTAAAATTAGGGAAAACATTGCTCTGGCAAGATGAAATTTGAGCAAAGACCTGAAGAAGGTTGGGGAATAAGGTAAGCATATATCTAATGGAAGAGTGTTTTAGGCAGCTCTATCATGGTACGTTGATGCTGTGGGGCAGGTCAGCCTGTGGTCAAATTTTGATCCTTTCATTTCCTTACCTTGGCAGTGTTCATAAGTTTAACTGCATCAGTTTCTTCAAATAGGCAGTATATCTTGTGGGTTTCTTTGAATATTAATGGATTAATAACTTAAAACCCTGTACTGGCACATACTAAGTACTCTGGAATTTAATTAGTTGCTATTATTGGTAGAGAAAACAGCAAGAGTGAAAAAGCCTAAGACAGAAATGTACTATTCTAGGGCCCATAAGGAAACTATTGGCAGAAAATGGTTATAGGAACTGGGATGAATAGAGAAGAGACTAGGAATGAAGGTAGAGAGGTTGCATAGAAGCAGATCATTCAGAGTCTTGCAGACCAAGGTAAGGATTTGGATTTAACTTTGAGTATTAAGGAAAACAACTCAGAAATTTAAAGCAGAAGTGTGATATGATCTCTTCAGCTTTATGCATATGTGAATGGGTTCACTGTGTCTTCAGTAACTGGAGTTCTATGTAGGTAGGTTCAACATGTCTAATATCTGTTACCAAAAAAAATCCATAAACTTCAGTTTCTTTATCTCTAATAATGACTCAGTATCATTAGTAGCTCTGTGGTACAGTTGTTTAAATAATAAAATTATATAAGGCATGTAATGAGCCAGAATTGTGTTACCAGGCTTCTTTTGCTGTGGCAACGTTCATGGATCACTGCGTTGATTATTGGTTGCTGAGTCCACCACATACCTTAGTGACTTAAAACAATCACACATTACTATCTGTACTCAGTTGGGCAGTTCTGTTTTTGCTTTTGGTCTTTTATGTAGTCGTAATCAGATGGTGACTGGGATGTCTAAGATGATTCTACATATTTGCCTGCCTCCAAGACAAAAGGGCTAGAGATTTAGGATCACCTGGGATGTTGAAATGGCTAGATCTCTTTCTGTGTAGTCTCAGGGCCTCTTCGTTTCCATTTGATTTCTCCACACACTCTATCCACAGGTGTCTAAAAAAAAAGAAAGACTTCTTATTAGTTAGCTCAAGGCTCCCCAAAGTGCAAAAGCTGCCTGCTGTGCCTTCTTAAGATTTAGTCCCATAGTTGGCACTGTGTTACCTCTGCTCTCTCTGTAGGTTAAAGTAAGTCTCAGAGCCAGATCAATTTCACTATGGCAAGAGACCATAAAAGAAGATGAATACCAGGTTTTGCAGTTTATTAGAGGCCATCTCATGACAAGAGCTGCCACAGTCATTAGGTACTCTGAGTTCTCTTCCTTCCTCAGGGCATATTTAGAACATCAGTGTTCACTAATCCTAGGATTATACAATACTGAGGGGAGGTTAAAATGCCCATGAGTATTTTATTTTATTTATCTTATTTTATTTCAACTTATTTTATGTTGGCATACACCTGGAGGACACATTCTTTGATGATTAGGTAAACTCAAAAAAAAGAAGAAGAAGAAGAACAAGAAGAACAAGAACAAGAATAAGAAGAAAGAAAAGTAAAAGCTATGTCAAAAAGCTGTTTGGTAAATGTACACAAAATTATTACACAATGACCAGAAAAATGACAATAAAACCCAAATAACTTAAATGTACAATTACTTGTATTTGTCTTCCCCATGCCACTCCCTCAAAATGCATGTCCATCACTCACCTGTCAACATCAGCCCACACGTTAAAGACAACCTGCTTAAAATTATCTTTTACTACAACTAAAATAAAGTCAGAATTAAAAAGACCAACATGGTTACTCTTTTTTAATGCTGTATATCGATTGCAGAAACTTTTAGAGTCAGTATGTCCTTTCTTATCTCTTAAAACTATTCACTTAATGCACAAAGGTATAATCTAATTTTAATTTTTCAAGATGCCAACTTTTATTTTCAAGCATAAAATGGTGCCCTGGTTTCCTGAAAGAACTTTTTTTTTTCACCTTTTATAAGATATCAAAATGGTCTTACAAGAAAGTGCATGAGCCCAGCTTGCCAAATTACTATATCAAATAATAATAATGAACCTTTTTATGGTCACCCACAGTGAGCTACCTGTGCTGAAGAACAGCTGCATAAATGTATTCGCTACCTGATGGGCTCGAATAAAAGAAAACTGGTATCTTCAATTCCTCATCAGAAGACCACTGCAGACTAATCTGATGAAGGAAGGAAGTCTATAGAGAAAAGCTGAATTGAAAGGTAAAGTACTCCATAGGATATACTGTTTCCTTTAAATGTCAGGAGAGGGACTGACACATTTCTTTTTCTTGTGGACCAATATGGGAGAATGGAAGCAAATGGTAACTGATCTAGACATTCTATTTTTACTGTAAAAATTAGAAGTTTTCTTGTTGACTGATTTCAGTAAAGCCATTTTTTTCCTGAATGCTAAAATACTGACACCTTGAAAAAAGACTGACCTAAGGTTATTATATCAGTAATGTTAATAAAAACTCTCAATTTATTCATGGCATAACCTATGATGAAAAAATAGATAAAATGTTTGACAGAAGAGTAATGGTTATAAGCAATTATAGGACATAAGTAATTACAATGATAACTTGAGATATTAATGATTTTAAAATTTTTACTTGGTATCATTATGGGGAAAAGGATGTTTATATTGTTAACACAAATAAAATAAAATGGAGACCAGTCTTGAAGATGCCCCAAACAGACAAAATCCAGGTAAGCCACATAAGCAAAACTTAATCTAGTTTATTTCATGAATGTAAGAGTAACATTTCTTTTAAATGCCTCTGATAATTATCAATGAAACTTAAGTCATTTCCTAAATGATATAAGATAATCACATTTGTCCCACCCCCTGCCTCTGGATACTTTCCATTGTAATAACCAATCATTGTAAAGATTAAACAACTTACTCATTTCTGCATTATAAGTCTTCCTATAAGGGCATACCTCTGAGCTTCATACAAACTTCAGGTTTGAAATCTTACTGTTTGTGAATTTATTCCCTGCCCAATATAATATTCATGTCAAGTAAAGGTTTCTGAATTTGCTTTGGAGTAGATACACAAATAGTGTATATTCAAGAGGCATATTCTTTTTGTATTTGCACATTGATTAGTTTAATGGTTAAATTATAGTCAAGGAATTTTTTTTTTTTTAATTTTTTTTTTCAACGTTTATTTACTTTTTGGGACAGAGAGAGACAGAGCATGAACGGGGGAGGGGCAGAGAGAGAGGGAGACACAGAATCAGAAACAGGCTCCAGGCTCTGAGCCATCAGCCCAGAGCCCGACGCGGGGCTCGAACTCACGGACCGCGAGATCGTGACCTGGCTGAAGTCGGACGCTTAACCGACTGCGCCACCCAGGCGCCCCAGTCAAGGAAATTTTTAAATACTCATATAAACAAACTTAAGGAAAAAAAATCTATGTAAGTGTATTTCACTGATATATATGGTTTATAAAAACAAAATAAATTTGTCCTAAGCTATGAAGACATGTCAATTTTATTTTTTCTCATTGCTAAACACAAACACTCGACATTACTTTTCTCATTCTTTTCAATACCCTTAAAAATACTGCTGAACCAGGAACCACATAAACTCTGTCAAAGTAAGTTTATCCAATATATGTAGCCATATAGTAACTTATTGCTAGATGTAAAATAAGATTTCTATCATAGAAAGACAGTTAATTGTAGCAGTCTATTTATTCCCAGCACTATTTACTGAAGAGACAGCTTTACCCAATTTTATATTCTTGCCTCAATGTCATCAATTAATTGAATATATAAAAATGAGTTTATTTCTGGGTTCTTTCTTCTATTCCATTGATGTATGTGTCTATTTTTGTGCCACTACCATACTGTTTTGATTATTATAGCTTTGTAGTATATCTGGAAGTCTGGGATTGTGATACCTCCAATTTTATTCTTCTTACTCATAATTATTTTGGCTATTCAGGGTCTTTTGTAGTTCCATACAAATTTTAGGATGATTTTTCTAGTTTTGTGGAAAATACTATTGGCATTTTGATAGACATTGAATTGAATCTGTGGACTTCTTTGGGTATATTAGATGCTTATGTATATCCTCTGATTCCTATTATTGTGCAATGGAGTAAAATGGAAATGAATAAACATTAGTGTTGCCCAATATAATAATAAATGCAAAAGAAGCGTCATTTGAAATAGGTGAGTTGAAGTAGAGGTTGCTTTTGGAGGCTCAACAACAGAGGAAGAGCTGAGAGCCCTTGATCCCTTCACTGAACTTGGCATCCAGATTCTTGAAAAACCCCAGTCCTTACTGATATGATGTACTGTTCTCACTGTGCTCTGAGCCATATACGTGCTGAAATGTTCAGTTGTCTTTTTGCAGGTACCCAAGTGCATTTAGGGCACCTGATACAGTAAGCATCCTGTTTGGAGATATTTTCAAGGAACATACAAAAGGCAGGATGTCTCTCTCTCTCTCTCTCTCTCTCTCTCTCTCTCTCTCTCTCTCACTCTGTGTGTGTGTGTGTAAGTAGTAACCAGAGCTGAGGATGGTCTCTGAACTTGGAAAGCAGCACTTTTATTCAAACTTTCTCTTACCCTAAATGATAAACTCCACTTCAGCTCTCAGCCTAATTGGCCAGAGAGGAGATCTGCATGAATTCACAGATGCAGTTATATCTAGTTAAGCTCACAGTCTATGACATAATTCTTATATTTGGAGGTTTCTCTCTTTCACATACACACACAGAGAAGGTGCATAAGTCTTTAGAAGGTACATAAACTACCTGTGTCCCAGTTGGATGGAGTTATCATAAAGACCTTCTCCATTTCATACCCAGATTAATTTTTTTTTTGTCATAAGAGCCCTCACTAGAAATAAGCTCCATGGGGAAAACACTTTTTAATCTCTTTTTTTCTTAATTGCTGTCACTCCAAAACTTAGAACAGTGCTTTATGCATGATAGTTTCTTAACAGTTATTAATTGTATATATTGATGAAGAAGTGTCTCAAAACTGAGCGTAAAATGACTGATTATTGGAGTGTAGAAGGAATGTCAAGGGAGAGAATTCCATGAGCTGGGAATCAAAGGATGTTTCAGAAAACAGTCATTAGAGCTTTGCTGTCCATTAATATTTATTTAAAATTAATGTTTATCATTTTATAATTACTTACAGGTCTTTATTTCACTCTTAACTATTGAAACTATCCTTGTGTATAAATTCCTCTAGTATCTTATATTTCATAAACACTCAGACTATTCAAGTATATCCTGCATTAGAGAATGTCATCATTTGCCTTACTCAAAGTACAAAGTGCTTGAAAATTGTATTTCACTTCTTCACCACCCCACTTCTCTATACAAACTGCCCACTCATGCTTCCTGTAGTTGTATTATTGTTAAATATACCACATTAATCCAAGAGTCCCAGACCTTAAACTGAAAGCCTCTGAACTCTTAATTAAACCTGGTCTGGATTTACAAAAGGCCTCACTCTGACTGTTGATGGCATTGGTCTGTGGGTGGGGTGGATAGAGGGTGCATATTAGCTTGTCAAATCCTATGAAATTCTTATTGGTAGAATTTTGTGTGATATATTTCAGGGAAGGGTAATCTTTACAGAACATGCATTCAGCATTATCATATAGCCTATACATTTCACTCCCCAAAAGAAATGTTTGTATCAACTATCTCCCTATGAGGCCTAATTATCATGCTATACAAAATGTACAATTTAACAGTAAAGATTTTATAGTTCATACACATTCTAAATGCTATTTTATTCATATACCCCATTGATTTCAACAATATAGAGAATATTAATCTACCCATTAGCCTGATTGTTGAGAGGGCCATAGAATATATCTAAAATGGTTCATATCTTTGTGTGTTTTACTGGATAGCTTTTACTTTTATGTCATGTCCTTTCACTCAAGAAGGAAGGGAGAAAGAAAATTGAGTGTAAATCCAAAATATTGTGTATTTATAAACACACCTATTTATTTCTAGCCAATTTATCTATCATTGTAGAGGTAAATAATGTTTTTTCTACATTCTCTTTAAGTTTTTTAAACTCTTTATTCAAAAGTTTCTTAAGCTCAAAGCCACAAAAGAAGTCAAAATTCATTATATATTCTTCAGATTATCATTAATAAACCAGTTTATTTTGCATTAGCTGTCAGTTTTAATCTGTATCTCTCTAGATGTGGAAAAATAAAAATCAATAGAAATGAGATATTACAAGTATAATTTCAGTTGATTTCCAGTTCTTTCCTTTTGAATAAATTGTGAAATGAGTGTGTTATAAATAATTTTATGTATCTGATAAATGATTAACTGGTATTAAAAATAAAGCAAGCATAATGTTTGTAAGTAAATAAAAAGTGAACACATTTGACATAAAGATCTACTTCTTTTAACTTCCTAAACGTGACTGGCATTTCGGTCATCCATTTAAAGCAGGTGAATAAACAAAAATTATGTTTAATGGGTAAACTAGGTCTTCTCTATATAGCCAACAATTTATATCTATGATAGTCCTGAAATAGTTTGCCAAGGGTAAAATAGAATGATGAAGGCATGACTTTATAGGCCCTCATCTTTATTGTAGGTCAGAGAACATTCTACCTCATTGAGATTCAAAAAGTTTGAATTAACATCTTCCTCCATCCTTGGCCTACCTGTCAACTTCCCTGCTCCCACCACCCACTAAATTTGTCTTGGATCTTTAATGTGTCAGAAAAAAATCTAATGATAGTCAATTCTTCATGAACACTGAACTCTTAGTGTTATTATTGCATCTGTTTACTTGGAGCAATTGCACATGCTCGATGGATATATGAACAAATGAAGAGTATACAAAGCATGATTTGAATTTAGTAAACATGCAAACAAAATAATTTCATGCATTTTCAGAATCTGAACTCTCCAAAGTATCCGTCAAAGTGAATAATAGTAATATAAAAATATTTCGTGAAAATAGGCGGGAGAGATGAAAAGATAAAATACCTATTTAGGTAGTAGTAAAAAAAATAACAATATTGTGAAGTTATTCTTAACTCAGTTAAGCACATAACTTTCCTTTTCAAATGTTGGTTCATATTTAGTGCTTATAATAGGATATATTTCAGTCATACTAGAATTCTACATTTGTACTTTTTATGGTAATTTCATGTTAACCCATGATCGTACTGATTACATTATTTTCCTTCAAATTATTAGACTAATTTGCTAAAGGAATTTCAAATGTGACTTTGGGTTAATTAATTAAATTATAATAAGAAGAAAGTTTAAAGACCCCTGTGAATAACCAACCATATTTTCAAATTAGAACCTTAATTAAAATGTTATGGTCTAGTAATTACAGACTCATTAGTTAAATCCCCCATAGTGTTTTATAATTATTTTGAAGTTATCATATTTATTTCTGTACTCCATACTTTCCCCTCATGTCCTCCATTTAATGTAGAAAAAAATTAGAACATTATACTTACATTGATCATCACCATGCTCAACGTACAGGTCACATAGTCACTATTTTTTTTTCTTTTATAAGCAACATCACTTTCAGCAACAGGATCACGCTGAGTAATTTGAAAGTATCCACTAATTATTTGGATAAAGCCCTTCAAAACAATTAAAGAATAGCAAAATAGTTGCCACGGACAGGGAAGGAGATCTAGACTAGGACTAATAAATCAGCACTTAATGTTTTACTGCCAGTTGATTTGCTCTCCTCTTCCTGTCTCTCTCTGACTCTCTCTGTCTAGTTAGTGATCCCTATCTCTCAATTTTTTTTTAATTTCAGTTATAGTAATGCTGGTGTTTGACACCAAATTAGTTCAGCAAGAGAAACAGTTAAATTATTCAATAAATTACTTGGACACTAGGTGAAGCTTCAAATTTACCACTTACTCTATATAGTCAGTGAACTATATCTTTTGAACTTGGTTTACTTTTAAACTTTTAAAACAAATGGACACTTAAACCACAATCAAGGAATTTGAATCGAGAAAAATATTTGATAACAATATCACTTTTCAATCACTTCACAAATTATCTTGGATTTGGGAAGAAAAGACTAATCTTGAAATTTGTAGACTCTAAAAGTGAATTTGAATTCTTCAACTTACTATCCTATGGTCACTGCTAATGTCATTTAAACTCTGAGACATGATTCTTTGCCTTATAATGGAAAATGGTTAACCAGTTAGCCCCTAGTCCAACCAATAAGAGATGGAAAACACAAAAACTTCAGGTTTAGAGTGTGTATGTGCACATGCACACTCATAAGGAAAGGAAGTTGATGTTTTGTTTTTGTTTGCTAATATTTTATTAAAAATGCTCCTGAAACATCCAGTTGGTTGTTGGAGTTCAATAAAATGGGAATGGTAATAGATTTACACTTTGGAAGGGTATATAAAGATGGTATTTAACCTCTGAGTGAATAATGCCTACACCAGGAGTTCTAAATCAGTGTTTTATGTATCTGTGTAACTTAAATGCAAAAAAAAAAAAAAAAAAAAAAAGTACTTGAGCCACACTCCAAACCAATTAAATAAGAATTTCTGGAATAACACCCTGGAATTTACATATTATATTAGGCTTACAATGGTCCTTACTTATGTGACTCTGGTTGAGAACTATTGACAGTGAGGACAAAATAAAAATAATACTAAAAGTGATAATAACAAAAAACGATAGTAATGATTAAAGGCTTAGAGTGGAACCTTAATAATATCTAAAATTTCAGTAGTGGAAAGAGTAATACAATACAATGAGGATAGCAAAAATATAAGTACATAGCTTTAGGAGGGGTGACAGGAGCAGAATCACCATAGGCCAAAAGGAAAGTGTTTTAAAAGATTGTGGAATAGTCAGTATTCTCAATTCTTGCAAACGCTTCAAGCAATATAAAGACTGAGAAATGTCCAATGGATTTGTCCACAGGAAGCTATTTATTCAGAAGATATTTAGAGGCGTAGTGGCAACAGAAATCTGACTTAAATAGGTACTAGTGAACAAATGGTGTGACAAGGTAGATGTGTAGCATAAAGTTCTTTCAGAAATGGAAGTAAACTTTGTTAACACATAAAAAGTAAGAAAGATTTGAAGATCAAGTGGAGTCCCATGTCATTATGTTGTAGTAGAACTGGTCACAGAGATTTCAAGAAAAATGTGAATACAATAGAAGGCCTAAATAGAGACATACAGAAATGAGATTTTGATTTTACAAAGATGATTCTATCTGCTTTGTAGAAAATGATTCAAATGGGGCAAGAATTGAAGTAGAAAATCATTTAGAAGACTAATATAGTCTGAGTCAGAGGTTAAGTAGGGTGGGCTGAATCAGAGTAGCAGCTGTATAAAAAGAGGAAAATAACACAAGCAATGTGTATCTTGGATATAAAATCAATAGAGTTTATTTTTTTGATGTTGTAGAAATCTTCAGGTGTGTAATATACTGAAAAGACCTCCATTTGTGTGTGTGTGTGTTTTTTATAAAATTTATTGTCAAATTGGTTTCCAATCATCACCGAGTGCTCATCCAACAGGTGCCCTCCTCAATACCCATCACCCACTTTCCCCTCTCCCCCACCCCTCATCAACCCTCTGTTTGTTCTCAGTATTTAAGAGTCTCTTATGGTTTGCTTAATTCCCTCTGTGTAACTTTTTCCCCCCCTTCCCCTCCACCCTGGTCTTCTGTAATGTTTCTCAGAATCCACACAGGAGTGAAAACATATGGTATCTGTCTTTCTCTGCCTGACTTATTTCACTTAGCATAATACTCTCCAGTTCCATCCACATTGCTACAAATGGCCAGATTTCATTCTTTCTCATTGCCAAGTAGTATTCCATTGTATATATAAACCACATCTTCTTTATCCGTTCGTCAGTTGGTAGACATTTAGGTTCTTTCCATAATTTGGTTACTGTTGAAAGTGTTATAAACATTGGGGTACAAGTGCCCCTATGCATCAGCACTCCTGTATCCCTTGGGTAAATTCCTAGCAGTGCTATTGCTGGGTCATAGGGTAGATTTATTTTTAGTTTTTTGAGGAACCTCCACACTTTTCCAGAGTGGCTGCACCAGTTTGCATTCCCACCAACAGTGCAAGAGGGTTCCCAATTCTCCACATCCTCTCCAGCATCTATAGCCTCTACTACAAAGCTGTAATCATCAAGACAGCACGGTATTGGCACAAAAACAGACACATAGGCCAATGGAATTGAATAGAGACTCCAGAACTGGACCCACAAAGTATGGCCAACTAATCTTTGACAAAGCAGGAAAGAATATCCAATGGAAAAAAGTCTCTTTAACAAATGGTGCTGGGAGAACTGGACAGCAACATGCAGAAGAATGAAACTAGACCACTTTCTTACACCATTCACAAAAATAAACTCAAAATGGATAAAGGACCTGAATGTGAGACAGGAAACCACCAAAACCCTAGAGGAGAAAGCAGGAAAAAACCTCTCTGACCTCAACTGCAGCAATTTCTTACTTGATACATCTCTAAAGGCAAGGGAGTTAAAAACAAAAATGAACTTTTGGGACCTCATCAAGACAAACAGCTTCTGTACTGCAAAGCAAACAATCAACAAAACTAAAAGGCAACCGACAGAATGGGAAAAGATATTTCCATAAGACATATCAGATAAAGGGCTAGTATCCAAAATCTATAAAGAACTTACCAAACTCCACACCCGAAAAACAAATAATCCAGTGATGAAATGGGCAGAAGACATGAATAGACACTTCTCTAAAGAAGACATCCAGATGGCCAACAGGCACATGCAAAGATGCTCAACGTCACTCGTCATCAGGGAAATACAAATCAAAACCACACTGAGATACCACCTCATGCCAGTCAGAGTGGCTAAAATGTGTTTTGTAACCAAATAAGTAGATAAGTAACCAAATAAGTAGATAGTGGCACCATTCACTATGGTCAGGAGAAAATTCCAGGCAAGAAAATTATAGAAATATATAAACTAAGTCTTACATAAACTTACAGATGAAGCAATCAGTAGATATTTTAAAGAAACAGGAATTGACATTGCACATATAATTGCATGCATTCTAGGTAATTCTCCGGTTTCCTGTAGGAAAAGAATAAAAACCCTACAGATACTCCACCGTGAAGTATTGAATAAAAGTAAGAGTAAACTTTAAGAGTTCTAAGAATCACAACAATCACCCACATTTGGGAATATTGATGCTTTTGAATTCCTGAATTGTGCAGAAGTTTTTCTGGTTAGATAACAGCTAAACAAAGAATTCTGTTGAAGTGAAGAAATATCTTTGTATGATTTGTTATGGTCAATTACAATTCTTGTATAGAGAATATAGTTGGTTCATATATTTTTTATCCACTCTGTCAATCTTGCCTTTTGTTGATATATTTAGGTCATTTACTTTAAAGGTAATTAGTGTGTTAGGGCTAAAGTCTATAATTTTTTTGTTTACTGTTTGTTTTCTCTGTTTCTCATTCTCTTTTCTTGTCTTTCTGTTGAGTTACTTGAATATATTCTTAGAATCCCAACTTGATATATATATATGTACTTGAGATATATATATATATGTACTTGAGATATATATATATATATATATATATACATATATATATATGGCGGTTTTGAGTGTATCTTTTTGTATGTTTTTGTATGTGTCTTCCATTTTGAATTTGTGTTTGTGTATATGTGAAGTATGTAACTCTTACTTCAACTTAGTTGCTTTTACCTTCCCTACTAGTAAATATCACAGTCTTAAGAATCATATAGTGTCATAATTTTTAATGCAATCACCTATGTGATTTATAAAACTTATTAAAAGGAAAGTCTATTATATATAACCACATTTTTGTTCTTTCTATTGTTTTTTCTCTCTTCAATGTTCCAAACTTTCTGCTTCTATCATTTCCTTTCTGTTCTAAGAATTTCCATTAGCCAGTCTTTAAAGGAAGTTCTGTCAAGAAAGTATTTTATTTTATTTTATTTTATTTTATTTTATTTTTACATTTTATTTATTTTGAGAGAGAGGGAGAGACAGAGAGTGAAGGAGGGACAGAGAGAGGGGGAGAGAGAGAGAATCCCAAGCAGGCTCTGCACTGTTAGTGAAGAGTTCCACGGGGGGGGGGGGGTGGTCTCGAACCCACAAACTGTGAGACCATGACCTGAGCTTAAACCAAGAGCTGGATGCTTAACCGACTGAGCCAGGTGCCCCTCAACAGATTTTTAAAAAATATTTATTCAGTTTTGAGAGAGAGAGAGAAAGAGACAGAGACAGAGATCACAAGCTGGGGAGGGGAAGAGAGAGAGGGAGACACGGAATCCAAAGCAGGCTCCAGGATCCATGGTGTCAGCACAGAGCCCCACGTAGGGCTCTAACCCAGGAACCACGAGATCATGACCTGAATTGGAGTCTCAGATGCTTAACCAACTGAGCCACCCTGGCGCCTCTCAAAAGAGTATTTTAGTATTTAGATCTAGTTGTCTAAAATATCTACTCTTAGTAGGTTATATAATGATTAGCTACAGCTTTTTTATTCGGAATACTAAATTAGTTGCTTCTACCACCACAGTGGGAATAAAATTTCTCACTATTTTTGCTTTTCTCTATGTATTCTCCCATGTTTAAATATTCAGTGTTCCAGGGTAGCTCAGTCAGTTAAGCATCAGACTCTTGAATTCTGTTCAGGTCATGATCTCGCAGTTCATGAGATTGAGCCCTATGGTGGGTACTGCTCTTGGCAGCATGGAGCCAGCTTGGGACTCCTTTTCTCCCTCTCTCCCTCTCTGCCCCTTCTCTACTCTCTTTTTCCCTCTCTCTCTAAAATAAATAAATAAACTTTAACTAAATATTCAGTGTAACAAACTGAATTTGTTTTTAATATTGGTTTGTAGACAAACACAAAAGACTAATTTTTCATGTTTTTAAGTGTAAAAATTATGTGAAAAGTGATCTTTTTACTCAATATTGGTTCTTTTGTGTGCCAAAAATAAATTTCAAAATTTTTAAAGTGTCTTGAGATTAAAAGGGATTTTGCACTCAATATGGCTGCACGCAATTAGTTCCATCTTGTATTAGAGCTAATATAATTCATACTTATATATGAAAGATTTTTAAAAAATCAACTAAATTTATGTATGCCAAGAGGTAAAAGGGTATACGCCAAGAGGTATAGTTATAGACACTGAGGTCCGCTGTATTGACCTTCATGGATCCATAAGCATTGAACTGAAACAAAACATTTGAATATTGAATATTGAAAATTGAAAAAAAAATGAGGCATTGACATTTTGTTAATAAATCAATTTACTTTTGATGAATAATTAATACAGCATCCCAGCCATGCTATAAATACAAATGACATCCCACTGAATAAGTACAATAAACAAGAAAGTCTGAATAACTGTTGTATGGCAAAATAATCAATATGTAGGAAAATGACTTTACATCACTGAATATAAATTAATAAGAGAAATACAGACACCAAATATGTAAAAATTGGAATCCAGAAAAGTAAGCATCTCAGAATTCTTATGGATAACTGAAAATCTTTGACAACTTGAATAGACTTTTTTTCTCTTTTCTTTTTTCTTTTCTTTTCTTTTCTTTTCTTTTCTTTTCTTTTCTTTTCTTTTCTTTCCTTTTCCTTTCCTTTTCTCTTTCTTTCTTTTTTTCTTTCTTTCTTTCTTTCTTTCTTTCTTTCTTTCTTTCTTTCTTTTCTTTCTTTCTTTCTTTTTTGTATTTTACAGGAGGCAGGGCCCTTCCCATGTGGAAGTGAAAACATAAAGCTGCAAAATCCAAAACCTAAATCCTTAGTTAAAAAATAAACTTCAGTAAAATTGAATCCACAAGGAGGTAAGTTAAGAAATCACCTGTCTGAAACTGTGAGTAGTTGGAGAGTAGGGGAAAACAGTTTGCTACCCAAAGATAAAATTACCTCAGATTCAATAATCCTGGAGGCAAGGAGTTATTTTAAAACAGTCTTTGGTTGTTAGGAAGCCTGGAACCTAGTAAAGCAAGCAAAATTCTCTCTAGAGGACTTCTTTCTTCCAAGATTTGCCACAGGTGAAGTTTGATCAGACAGGATTATACAACCAAAAATGTCAGAATGCATGGTGAAGCAAGAGTCCACAATGGAGTGCGGGCAGAACAATAACCAGAGGAAGTAGTTATGGAATTATCAGATACAGAGTAAAATACACGCACACACACACACACACACACACACACACACACACACAAGCAACTAAGACACTCTTTCAAGTGTATGCCAAAATAAGTTACCTGGAAGAGTGTTTATGGGAGCAAATACATTGGAAATTGAAAATATGGGTCAGAGTGCAGTGCTTACTTCTTCTTGCTAATGACAACCATGTATTTTTCCACAGCCATCCTTCTCATCCTTCCTGTTACACCCCCTCTTCTCCATCATTTCAGGAGAGGATTGGTATAGGGAAACTTGGCAATTGTGCATATTGTGTCTGAAATTTTATATCATAATGCCTGAAATACCATAAGAAAACCATTTGCTTTCTTATAGGCTGAGGACTGAGCATTTAGTTCAGGAAAACAAAAGGTTCAGAGTAACAGAATCAAGATACTTGAATAAATAATAGCTGTGATGAGTTTGACTGTGTTCAGTCTTATCAGAGAGGGATCTTAATTTTATCATCCCAACCTGCTTTTCAGAAAAAGAAGAATAAATAAAGCTGTGAACAAGGATGCGTAATTAGGAAAATTGTTTCATGTATAGCCTCACATGTCATCTCCAGGAGTAAATTTTAGAAATACTCTTTAGGAAAGTGATTTTAGATCTCACAAAAAAAGGATTAAGATATCAAAAATATCTGAACACATGAAAGGGTTAACTGTCCTATGAATGAGACCTTTTCAATATTTACAGTTAGTAAACCATAAATATACAGTTGACATTTTCTTTCTCCTAAATGTTAGCGAGAGATTTTTAGTTTGCTCCCAAGGGGTTATTTTTTAGAAATCTAATTTTATGTATGTTTCCATTTTCAGTTTTAATGTATTTTGAATAGAGATAACTATCAGAGATTATTAAATTTCTTCTTGGGGAATTAATTTACCTGTAAATATAATATAATATAATATAATATAATATAATATAATATAATATAATATAATATAAAAATAATATAATATAATTAATACAGTATATTACTTTTCTAGTTTATATTGTAAATCCATGTGTATTTATATATACAGTGGATGTGTATTTATGAATAGTTGTGTGCGTGCCATTGTATATTTGCTTGTGGTTGTAGTTTTGTATATTTGTGGTTGTATTTGTGTTTCTGCTTAATTTAATTCATGATATTCTTTTGTAATGAGAATATCTCAACTTTAAATTTGGCAACTTTGCTTTTAAACAATATTTAATAGTTTTTATTGCAGATTTGTTCTTCCCTGTGAAGGCTAGTTCTACTTTCTGAGAAGAAACTTTTCTCTTTAATCTTTTTGAAGATATGAATCACACAATTTCTATGTTCCTGTCCTACTCTGAACAATAAATCCAGTTCAAAGAAAGTTATTTCTTCAATGCTTTAGGGGAGTCTTCTTATATATCTTTCAATAGGACTTTTTTTTTTTTTTTTTTGCTTTAGCTTCCTGCTTGTTATGTGTCTTCCTCTGCTGTGAAAAAGCATCACCAGACAGTTTTATTTTTTCCCCCTCTTTAATGGATTCTTTGTAACCCTCTCAATTCACTGGTGTTAGAAGAGTTTTATTCTGTTCCTCAAGAGTTATCCTTCTAGCTATGCTGTTGTCACTAAAAAGTTTCATTGTCCAGGGTTCGTGACTGTTTTTTTCTTTGTTTCTTTGTTTCTTTCTTTGTTTCTTTTTTGTTTATTTGTTTTTTTCTTTCTCTCTCTTTTCTTTCTCTCCTTTCTTTCTTTCTTTCTGTCTTTCTTTCTTTCTTTCTTTCTTTCTTTCTCTTTTTTCTTTCTTTCTTTCTTTCTTTCTTTCTTTCTTTCTTTCTTTCTTTCTTTCTTCTTGGCTAGGTTTTATCTAATAATAGGTAGAAATTAAATCAGAATTTTATTATCTCATTTTCATCAGAGTTAGGAGAGAGAAATAATTAGAAATTGTTATGGCTATTATGATCTACAAGTGACTCAAATATTATCCTAAAGAAGACACAAAGTTTAAGATTTTTATTGATAGAGGTTCAACTCTATATTCCATATAATCATAGCTTAAAATATTATTTTATATTTGGGAGGAATATAAAGGGAAGGAATATCTTCTTAAAGTCTGGTACAGAGTATCACGTATTGTCCCATTCTTGATGTATAAATGACCTGACATGTCACTGTTACCCACACCCTCAATTCTACTTCCTGAAAAGCTCTTTTTTCTTCCTGGAACATTATATAGACCATTAGCAGGAATCTCTCTACTCACCTTTTGACTATTCTATGTCAACAATGTCATCTTTTGCTTCTGTCTGTATTCCAGAAAACTGAGGATTACAAAAATCAAGTCAGTGAAGCTATTACTATAGATGAGGGATTGAACTCGAGAAATGAAGTTCCTGCAAAGAAAAAAAAAAAAAAGAAAATCTTATCTACAAATATATTTAGGGAACCAAAAGAGATAACCAATTTAAGGAATAGTTATATCAAAGATTTTTAGAAATAATATAATTTTTAGAAAGAATCACTTAACTGATATAAGAAGAAAAACAAAGATGTGGAAGAGAAGAGAGTTATCTCTAATTTTGAGATACTAAGGTGTTTGGAATGTTGGTTATACATATAACTAAAATTGGATTTTTTGATGTTTATTTATTTTGAGAGAGAGAGAGAGTGAGAGAGTGAGAGAGCACACAGGCAGGGAAGGGCAGAGAGAGGGAGAGAAAGAATCCTAAGCAGGTTCCCTGCTGTCAGCATGGTGCCTGATGTGGGACTCAGTCCCACAAACCGTGAGATCATGACCTGAGCTGAAATCAAGAATTGGATGCTTAACCAACTAAGCCACCCAGGCACCCCCAACTAAAAATGTTTAAAGGGAAGCTGAAAAAAAAAATCTAAACTGCTATTCAGTAGATATGACTGGATTAAAACAATTTTCATTTATGTGTTTATTAAATAAAACTTCTCCTTATCTATTCTCTATAGCTTTCAATATGTCCTAAAGCAAAAGGATCATCCAAGAAAGAATTTGTAGCACAAGGAATCTAGCATGCGTCCTTGCATTTAGCAGTTAGTTAACATCTTAAAAATAGTAAATCCATACATGGGCACCTGGGTGGCTCAGTTGGTTGAGTGTCCGACTCTTGATTTTGGTTCAGGTCATGATACCAAGGTTGTGGGATCAAGCTATTTGAGCTCTATGCTGAGCGTGGAGCCTGCTTAAGATACTCTCTCTCCCTCTCTCTCTCTCTCTCTCTCTCCAGCCCCCAGGCCGCCCCCTTCCCCTGCTTGCACCCTCTCTTTCTAAAACAAATAATAATAATAACAAGAACAATAATAAATCCATATAGAAGTACAAAATATTCTACCAAGAACTCTCAGTAGCATCAAGGCTATTTAAGCATCTATATCAGTGGCAATATCTGAAGATTTTTTTTATTGTCACTACAGGACATTTGCTCTGGGCATCTAGGGAATAGATGTCAAAAATGCTGCTAGACACTTTATAATGCATAGGGAAGTCCCCACACAAAGAATTATTAGTCCCAAATTTTACTAGTGCTTAAATTTAAAAATTTTGATCTATACTGATTTAGAAAAGTTATAGTGGAAGAAAAAGAAGGGGGAGGAGGAGAAAAAGAAGGCAGGGGAGTGGAAAAGGAAGAGGAAGAGAGAGGAGGGAAGGAGAGGAGGAGAAAGGTGAAGACAAAGAAGAGAGCCAGAGAAAGGGGAAGGGAAGGAAGAATAGAGAGATGAGGGGGAAGTGAGAAATTTTGTTGATATATTAAGGAAGGCATCAAAGACATTTTCCATTTGATTTCCAGGTTTCTTTCTTAGCATCTGTATATTTGGAAAATATTTCAATCCAGTTATGATCTAATGGAGGTACTGTATGTGATTATGTTCAGATATTTGAAAATCAAGAACTTATTTTCCTGGACTATCAAAATCTTGATGCATGAGTTAAATGCACCGGAAAACCAACTACAATTATATTATAATTACAGATTGGTGAGAAGAAAAAAAAAAGAAAAAAGCTTCCCAGTAATCATGAGTGTTCAATTTTGTACATAAATATTAGGAAAATGCCCAGATAGACACATTTAAGAACTTCTTAATTTCTTAATATTCTTTCCCATGTAATTAATATGACTGATAATTATATTTAATAATTAAATATAATATAAGGAATTAATGAGTATACTTCATACATTAGCTTCATTCATAGCATTAATTGTATGTATTATTGACAGTTTTTTGTACATGGAAAGTACAAAAAAAGTACTTTTTTGTAAGTAAAGTAGTAGTTCTCTTGTAATCTGAGAACAACTACATTTGGTTAATGTATTACTATGAATCAACAGAAATAAGAGAATTTTTCAGAGATAACAGGATTTCCATGGTGAAGCTATCGATTTCATATTAATTCTAGTTAATAGCAATGCAAACTGATCTAAATGGTTCAAATAAATGTAATCTCAGGATATTAGCTGGTTATCATATTAATATAATGAGGAATAAATTCATCACTTTATTAGAAAAAACTGAATTTCATCAAGTTAACTAAAGTTACAAGTCCAAAATTGGGCTGTTTATTCTCTTAATTTTATAATACATATATTTTTATGAATTACATTTAAAGATACTTAAGTAAATTCTATTTTTAGAAAAAAGTCTTTAAGGAGACTGGTTTCAAAGTGAAAATTATTATATATTTTCAGGCTTAGAATTTGTTCATAAAATTAGAGTGAAGAAAGTCTTAACATATAATTACGTTTTAAGATTGCCATAGTTATGAATTATGCATGTATTATCATCCTCAAAGTACATATTGAGATCACCCAATAATCTCTCCCTCAATTCATGTAATGTCATCTGTTTACAAATACAGTGAAATAACCTATAGAAACATAAATTTAGGGTGGCTCGGTTGGTTAAGCGTCGGACTTCGGCTCAGGTCATGATCTCATAGTTTGTGAGTTTGAGCCCTGAATCAGGCTTGCTGCTGTCAGTGCACAGCCTGTCTTGGATCTTCTGTGCCCCTCTCTCTCTGCCCCTTCCCAGCTCGCACTCTCTCTCAAAAACAAATAAATCTTAAAAAGAAACATAAATTTAAAGTTTTTTTGTTTAGAAAGATAAAGTTTTTCTTTCACTGATAATAGTTTTTCTACTAAATATACTTCTATTTAATATAAAAAAAACTTGATATGTAAAAATTGAGAATTTTTGCAACCCAGAGACAAATAACTGTTATATTTTTAAAGTATAAACTAAAAAATTGAAAGATGCTTCTATTTTTGTTTTTTGTTATAAAAATATGGTAATATACCACTGTTTTAAATCTTGAAAGAGAATTATTGGGGCCAATGGTCTCAATAAAACCATAAATTTATTGGCCAACATTTGCAATCCAAAGAAGTCATGTATCAACGTATATATAGTAATTCTTAACTGTTTCTCTCTCTCTCTCTTTCTCTTAAAAAAAATTAAGACACTGTGTAAACTTACTGTCTGCCTTTGATAATTAAGTCCAATTGTTAATTAGGGTCACTACTTTAAGATCTTAGAATGATTTGATACTTCTCCTTGTATGGTATATGCATCTTTTTTAATTTGATAAATTATGTTACTTTTTTATGAATATAATTTATTGTCAAATTGGCTTACTACAACACCTAGTGCTCATCCCAACAAGTGCCGTCTTCAATGCCCATCGCCCATTTTCCTCTCTCCCCAACACCCCCCATCCACCTTCAGTTTGTTCTCTGTATTTAAGAGTCTCTTGTGGTTTGCCTCCCTCCCTCTCTGTTTGTAAATATTTTTCTCCCCTTCCCTTCCCCCATTGTCTTTTGTTAAGTTTCTCAAGATCCACATATGAGTGAAAACATATATCTGTCCTTCTGACTGATTTATTTCACTCTGCATAATACCTTCCAGTTCCATCTACGTTACTGCAAATGGCATGATTTCCTTCTTTCTCATTGCCAAGTAGTATTCCATTGTATATATAAACCACATCTTCTTTATCCATCCATCAGTTGATGGACATTTAGGCTTTTTCCGTAATTTGTCTATTGTTGAAAGCACTGCTATAGTCATTGGGGTACATGTGCCCCTATGAATCAGCACTCCTGTAACCCTTCGGTAAATTCCTAGTAGTGCTATTGCTGGGTCATAGGGTAGTTCTATTTATTTTTTTGAGGAACCTCCACACTGGTTTCCAGAGCAGCTGCACAAGTTATGCATCTTAATTGCTGGAGAAAAGGAGCAATTCAATCCATACCTTTGATATGATATGCCCAGGAAACATCTTTATTTTTTAACTGGTTAATATTGATTGCAAGGCAGTATGAAATCACAAGAAAAGAGAAAAGGAAAGTGAAGAACAACGATCATTAAGTTGGTAGGAAAGCACATTGAATCCTTTGATCTCTGATAGTTTTTTTTTTTTTTTTCCTCTTTTCCCAGCAATTTGAATGGGTGATTGGGTATGTGATTATGACATATCAGGGGCAAAAATGGGAGAGATTGTGCTGCACTGGGAAACAATTTCTTGTGGCCTATGAGGATTTCAAGCTACTTAGAATTTTAAATTGTATTTAAGCATTATGTAATGTCTATCTTCAGTATAATCTTTAGATTCTCAAAGATAATACAAGCTTCCAATTTACTTCTAGACAGGGTTTTTTTTTTCATTAAGTTATTTGGCACAATCACTATGTGTGCTTATGCTTATTGTAATTATGTGTGTGTGTGTGTGTGTGTGTGTGTGTGTGTGTGTATGACTTATTTTGAGGTTAGCACATGAAAGAAATTTAAAATAATGATAACTATTTTACCTATTTAATGCTAGTTTGTTTTTAATTTAGTAATTTTAGTAGTTTCATATAATAACAAAATTTATGTCATATCAAAACTTTAGAAAGGTATGGACAACAATCTAATATTATGAAATTTTAAGTATATGAAAATAAATATTAATATCATTCACCAAATACAATTACTTTATTAGTATATCACATATTGTAGCTAAATGTTTTTCTAGGTATTGAAAGTTGTTTGCTTTTCTGGAGATAAATAAATGTGTCAAGCCAGAAAATTATGACATATTTATATCCAACAGGAAGAATTCTGAATTTCATTAGTATTTTGAAGGTTTTGGAAATAATCTTGTGAAGAACTTTACTATATAATTCAGTGTCACAATCTCACATTTTGGCAAAAAACTGCAATCAGAAACTCAATAAAGTAGTATTGAATCTCTGTTATTTTTTTAGATGGATTAAATATTTGCAACTAACCTTTGTTTTTACAATTCAGGTCTCTGTGGCATTAGAAAATTTGCCCGTGTTTGCATTTTCACTGTATAACAAATGCTTGCCCAGCAAGGAAAAAAAACATACTACCAAACACCCTTGCCTAACATGTCTTATACTGAACATGATGATAATCTTAACCCTTTCTCTGAGGAAAATGTAAACACTAACAGTTCATATCTATAGATATAGATATAGATATAGATATAGATATAGATATAGATAATTGAAACCTCAAGAAATTTTTCTATCTTATTTTTCTTTATCCCTAAATATATATTTTACAAAGAACTTATTTTCTCTCATTCTACTAAAATTGATATTTTTTTCCTGAAACATTATTTTTATTCATGAATTGAAAAGTAGTTTTCAAATATGTAATCTTAACATTTGGGCAAATTTCCTTTCATTTGTCCTGTTCTGAAATTTAGATTGGGATTAACATTAGATATTATTTTCTTTTCTGACTCTTAATTTTATGTAAATTATCATAGAAGTGAAGTTCTTTCATAATTAATGTTTGTCAGTAGTAGCGGGCTTGGACTGTTTTTTTCCTCTCAGGTTCACTCCTCCCAATAAGGAGGCTCTTCATCCTAGAACCACACATATAGGGTAAGCTGATATCTCCAAATCCAAATCCAATTTCCACCAGCCTATCACTCAGTCCTAATGAAATTCAGAATTCTTGTTGCATATAAATATGTCATAATTTTCTGGCTTGACAAATTTATTTATCTCCAGAAAAGCAAACAACTTTCAATACCTAGAAAGACATCCACCATAAGTTTCCACTTACTTTAACTGTTTTGCTGCATTTCTTTTTTTTTTTTTTTTTTTAATTTTTTTTTTTTCAACGTTCATTTATTTTTGGGACAGAGAGAGACAGAGCATGAACGGGGGAGGGGCAGAGAGAGAGGGAGACACAGAATCAGAAACAGGCTCCAGGCTCTGAGCCATCAGCCCAGAGCCTGACGCGGGGCTCGAACCCACAGACCGCGAGATCGTGACCTGGCTGAAGTTGGACGCTTAACCGACTGCGCCACCCAGGCGCCCCTGTTTTGCTGCATTTCTGATAGTGAAATAGAGTACATGCAAATATTTATTGGAATATTAAGGAGACTTGAGGCACAGTGCCCCTTGTATAGTAAAAACTACAAAAAGTGTATTTTTAAGTAGGTGCAATAATTATGAAGTAGATTTAAAATAATGTAATGCCCTGTTTTAGTGAGAAAAAAAATAGACTTAGATTCAACTAATTAAACTTCAAAAGTAGATAAATTGGAATGAAAATCCCATCTTGCGGTGTCTTTTGAAGTTTAAGTAAAATAATTTGTTTTTAGTATCTAATGTATTAGCAATACTATGTTCCGTTTTTCCAACATAAGGCCATTGTCTCTTATTAGTCATTAGTTTGACTTGTCCTCTGTCCCCCCCCCCTCAATATGTATATCTAGATCTAGATATCTACAGCCAATATCTGTTGAGAAAAAGAGAGAAAGAGAGAGAAGAAAGTCAAATAAGTGGAAAAAATATGTGTGTGTGTAATTAATCAATAAACACTTCTTGATAGTAAATCAAACCATAAGAAAAAATGTGATCCTTATCTAAGGTGTGTATATTTCATTGGGGCAGTGGGGCATTTACAAATGGAATGATATTTCCAGGCATTAAATAATGAGTTGCAGGTCAGAGTCATATAATTTCTCAAGGTTTTTTTGAGGTCGATGTTATTCAGTGCACACTAGGGATTGATATGCACTTTATTCACAGAAACAGTGCCAAAGTAGTTTCTGATATTTGTCATCATTTAACATTTCCTTTTATTATGATGATAATTAATAGTCACTAACTTCAATTCCTGGAAGCATAAGAAATTAAGTAAGAAGGGTGCTTTGGGGTCAACTTGTCCACTACATTCATTTTCCAATAAGGAAAGTTAAATAACTTCCTTTATTTAATTTCAGAATAGCTGAGAATTAAGGTCAAAGACTTATAAAACTCCATAACTCCCACATCAATTGCTTTGCTTCTATTATTCTATAATTCTTGTTTTCCTCAACTTTATTCCTCATTACTTTTTCTTTCATTTCCTCCTCTCATACTTTTTTTCCCAACTCACTACAGTGCTGTTTTCTGAATCTGGAGTAGCCTGATGCTACAAATATATTTCTCAAGACGCTGTATTCCTATTTTTCTCTACTAATGCCATATTGATGGTGATTCCATAGAGAGGCATTAAAAAAATCCTATATGTGTTTATTCATATAGCATTTTAACAATTGTTTGATTAAATAGGAGTCCAATTTCCAATTAACAATTATATAAAATATAGAATAACTAGACACAAACTAATCTTGAGCAGAATGCTATTGATCTCTTTTCAGTACCTCTAGATATTACAATCTTGGTTGTATTAGTCAAGTGATATTTAAATTACTTTACAGGGGCGCCTGGGTGGCTCAGTCGGTTAAGCGGCCGACTTCGGCTCAGGTCATGATCTCACGGTCCGTGAGTTCGAGCCCCGCGTCGGGCTCTGTGCTGACAGCTCAGAGCCTGGAGCCTGTTTCAGATTCTGTGTCTCCCTCTCTCTGACCCTCCCCCGTTCATGCTCTGTCTCTCTCTGTCTCAAAAATAAATAAACGTTAAAAAAAAAATTTAAAAAAATAAATTACTTTATATATTTCTATTAAAAAAACAAAATATTTATATTTAAAGTTAATAAAGGGCTTATTTAAAAATAAAATTTGTATAGTAAGATATAACATTATAATAAATCTGATTTGAAAATACACATTGATGTTAACATACCATTAAAATATCTTTGAATATAAATATATTTCATAATATTAAGATTGTATAATAGTTTTATGGTTATAACTGCTGTTCGTCTTTGTTAATATGGATCAGGAAATCTTGGACAGAAGAATCTATTCTACCTATCAGGGATTTAGGTGAATTTGTATCACACCTTCCAGTTGGACTTATGAGAACATAGAGACAACCACAAGATTTCAATGAATTAAGGGTGTTTTTTTCCATATGATCATGAGTGTCCCCTTAGCTGTGTGTAAGCAACCCATTTCAATTCCATCCTAACGACCTAATGGCCAAATTCAACTCTCTTACTGGTTTTTACAAAAGTCTACTAATTAATATAGTTAAAAAATATTATCAAGTGTCATTTTTACTGCATTACTGTTAAAGGATCATATCACATAAATTAGTCCATGGCTCTCTGACTTGTAAACCCCATAAGATTGTGCCTCCTTTCTGTTACCTTCTGTTAGCTCCCTAATGTCCATGCCTATGCTTGGGATTCTTTTATTATTAGCTTTTTCTAAGTTAGTTTATGAATTAGTTTTAGCAAAAGTGTTAAATATCACAATAAATAGAATTCTGGTACCAAGCACTAGGAGTATAATATTTTCACCATTACCTTATAGAAAAGTCTGGCATGAATCCTTTAAACAGATTGCAATGACTAGTCAGAGTTATTTTCTACCATGAGTGAAATCATATGATATTTGTTTCTCTGATTGACTTATTTCACTTAGCATACTACATTCTAGCTCTATCCACACCATTGCAAATAATAAGACCTCATTCTTTTAGATGACAGAATAATATTCCATTGTATGTATGTATACCACATCTTCTTTATCCATTTATCAATCGATGGATATTTGGACTCTCTCCATATTTTGGCTATTGTTGATAATGCTGCTATAAACATTGGGGGTACACATACTCCTTCAAATCTGTATTTTTGTATCCTTTGGGTACATACCTATAGTGCAATTGCTGTATCATGGGGTAGTTCTATTTTCAGTTTTTTAAGGAACCTCCAAGGTTCCTTAAAGTTTTTTAAGGTACGTCCAAGGTACCTCCAATGGTAATGGAGATACCATTAAGGTATCTCCAATATATGGAGAACCTCCATATATTCTCCACAGTGGCTATACCAGTTTGCATTCCCACCAACAGTGCAAGAGGGTTCCCCTTTCTCTGCATCCTCACTGCCACCTGCTATCTCTCCTCTTGTGTTTTAATTTTAGCCATTCTGACAG
Source organism: Leopardus geoffroyi (assembly GCF_018350155.1). NCBI lineage: Eukaryota > Metazoa > Chordata > Mammalia > Carnivora > Felidae > Leopardus > Leopardus geoffroyi. Next base: position 55,371,563 of record NC_059326.1, on the reverse strand, counting down.
GCGTGACATGATGGTATCTCATTGTGGTTTTGATTTGTATTTCCCTGATGATGTTGAGCATGCTTTTATGTATCTGTTAGCCATATGGTTGTCTTCTTTTTTGAATGTTTATTTATTTATTTTGAGAGTTAGAGAGTGGGCCTGTGCACATGCACGCTCTTGTGTGAGTGGGGGAGGGGCAGAGACAGAGGGAGAGAGAGAAAATCCCAAGCAGGCTCCGTACTGGTACAGAGCCCATTTCTCAACTGGCCTATTTGCTTTTGAGGTGTAGAGTTTGGTAAATTCTTTATCAGATATGTCATTTGCAAACATCTCCCAGTCGGTGGTCTGCCTTTTAGTTTTGCTGAGTGTTTCCTTTGCTGTGCGGAACTGTTTTATCTTGATGAAGTTCCAATAGTTCATGTTTGCTTTTGTTTCCCTTGCCTTCAGCAACATGTCTAGGAAGAAGTTGTCCTGGCTGAAGTCAAAGTGGTTGCTGTCTGTTTTCTCCTCTAGGAATTTTTTAAATTTATTTATTTATTTTAAAAGAGACAGAGAGAGAGTGGGAGGGGCAGAGAGAGAGAGAGAATCCCAAGCAGGTTCCGCACTGCCAGCGCCAAGCCCGACATGGGGCCAGAACTCACGAACCATGATATCGTGATTTAGGTCATAAATGAGAGTTAGATGCTTAACTGACTGAGCCACCCAAGCACCCCTCTCCACTAGGATTATGATGGTTTCCTGTTTCACATTTAAGTATTTCATCCCAATATGAATGGGGAAACACAAGAGGACACTATTGCTTCATTGTATTGGAAAACTACATTATGAATATCCTAGGCATTTTACCTTATTTATTTTCACATTCTTTAGGGTAAATGTCAAAAGCAGCAGAGACCTAAAGGATTTTATCAGTGAGAAACTGGTAGGAAATGACGACATATTCAAGTTGGATCATTTGAGGATAGTTGTAAAAAAGAGACTATTGTAAAAGTGCCTTCAGGGGTGCCTGGGTGGCTCAGTCAGTTAAGCATCAGACTCTTCATTTCAGCTCAGGTCATGATCCATAGATTGTGAGATTGAGCCCTGTGTCGGGCTCTGCAATGAAAGCTGGAACCTGCTGGGGATTCTCTCTCTCCCTCTGTCTCTGCCCCTCCTCCACTCTCTTTCTGTCTCAAAAATAAAAAAAGAATAAATGTTTTTTAAAAAGTGTCCTCAGGATATAGGGAAACTACCATATGAAATAGTGCAATAGGAATTGTTCTCCCTTGCCACTGCTAGGCCCACAGAGTGAGGGGGATTTGTGGCTTCCAGAACCTGAAGACTCAGGAAGTTCTGTGGAGAGGGCCATCTGACAGGTACTCTTCAGCACCTGTCAGTGGATGCAAACAGATGTGACATGGTGGAACCAGTTCCCCATAGCTTACCACCCTCCTACCGTCTCTTGCAGGGGCTCTCTCTTAGCAGCAACCACTCAAAGCCCGAAGGCAAAAAATGCCTACTGAAACAGCCTAGGCAGGTTAGCCTCCCTGGGCCCTAGGCAGGTGAATAAGAATAGAGTGGGCCTAGCAAGGCAAACAAAAGATATCCAATGCAATGCCTAAATTGTGGTGGAAAGAGGCAGTGTAGCTTCTCTACCTGGGGGTAATTCCTTGTCTATCCAAAGCTTTCATTTTTGCTAATACCAGAAATAGCTTTCCCTGATTAAGGTCACAAAAATTCGTGTAGTTTCTTCATACAAACTGCAATGACATGAAATATTTTATCTGTGCCTGAAAATAAAATAAAAACTTTCCCATCAATGTCATCTACTCCTTTTTTAAATCAATTATCATCCAAATTGTGTGTTTTCTGATTCTTTGTCTATCTCACAGCCATTAAATCCTAATATATCCAAAATAAATTATCTCTCTAGGAACATCTGTGTCTTCCTTAGTACAACCTACTCACCATCACCCATGCATTAGCCCCAAATATCCATAAACATAAACATTATTCCTTATCTCTCTCTCTCCCATGTATACTACTTTACCAATTGGCAAACTATTTACCTTGTAATTCTATTTCAAATATGTTAATCCTTTATATCACAAACAAAATCAATTTAGTAGTGTCCACTGTCTTCACTTCGCTGGAATACAGCAACAGCGTCTAAACTCTTGCACTTTCTGTTGGTTTTTCTTTCTTCAAACCAATTTTAAGTTCTCCAGACAGAGCTGCATATCATGCTACATTTGTTTTTTGAATCATTCCATTTTTATCTTTTGAATTTAGAGGAGAGACAAGAATCTTCCTTAACTCTGTCGTCCTTTCCTTCATAGTCTCTTATCGCAGTCTTCTCATACATTCTTCTTGTAGCAGATTTTCTAGCAGATGTTTTAATGTAGCATGTCCTTTCTTAGATCCTAGAGTTCTGACATGTTCCTTCTCTCTGGAGCCACTCCCCTGTTTGCTCCTTCTGCTTAACTCATACCCATTTCAAATTTCCTTGGAGAGGTTTTCCTTGCAGTTGAGGTTGGGCTAGATCACCTGTAGGCATACCCAGCACATGTAGGTATACCATCATAAAATAAAATATATTTTTATTCCTTTTTTTATTTTTATAGTTATTCTTTAACTAACTGTGAACTATATGAGATCAGAAATCATGACTGCCTGGGGCACCTGGGTGGTTCAGTTGGTTAAGCATCTGACTTCAGCTTAGGTCACAATCCCATGGCTCATGAGTTTGAGCACTGAGTTGAGCTCTGTGCTGACAGTTCAGAGCCTGGAGCCTGCTTCATATTCTGTGTCTCCCTCTCTCTCTGCCCCTCTCCTGCTTGCACTCTGTCTCTTTCCCTCAAAAATAAATAAACATTAAGAAAATTCCTAACTGCCTGTTTAACACCCAAAAGTCCTACTAGACAGGTTGAAATTTTCTTATATGTTGTGCATTCAATGAAAATAACTGAGTATGTATATTTAAACACTTTATCATTGAAGTATTGTAAAATAGCTTTAGAACTAGAGATTTCTTTTTAAGTAACAATGAATAACAGATTTCTTAATATAGTGTATTAAACCTACCACATATTACTAAGTGATATGTACCTATCTTCATATATTTATATTAAGATCAAAGATCAGTTTTCTTGATATAAAAGAAATCCTGTCAGTTTCATTCTTAATTATTATGTATTTACATCACTAATAGAATGGTTTCTGTGTTTTTCATGTAATCAGCTTAAAGCACCATTGAAAAAAACCATCCCTTTCCTAAACAGTTAATGATCACAAAGGATATGGAGGTGTATGTGTGTGTGTGTTAGAATGAAGTGTTTTAGTAGATGAAATTTAGAATTACAGAGCTCTCATAAACTAATAGTGCTTTTAAAACCAAATATGCCCATTAATTTATTCAATGAATAATATATACTTTTAAGAGCTTATTATTATATCCAATATTGTTTCAGGTACTTTAGATCTCCTAGTCACTCCTCTATACCCTGTGAGATGGTTACTAAGGTTTCTTTTCCCTTTCTTTTTTTTTATTATATTTTCCCTTTTTTATTTCATTATTGAGAAAACTAGAGTTTGGAGATAAAATATTAACCTTCCCATGGTCATACGTATAATAAATGATATGTTTCAGGGATGGCAATAACTCTGTTGAATATCAAATCCTATGCTCTTAATTTATTTACATACTTTTCTGACACAAAGTAGAATTTTCAACATAAATTCTTTCAAGGGGAGGAAAAATTCTATATTCCTAGGAACAGCCAAGGTTTTAAAACTTAAAATATCAATCATTTTAGGCTAAGCATCATTGTAAAATTTGGCTAAATTGGGATATTATTTTAAGTTTTAATATTGATAAATATTTCTGTACAGTAATTTAGGCAAGAAGAATGGGAATCTTTAAACACTGTAAATTTATGAACATATTGAGCAAGATAATCTTTGGACCCCTTATTGATAGAACAGCAAGAGAATTGTGATATAAACATCTAATATCCAATAAATATCTACTAAAGAGGAATTAACAATATCTGTTGAATGACATTTGAATTGTATAACATCTCTACAGATAGTAAAACTTATTCTCTTCAAATGAAAGAAATGAGTTCTAGAACATTTAAACATTTAAACACATAATATTTCTCAGATTTGATCCTCAGAGTATGACTCCAAAATTTACTTCTTTTTCGTTACACTGGGCATCTTCACACAAAGTTGGTAGAGATAATCATAGGAAAGCATTATTTTACAATCTAGCCTAAACGATATTAAATAACAAATACTATGAAAATAGCAGTTATGTTTGTCAATAATTAATTATGTGACCTCTAATAATTTCCTTAAGTTCCAACATCCATATCTAAAAATGAGGAATCTGGCTGTATTAGAAATTCTATTCTTGCTTGAATGCTGTAGTTTATAAGCCATCTAAATAATTAGGAGTGATCAGTGACAATGGATATTTAGCTTGTATATGGATGAAGACTAAATTCCAACTTCCAGTTTAAGAACAAACCTTCTATAAATGTTACTACTGCTTTCTATTCCTTGATTATCTTTCTTATTCTGATTTCATTATTTTCTACTTTGCTCTCCTGTGCTCTACCAACTTCTGACAGCTGTAATGTCACCATGTCATTATTTTTTGACCTCCAGTCAGAAATCATTTCCCTCAAAACCTGTTGTAAACTCTATATGGTAAGAACTTGACATTCTAATTTATCTAAATGTTGACATTAGTATGTGTTGATAGGGGTCCAAAAGTGCCTCTATTATAGCAATCAATCAGCAAGTAAATGCTGTTGCCAAGAGATCCACCATTCAATAATCAATCCATCAAATGTTACTAGATATCCTCTACATCTTTCTTGGAATTAATTACAGTTATTTTACTTAGAGAAACTACCTATTAGTTTCATAACACGCATGGAATTTAAAAGACTTTAAAGTAGGGGCGCCTGGATGGCTCAGTCGGTTAAGCATCCAACTTCAGCTCAGGTCATGATCTCATGGTTTGTGAGTTCGAGCCCCGCATCAGGCTCTGTGCTGACAGCTCGGAGCCTGAAGCCTGCTTTGAATTTTGTGTCTCCCTCTCTCTGTTCCTCCCCCACTCACACTCTGTCTCTTTCCCTCTCTCAAAAATAAATAAAGATTAAAAAAATTTAGAAAAAAGACTTTAAAGTAAACATATTCTTCACAGAGAATTGGTGAAATATATTTAATGATGGAAGGAAAATATTTTTACTTACCTTACAGACAACTAATTGTTAATTACATCATTATATATGCCTAATCATTATTATTTTTTTCAGAAGATGAATTAAATTTAGATTGCATGGCCCACACTTACTTTAAATGTATATATTCAAAGTCTACTTAACTCTCACTATATAAATATAAACCTTTTAACTATTATTTACTGAAATAAAATCAAATATCTGATTTTTGTTTGATATTTAATCATTTACAAGTTTGAATCAAAACTAACAGATTATATCTAAGCTTTGATTGCAGACATTGAAAGCAGATATTTTTTTGTGTGTTCCTTACTATGAATGTGAACATGTTAGGTTATTATGAAATAGCTATGTGATGAAGAATGATAAAAATAAATGACTTAGTATTTTTTGTGAAAACTAGTGCTTTTCCTTTCTCCTCATTAATGATATATGATAACTTAAGAGAACCTTATTTTATAAACATACCTCAGTTTTGCCTTAAAAAATCATAACTAAGTTTTTTGGAGCTTTGTTACTATGGAAATTTGCCTCTTTTGGAAATTCTAAGTCATTCCATATACAGCTATTTATCACATTTCATATGAAAATGGAAGCAGAATTAATAGTATTTTGTAGTATCAGACACAAACTGAACACATTTTCACTCTATCATTCAGTATTGTATAGACATGTGCATGCTACTTTCTGAAACCATCTATTATTTTTAAATGCTATCAATGTACATTTTAGAATAGCCAGAGGTATTTTCCGTATTTTCTTAGATGCTGGTTTTTCTTTTTTTTAAACAGGAAGTAAATACGGAAAATTGAATTAAGTTGACATATAAAAGTACAGATGAGGAGTAGATTGGACTCTCTTATTCTTTGAATCCATTTGTTTTTACTGTAGCAGGTTAACCTCATTCAGAGAGATTCTTATTTATGTTTAGGTACTGAGGTATAAGGAGAAGACTCTTGTTTTGCTCATTAGGGTGCGTGTGTATGTATGTGTGTTTTAAGAAATGAAAAAAACAGTTTTATATCAATCCTTGTTGCCATTAAAGAGGTTTAACATTCATCCATCAGAGTCAACAAAGTGTCTATCAATCTCTATGAAAATATCTGGAATACACTTTTAAGAAACACACACATATACACAATAAAGTCTGCCTTATCTGGACCTTAATTTCACTTAAGAGCAGTGAGGAAACATGGAAACAGTTGATAAACACAAAGAGGACAAATCTTATATAATATGTAGAAGGTAATACATGGTGCAGTGAAAAATTAATCAAAAAGTGGGATGGGTAGTATGGGGAGACACTTTTAAAAGGATTGTTAGGAAAATCTCACTGTTCTCTAATATTAGCCTGATGGTGGTGAAGATGAATATAATAGAATTCATTAAGCAAACATCAATTCCAGGAAGAAAAAAAAAAGACCCAAGGCAAAAGCCCTGGAAATTTCAAGGAACAGCAAGATTACACAAGACTAGAACAGACTGAACAAGAAAAAGTGTGAGAACTGAGAACAGATGGGGTCCTAGGGCTGTTACATAGGTTGTTATAGCATTTATTCTGAAGGTACTGAATTGGGAAGCAGAGCAAGCATTGTCTATAAAAATTTCAAATTATATACCATGAAAATAAGAACCAAGAATACTATGATGAAGATCAATAAGAAAGTCATTATATACCAGATGGCAGACAGTGAAGAACTGAATCATTGTGGTATTGGTAAAGGGGGGGAAGTGAGAAGGGATCAGAAAAGGGTGAAAGTCTGAGCCATAAGAGATGAGCAGATCATCTGGGCATCATGTGATGACGGCCATAAACAGATATCATGGGCATAATATGATTTGTGATACAAACTAATGATGGGCTTTAGAGGGAGTGGGGAATGAAACCAAGTGCTTGGAAAATAAAAATTGAAATTACTTCCTGCATTATTGTGAAGTCAGTTTACAGTGATTCGCACTTAAGTTGCTTAAAACACAACTTTGTTTATTGCAAATATCTTAGAACCAAATTTCATTCTGTTTTATTTTTACTGAAGAAAAGGGAGTAAAGCACTACTGTTGAAGAGATCAAGTTTTGATCTTCTTCAAAGTAGTTTATTGTTGAGGCTGAGTCCTAGAAAGAAGCTTAATAGACTCAAAAGCTAATTTTGAAGGTAATGTTATTTTAGAAATTTAGTAGATTTGTTATTTCATCTCATTGTATTAACATCATTTCAAAATCATTTAAAAGTGAAAAAAGTAATCATTCATTGATTTCCACTGATTATAAATGATGCATTTACTCTTAATATAATTTATCAGCTTTCATTATGATTAATATTTCTAAAGCTATTTATTTTATGTCTAAGTACCAAATAAATCATTCACAAAAGTGTTCCTGTTAACTAAAAACCTAGAAACTAAATAAATTTGCATAATTTTTAATCTGTAGCAAAACAAATTGCTGAGAGTTGGGATATAAACTCAAATAAATTATATACTGTGTTAAATATTACAGTTAACTAATCACTCATGAAATGATCCATTGGTTACATTGTATACATTTGCAGTAAGATATCACCTGACATTAAACCCATGCATTACTAATTTCTAACTCTCACTTGGAATTTGTAAAAACATGATGAAGCTTAAGCATTTCTTATTTATTTATTTATTTATTTATTTATTTATTTATTTATTTTTTCAACGTTTATTTATTTTTGGGACAGAGAGAGACAGAGCATGAACGGGGGAGGGGCAGAGACAGAGGGAGACACAGAATCGGAAACAGGCTCCAGGCTCTGAGCCATCAGCCCAGAGCCCGACACAGGGCTCGAACTCACGGACCACGAGATCGTGACCTGGCTGAAGCCGGACACTTAACCGACTGCGCCACCCAGGCGCCCCAAGCATTTCTTATTTAAATATAAACTCTAAAATTAGTACAATAACAATTTTAGAAATGATAACTACTTTGAGTCAATTTTTTGCAATTTTAATTCATTAGTATATTAATTATTCTATCAATCATATGAGTTTTGATGGTTTGTCTATTTTGAGTTGCTTTTTCTAGGATTTTAGATCTGTCTTTGGCCATTTTTTAAAGGCTGTGTGATGTAAAATGTAAATACTATTGTCAAGAAATATTTGTTTTCATATTTTTTCCGTATGTCCTACACACTTAACTGAAATTCTTAGGGAATATAAAGGCTTTAAGTTAAATCACACAGAATTTTGATCTTAGGTAAATAGGAAACATGGTGTAATGTAAAGTCTGATGGTGATATTTATTACAAAACATCTCAATATTCAGTCCTCACAACATTTGCAAAACAAAAATGATATGTAAATTGGCATATTTGTGTGTGTGTGTGTGTGTGTGTGTGTGTGTGTGTGTGTGTATTTAATTTTATTTGTTCCTACAGGCACATAGAATCGTTGTCTCAGGTAATCATCTTCTTTAGCAAAACACTCTTAGCTACGAACATCAATAGAAGTGTTTTTTAATTAATGTGTCTAAAATTTTTAAATATTTTCATACCAAATGAACAATGGTGGACCCTTTCTTTACTTAGATATATGTATTCACTAACTGGGAGAACTGGAAGAATTTATGAAACAAATGAAATTAGAATACCTTTAATTAAGTGTGCTTACTAACCATTTACCAAGCTATATGATCCTCAAGCTATATGATCAACTAGGCTAAACTGTAATCTTCGTATTCTGCTTTGTTTCAGTTTATAATCCCTGGGATACTTATATCTTACATCCAACACACCACATGAATGTAAAAGAATATGTGGCCACATTTACTTACTCTTTTTAACACTAAGAAATATCACCAGGTAAGGTCAATTGTTCACCAGCATGTAACCTGTCAAAGTAATGTGATATCTCACCTACCTTGTCCTATTAGTATCTTATTGTACTCAAATTTATCAAAAAAGAAACAGTTTCTGTTAAGCTTAGTGGAATTAATTTTCTGCATATAAACTAATTAATAGATTTGATCAATGTTTTTTTATCACTATGAACATATTAAGTAAGTAGATTAAATCAAAGCATATACCAAAATTGAGAATATTATAAGATCTAACCACTTACTTTTTACCTGTAGAAAAGAATAATTTGGCAAAGAGAAAAAAATATTTGAGAAGAGTACAAAGTGTATATATTTATAACACCCATCAAAATAAAATATTTTTAAGTATTTATTTATTTATTTATTTATTTTTAATTTTTTTAAATGTTTTTACTTTATTTTTGAAAGGGACAGAGTATGAGTGGGGGAGGAGCAGAGAGAGAGGGAGACATAGAATCCAAAGCAGGATCCAGGCTCTGAGCTGTCAGCACAGAGCCTGATATTGGACTTGAACCATGAACCACAGGATCATGACCTGAGCTAAGATCGGGATGCTTATTTGACTTTGCCTTTGCCTTTGACTTTCAGGCGCCCTTGAAATATTTAATTTAAAAAGCCAAAAAGTATACTCAATCATTAATAACATTTACATTTTCTTTGGAACAATATATATAAATTAATATGTATTTTCCATTCGATTTGACTTGTTTAAAATTTTTGAATATTTCATGGGATTTTTGATAACTATTTTTTAAAAATCTCCAGGTTTACGTCACTTTCTTCTTATGTTAGGGTGTATTGTAGAAAAATATTTTTAAATACTGTGTAATCAATTTGAGTAACCTAGTAAGCTGACTACTCAGATGTTTAAATAAATCAATACATATATGTTGTGCTTACTGTGACTGATGATCTAGAAATTTTGAATTTAATAAGCCCACTGGGTTAAATTCTGAGTTTGATAGATTCTAAAGAAGAGATAATGTATTTAACTTATTTATTCTATCACAGAATTCAGTCTCTACTTTCTCCCTAACATCACATGAAAAATAAAATTATGCATAAGAGACAAAAATAAACTTGACTATTAAGTTTTATTAACATATATTCCACTTAACTTTTTTCAAAAATTTTTCAACATGATACGATCCTCCTACTCGGCAGTAATCAAGGAAAAACAGTGAAAGAAAATTTCACATTTGCTAATTTGCCTGAGAAAAATAACTAAATTAAAAACATCTATTGATGACTGGGATGAATTATCTCAGAAAAATGATAGAAGTGAAATAATATAATTTTCTCTGAAAAAACATGTTGGCAGTATATTCACTTCTAGAAATCTATCTTACCATGATAGGATAGGAAATTCTTATCACGGTAGTGTTAGTAGGAGTAAAATCTAGGGACAGGGGTCCCTGGGTAGCTTAGAAGGTTAAGTTTATGACTCTTGTTTTCAGCTCAGGTCATGATCTCACTGTTTATGAGTTTGAGCTCCACATCAGGCTCTGCACAGACAGTGTGGAGCCTACTTGGGATTTTCTCTCTCTCTCCCTCTCTCCCTACCTCTCCTTGTGCTCTTTCAAGAAAAAAAAAATGGAATAAATAAACTTAAAAATCTAGGGGCAAAATACTAGTAGAGTAGGTAAACAAGTTATTTTACATCCATACTGTGGATTGTTATGTAAATCTGCCAAAAAAAAAGAGGCAGGGGTGATTTAAAGCTATTCCATTTCACTTATGGAAATTTTCAATAGGTATTGTTGAGAGAGAAAATCTTTACGAAGGAAGAAATTGTGTGATACTACACTGTACACATAAAAGTTAGGTTGAAATGGGTAATAGACCTAAAAGTAGGATTTAAAATGATAAAATTTCTAGAATAAAACAGAAATAAAAGAGAATATAAAATGTGCTCTTAAGTTAGGCAAAGATTTATTAGATGTAAAGCAAAGAATTATCCATTACAAATTGATACATTGGATCAAAATTGAAACTTTTTCTCTTTGAAAGACAACATTATCAATATTAAAAGATTATTCACAGATTTGGAGATTGTATTTGCAAATTATACATCTGATAAATTTATCTTGGAAAAAAATCTTCGGTTCAAGAAACCCAATTTTCAAAAAAATCAAAATTTTGAATAGACACTTTACCCATAATTACATACATATGACAAACATATAAACAAACTAGAAGTTCAACATCATTAGTTTTATGAAAACGAAAACCTCAATTACATAACACCACACACCCACTAAAATGAGTATATTCAAAAAGAATGATAATATTATGTGTTGGAGAGATATGGAGAAATTAGTGTCCTCCTACATCATGGTAAAAATGTAAAATGGTAAAACACTGTGGCAAAAAGCTTGCAATTTGTTAAAAGACTAAGAATAAAACTTAGAAATTCAACTAGCAAGTATATACTTAAGAGAAAAAAAAATCCTTACATCCATATGATGACTTATATATGTGTGTCCATAATTGCATTATTCATGATATCTCAAGACTGGAAACATTGCAAATGTCCATCAAATGGTGAATAGATTTTTTTAAGTGTTGTATACACACAGCAATTAATGTTCAAAACTAATAGGAAATAAATGAGTAGCATGTGCAATAAGATGGAATCCCCACAAGTACTATATGAATACATTTATATTTTTAAAATCCACAAGAGACAAGATTACAGAGACAGAAAGTAAGCAAGTGGTTTTGAGGGGGGCATATGAATGGGCAAGGAATTGACTGCAAATCGCCATGTGGAAATTTTGTGTGGGATTTAAGTATTCTTAGACTGGATTGTGATGATGATTTCCCAATTGTATAAATTTACTAAAATTTACTGAGCTATGTAACATTTTTTTTTTCAAAAAATGTTTTAGCATTTATTTATTTTTTGAGAGGCAGAGAGAGACAGTATGAGCAGGCAAAGGACAGAGACAGGGGAGACACAGAATCCAAAGCAGGCTCCAGGCTCTGAGCTGTCCGCACAGAGCCTGATGCGGGGCTTGAACTCACGAACAGTGAGATCATGACCTGAGCCAAAGTCAGGCACTTAACCGACTGAGCCACCCAGGTGCCCCTGAGCTATGTAACATTTTTAATAGGTCAATTTTAGGCTATGTAACTTATGTCTCAATAAATCTGTTAAAAATTAAGGGTATAATATGATAAATGATATTATGTGCCTGACCTCTTGTAAGAGTCTTGAAAATCCCAAAAGCTTGCATGCCTGCCTGCCTGCCTTCCTCCCTCCTTCCTTCCTCCCTCCCTTTCTCCCTTCCTTCCTTCCTTCCTCCTTTCTTTCTTTCTTTCTTTCTTTCTTTCTTTCTTTCTTTCTTTCTTTCTTTCTTTCTTTCTTTCTTTCTTTCTTTCTTTCTTTCTTCTCTCTATGGTGGTGTTCTTGCTTTTAGACCACTCTGGTCAACTATGACTGTAACAGCTGGATTAATTCTCTGACAGCAGCTATCATGTCAGCTATTTTTCTACTCAGTCCTAATAAAATTAAACACAATAAAGAATATAAAGAATATTTTAAACCTTTCCAAGATTCTCACCAATTCTTAATTTTGGTCCTTAAATGTCCACATTCAAACATTTTTTATTCCGCTAGTATCACTTTACCAAACTCTAATAGATGATTGCTGTAAATGGACTTCTTTCTGTTTATGTGACTCTACACACATACACATATATGAAAGAAAGAGAGAGGGAGAGAATTATTTTTCTCTCTCATGAAGATATATTTGTGTTAAACTATTATCAAAATCTATCATGCTGCTATTCCCTCAAATGAGGTAAATGCTTCATTGAAACATGTCATGATCAATATGTGATATGAGTCTGCAAATATACAAGAATAAGGTAACTTGCAGTCCTGAGTAAGCAATATATATATATATGGAAGTTCTTACATTGCAATACGAAGAAGGCATTTGCAAGTAAATACACATAGGATTAAGAGGGTTGAGTCACTACTCATATCTAGTTGACTACTGTCATACAGAAATGTATGCCACATGTTCCAATTAATTTCATGGCAGATAGAAAATGTGATGTTTCAGGAGTGCCTGGGTGGCTCAGTCAGTTAAGTGTCGGGCTCTTGGTTTCGGCTTAGGTCATGATCTCATGGTTAGTGTGTTGGAGACCCAAGTCAGTCTCTACACTGGGAGTGTGCAGCCTGCTTGGTATTCTCCCTGTCCCCCTCTCTCTCTGCACTTTCCCTACTCATTCTCTCTCTCTCTCTCTCTCTCTCTCTCTCTCTCTCTCTCTCAAAATAAATAAATAAGCATTTAAAAAAAGAAAATGTGATGTTTCAATTTCATTGTACAACTAAGAATTTCAGTGTTTATTTTTAAATATTGGCTTAATTATTTTAAAATTGTGCAAGCAAAAACATTTCAAATCTTTTCAAACAAGTTTGCCCTTTAGTTAATTGCTTGCAACATCTTATAAATTCACACTTACAAGCCAGTATATCATGCCTGGATAGCACGTGCATGTGCTATCTCTCTCTCTCACACACACACTCACACACACACCTGCATACATATGTAATTTCAATACCCTGTATGGATGAAGGCTGTTCAAGGTTTGTTTTCAAGTCTCTGGATTTATTTCATTGGTAAACTTCTCACATTTTTGCATAGTAATTAACCTGTAATAGTTTCCAAGTACCACTTCATCACAAGCCCCAAAGAAACCACTTCAGATAACATAGTCTCAGCTATTTTTCTAAGAGTTTGAAACTTTTTAAAAATGTTTGCTATTAACCTCTTTTTCCTTTTTAGAAATCACTTTTAATTCCTAAAATGTACTTCTACACTGATTTAAAAGCAATTGCCAAGTAAAAACGGTACTTAAAGATATCTAGGCATTTATTATTGTATGAATCTTATCTTTTAATTTTAACATCCATCCCTAACAACACATTTTCCCCAAATGTGTCTAAGCTAAACAATATATCCAAAATACATGTACGATATTTAGCAGTGTAATAAGAGACACTATGACACCCTCTTGAAATTCTTGTGTGTGTGTGTGTGTGTGTGTGTGTGTGTGTGTGTGTGTATTATATATTGCAAATCTTTGGAAAATGGATGACTTTGTTGACCATATTCATGGCTCACCTCCAACATGATAATTGCTTAGTAGAACAAATAGGTTTTGTATGACTTAGAAGTTATTTCCTACAACAAGTGAAACTGCAGTGGCTTAATCAAATAGGGCTTATTTTGATCATATAACAAGCAATCTATTATAAGTTTTTAAATAGATACCATGATGCCATTAATCTCTTAGCTTATTCCTTTCTTTCCTCTATCCCTGTCTCCCTTCTTCCCTCCCTTCTTTCTGTCCTTCCTTCCTTCCTTCCTTCCTTCCTTCCTTCCTTCCTTCTTTCCTCTGTTTATCCTATTCTCATTGTAGCTCTTTAATTTCAGTTGCTTCACAGTAGAGACGTCTGATATATCTCTAAATTTATATCTGTTTTTTAGATAGTAAGAATAAATAATCAAGGAGTAAAGAGGTGAATACCCTGTCAGGAAAGCTAAACAACTAGAAATATTTAATGGATTTGTGCTGATTTGTCACTCGCAAAACTGTGAGACCTGGCCATGCCTATCTTTAAAATTCTAGGAAGTTGTGTTTTTGGGTTTTATTTTAATTTGGACACATGACTCCCCCCCCCCACCCCAACCCCCAGGTAACAACAATACCAGATCTCCATTAGTAAGATAGAAGAGCAGAATAGATGTTATATAGCAACTATGTGTCTCCCCGTGTTCCAAATCCTAGATTGTGTCCCCAAATTCTAACTTGCATAAAAATTAGAACTCCTGATGTCTGGGTCTCTCTGTGGTGTTGAAAACAAATAAAGTAAAAACAAAAGTCTTCACACTTGAGAATCCTTGAACAATGATTAGTTGTCTAGTGCATGGTGATAACTAGTAATCTTTTTAGATTCTTCAACATGTGCTCAATGTTTTCTACTTACCCCATCTGCTAAAACAATCCCCTTCTCCATTCAAATTTCTGCTATAATACTATGATGATAACTTATTTTTCCCTGCTTGTAGTTCATTACACATCCCCAATGGCTCTGAGATTCTCTCTGCTATGTGTATTCTTTTGGGAAGTATTGCTGGATCTGTTATCTTGACAATTTTCCCTTGTGGGGAAAAACATTGTGGGGCTATTATACATATAATTCTTCTCTTAATTAGGCATCCACTATCATTTCAGTCCAGCTTCCATCTTAATACATTTGTAAGAACTTACTGATGGATTGTGGCTATTTTCAGTCTTCTTATCAATGACATTGTTAATGAGAACACGGAAGGAACCTCAGATGTTTGAAATAGGAATTTTCAGGATATTACATTAGTGCTCCCGTTGAAATAGTCTTTATTTGACAAGTTCTGTATGCAATCAACATTTATTGAGAATATTGGAACTTAAGAAAAAAATATGTGTGTAGGGCAAGGGGTTGATATGGAGGGAATGGAGCTTGGTGTTTGCTGGTTAGAGAATTCATTTAACTTTCATACTTTGGATTTAGAACCCCGCTAGGAAGGATGATAGTAAATCTTCTGGGAATTATCTCCCAGGATAAAACGGTTCCTGCTTAGAGATCATGTCATATAAAACATGTGAAGCTTCTTTAAATATGAAGTATGATCCTTGTCCACATATTTATAATTATAAATTTCATTGTTTAATCAAAAGGTTTTTGCTTTGGGTATTTATGAAATTTTTTAATATTAATTTTTAAATTTATTTTAATTTCCCCTGTACTATCTTCATGAAGTTGCTGGACTCAGTATTAGGAAAAGTATACTCAGGGGCGCCTGGGTGGCGCAGTCGGTTAAGTGTCTGACTTCAGCCAGGTCACGATCTCGCGGTCCGTGAGTTCGAGCCCCGCGTCGGGCTCTGGGCTGATGGCTCAGAGCCTGAAGCCTGTTTCCGATTCTGTGTCTCCCTCTCTCGCTGCCCCTCCCCCGTTCATGCTCTGTCTCTCTCTGTCCCAAAAATAAATAAACGTTGAAAAAAAAAAAAATTAAAAAAAAAAAAAAGAGAAAAAAAAAAAGAGAAAAAAAAAAAAAAAGGAAAAGTATACTCATATTTCATTGGGCCTGATATAAAATATATATAATTTTACCATGCATTTTTATCTAAGTTTATTTATATCTCCATTGTGTGTTTTCAATTATTTATTTCTTTGCCTACATATCTCCTCAATATTTATTTTGATTGTTTTATTTGATGGGATTGTACTTATTTCTGTATGCTATTTCACAACCTTTCTGGAGGGCATAAATACATACATACCTACATATATACATACATAATGAATGCAAATGTATTACTTTGTGTTCTTAAATATGTACTACTGCTTACTCATTGAGTTTTATGCAAATTAGAGTTCATACTTAATAAACACAATCCTGTGTAATATTATAATATGGTCAAGTAAAATAAAAATATTTAAAATATTTTACTAATATCAAATGATTTAAATTTTAAAAAATATTTATATTTTATAAATACAAAAATAATTTATTTTTTCCTTGTGTTCTTTATGCCAACATTCAGATAGTATAAATTGAGTTAAAACCTATAAACCAAAGACTATTTTATAAAGTTAATATAACTTTTAAGAAGATCCAGTGACTCTTTTTTATAAGATATGTAATAACACTAGGAATTTTTCATAATTTTAGACAGCTAGAATGAATTTCTTAATTTAAAGTTCAAGGTACAATTAAGTTAGATAAAGTTATCCTTTTCTAATAGATTAATTAATTTTTCATGGCATATTATAAAATTTATATTTTGTAAAATATCTTCATAAGTTACATGTTTTTTAAAATTCAATTTTATAAAGCCTCTTATGGCTCATATGTCTCATATTCAAGACTAGCCAAAGACAAAATTAGATTTTGTGTGTATTAACCACACACTGTCAGGCTGCATCTGTATCGTTCATATCCTATAAGATTCGGGATCCTATAATACTATAGTGAATTGCCAGTTAAGATCCTCATCCCAGGATGCAAAACTATCATTGCCTTGTTTATAGTCTTAAATGAAAGCTAAAATTAGAATCTAATTAAAGTATTTCATACACACATTTATCACAGAGATACAAGCCCTTAGCAGTGAGGGAAAGTAAAAGAGATGGAATATCAGTCAAGAAAAGATGTTAAGTATTGAGATAAGATGCATTTCAGCATTGGCTTATATTTGAGAGTGAACTATGAAAGCAAAGCAAATATTTGTTTGTCATGTGAGAGTTCTATAAAATGATCAAGTGAATAAAACATCTTGAACCTGTCCATGGAAGAAATAATGCCAGGTGAATATCTCTGCATAGTTCCCTCCCATTTTGTATTTCTTATTTTTTACTGTTTACTTCATGAGTCATTACCTCCACCATACTCATTAATTATATCTGGTCCTTAGGAGCTGCTCAGGACACTAAATGCCATTTGGTTTGGTTTGGATTCCTACTGATGCACACCTCAAGACGATGATTTAATCACAAGTAGTTTATTTTGAAGGTGTGAGAACCACAGTGAAGTGTGAAGTTAAATAAAGAGAAGAAACTAGCTTATGACAGGCATGCTATCAAGTCAGCCATCACTAAGTGAGACTTCATGCTAAGTTCTTCTGAGATTTTCTGAGAAACAATGTAAAACTCAGATCACAGCTCATAGCTATTCCATAAGATGATGTACTTATTCACCAGTCGCAATCAGTGTTTTGTTGAAGTTTGCTTTGGAAAAGCTTCATATGCATGTGAACCATCCCCTAAAGGGCAGTGCCACCACAGTGCAGGGGTTCTTAGCTGAGTCTTCAAAAGTGTGATACAGTTTACTTCAGGACTCTTGTTTCTGTATGATTGGGTTTCCATGATCTCATCGTTACCTCTTTTTTCTGTGTAATGACACCATTGTTCAGAGATGATGTTGTGTAGGAAGCTGAACTAATCAATAGTGCATAGATGTTTAGATTTATACACTAAATCTAAGGCTTCTTCTGGGCCTGCTTGATCCCAGTCTTTAATGTACACTCTCCGTCTTTTGACACAGTGAATCAGATGATATCTAGTTCCTAATAGGCAGCTCAGGATGTATGATCATTTAATGTTCTAGTATCACCTCATCACACTTTACTAAGAATCTTCTGGCATACCATATGTATTTATTAATAGAGGGTATTTCTCTACTGGAAAAGTAATGATAACTTTGCTCCCAAACCCTAAGAAAAATGTAGTAGGCAGCTGCCAAGATGTATATGAATTATTTTTTTTCTATTGATATTCCCACCATTGTCTAACGCTATATCACCTAAGTATAAATTGAATCTTGTGACCCACTATGATGAATGCACTGCATAAAAGTTTATGGAAAATATGTTCTGAGATTACATTACAAAGAGACTCTGGCATCCATCTTGTGTGCTCTTTCTCACTGTATCTCTCACTTGTTCAGAGTAGAAATGATCTACCATATTGAAAGCTGGCCTACCAAGAGATCCAAGTGGCTAAGAAGGTCTCTGGCTAACAGCTAGGGATTTCTGCCTTCAGTTCAACATTTCATAAGAAACTGAATTGAAGTCCAACATTTCATAAGAAACAAGGAATTGAAGCCCTCAGTTCAATATTTCATAAGAAACTGAATTGAAGTCCAGCATTTCATAAGAAATAAGGAATTGAAGCCCTCAGTCCAACATTTCATAAGAAACTGAATGCTAACAATAGCCATGAGAATAAACTTGGAAGTACCCTTTTACTGAGCCTTTAGATGATACTCTTTCCCTGGCTAGCCCCTTGTGAGAGAGATTGAAACATATGTACCTAGCAATACCATGGCCAGATTCTTGACCCACAAAAGCTATGAGATATATAAACATTTGTTGGTTAAAGCACATTTGAGGTAATCCGAGATAACTTTTTACACAGTAATAAATAACTAATACAAGTACTGAACTTCAACTCTTCTATTGGGGTTTACCAGAAATATCACATGATATCTTGAAAACTACCACAGATACTTTTAACTCAATCATATCTGTGGGATCATAAGTCTCAAAGAGCAAAGTGATCTGTACTGCAGTCTGGACCTTGTATAGTTCTGGACTCCACTCAAAACTTTAACTTTCCAGATAACTCAATAATAGACAATATTACTACATCCAAGATTGGATGTGATACCTCTGAAATGTAATGTGTTATGCATCTTTCTTAGTGGTGAGATATGCAAGATTCAGCAATGTGTCTTGTACCTAACAGACATACCATGCTATGCTGCTAAGAACTGGACTCCTAAAAACTACCAAATAGCAGGTTTGCTAATTCCCATTGGTTTATTTTCCAACTTCTGTTCCACATGTTTCCTACTAAGGTGTTTTGCTTAATTACAATTTCTGAATCACCAGCTAATGTTACCTAATTAACATGAGGTCCAATTAAAACAATGCTATAATTTCATTTTAACATTATGAGATATACAGAATTATAATATGATTAAGGTCCTAAGGAACTACACTATGACACAGAGCTGGACTGCTGACAGTTCTAATTTAAGTAAATAAAAGTATACTGCGGTTTGTCACATAAAAGCCAAGTCATGTTGATCTTCCCTAATGGTGGGTATAGAAATGAAAATATTGGCCAAGTAAACATTCATACATCAGGTGCTAGAGATTTTTTTAATTGCTCCAGTAAATATATTACATCCTCCACAGCAGCTGAATTGGAGACTACAACCTAATTAGGTCCATGGTAGTATGAAGTCATATTCTATGATGCAGCTGGTTTATAGAGGGAAGACAAGTAAATTTAACAGGGATGTGATAGGACAACAAACTTGCAAACTTCACATCTACATTTGTGACAATTACTCCTACAATTCCTTCCATAATGCACCACTGATTTTTATTTGCTATCATGGCATAATTAGTTAACATTTTTATGAGTTTCCACCAAATCTTCCTGCCAAAATTACCTTTATTCTCCAGATCAGGAGCAAATGTTAAGGTTCTCCCTGCTGGTAACTATATATGTACAATTATATATTAATGAATAAAGAAAATAAATACTGGCTCCCCTTAGACACCCTGTGAAACTGTCATTTGTGATATTCATTACTTCTCACTCTAATTTTGATCACAATAGTGTTTTCAGTCATGAGGCATTAGTACTAGCTCAGACTTCATACCTTAGATTATGAATCATATAGATTATGATTCCTTAAAAAAAGTCACAATATCGCCTTTTCTAAGTGTATATTTGCCTTGGGAAATGATTGCCAGTCTCTTTGAAAAGTATTAGATAAATATTTAATGCACAGTTTTAAGGGAATTGCAGCATCCTTTCTCAAGGTAATATTTATCCTTCAAGTACTGAGGTCCAGAACTGTGAATAAATTCTGATGTAAGAAGTGATGGTCTGAATTTTCATTGTGATGGGTAATATCAAATTTCTGCTTCTCAGCTGTCAACTTTTCACAGTTACATAAATGGAGTAGCACCTTGTTTGGTTTTCATTTATCATACCTCTTGGAAATCATGGTCTATTAGCAATCATTCCAGTCTTAATCCATTGAGGTTATCGGCCTTGCCTGTGACAGTTATATTTCTATCTAGTTTTACAAATCATACATTAGAAGACAATGTGAAGATATATATGCATATGTGTGTGTATATATATGTGTGTGTATGTATATATACATATGTATATCTGTCTCTATATGCATATGTATCAGATATCTATATGTATATCTGTCTCTATCTATCAATCTATTATCTATCTATCTATCTATCTATCTACAGAGAGAGAGGCAGAGACAGAGAGCGAGGAGAGAGAAAATGAAAGAAGGGATATCAGCTTTGTTCTAGGATATGGATTTGTAAGTGCTGTATAAGGTAGCCAGACAAAGCCTCATGAAAAAAAAAAGTGGCATCTCAGCAAAGGTTGAAGGGAAGGAAATTTAGAAATTTGTCAACCAGATAAATAGATACCTGAACTTAGAGGTTTCTCAAAAGAGGAACCAGTAAAGAAAAGTTCCCAGGGCAGGAATGTTTTTCACATTTCAAGACCGCAGAACCAGTATGACCAGAGTGGAGTAAGCAATAGAAAGAGTAGTAAAAAGAGATGTCAGCTTTTGTAGCACCTTGTAAGCCACTTTAAAGAGCTAGGATTTTATTTTCAGAGAAATGTAAAGACATCGGAGGGTTTTAGTTAGCGAAGACAAGATCTCTCTCAGGTTTTAACAGGATCATTGAGTGTTGTGTGGCAAGAATATAATTCTTTGCATGTCCATTTAGTTAATAGTCAATAACATCATTACTTGAATTATAACCAAATTATTGACACATATCTCAGACATCAAGATTAATAAGTGAGTTCCCTTTATCATCCTTCTTGGCCATAATACATGATATATCGCTTCTGTGCCGTGGTATATTATTTTCCTATTCTCCTTAATGTAGTATCCTTGAAGATTAAACTTCTTATTGACAGCATCTCTGTGAAAGACTATCACTTGTCAGTATTCAATTGTTGTATATATGAGTACATATTCTTAGCCCGCAATTATTTTAATTCAGCCATTTGTGACACCTCTGGGACATCCATGCCAACTAATTTTTACTTTGAAATAAGGCATTTGTACTATGGAATAAGTGAGTTCATATATACAAAACTCCTGAAAGAAAGTCTGATATGTGGTACCCGCTAAATGAAAGTTAGCTAATATTGTTTGTCTTTGTATTATAGTTTTTAAATTATAAGTATGCTGAAGTCATTCTTGCGATATAATTGGTCCTCCTCTAACATATCCATACAGATTATCATCTGTATTCTTTTCTGAATAATGGATCTTGAAGTCTTTTCTTTGGCTGGTCCTCAATATTTGCTACTTGTATTAATACATACTAGATTGGTTTTATATGAGAATAGACTTAGTAAGAACTCAGGAAGACATAATTGCTTTGCTAGTATCATCATTGCTTAGTCATATGCCATGGAACAAAATATATCTCCATTGGATCCTTCATTCTAATCTGAAAAATATAGTTTGTAATACTTCATTGACTGATAGCACATATGTAAGAATGTATACCTTGTGTGAAGTTTTTTTATAGGATATGACATGATATAAAAATGAAGGTTATTTATTCCATATTATAACATTTTTGAGAGAGGGAAGGATAAATTGTTTAAAATATAAAAATTTTGCACAAACTTGCTGAATAAGTAAACAAGTTTTTTCAAATGACATGTTGGTGGTCAAAAATTAATCTTTCTTTTCTTATATTTTAATTTTTTTAAATTTGAGAAAACATGTCTTCCTTTTATAAATCTTAAAGATGTTTTAAAATTAGATATAATTTTTAATATTTTGGTTCTTCTCTTCTTTTTAAATAATTCATTCCTTCTCTGAATTTTAAGCAATAGTAAATAAGTTGAAAATAACCTAAGTATTCAATGATAAAATGATTTGGAATAGCTCATATATCCAACAATAGGGAATGGATTGATAACATTATGATTAGTTATAAGACAAAATCTAGAATGAAATGTTATTCTAAAAAAATAATAATATATCTGAATGAGAGACACAACTGTGTTTAATAGCAAGAGCATAGTGGGCCTCCCTTTAAATACTGGTCTTTTTCTCACTAATAAACTTCAAGCAAATTTTTAAGCGTTCTGTACCATAGTTTCCATTTGTAAAATGGATAGAATGATGAATGCTAATATATCTAAGCCACTTAAAACTGTTCCTGCCCTAAGGATTTAGTAAGCACTATCTAAGAACTTATTGTCATATATAGCACTAAACACACACAAACATTTAGGCATAGGAAAGATACTGAAGCATATTTAAAAAAAAAGATTAATGGTGGTCTTGCCTAAATGAATAGGATGGAATACATTTATGCTATCCTGCTTATTCTTTTAAAGCATTTCTAATAACCAAATATTTTGTAACAAGAAAAATAATCAAAGTTTAAGGAATAAATCATTAATTATATACAAATTAAAATAATAAATTTTCAATAAATTATTGCTTTTTGTGGAAATATTTTTGTTCTTTTTTGTTTTAATCACAAAAATTATTTGAAAAATAGTATTTCTAATCATTACTCTTCTCATTACTGAATAAAACTATTTTACAACTTGGAATATATAAAATAATTTTTTATTGAATGTCTGAGAAAAACCCAGGAATGTTATGAGAAAGAAAAAATTATAGACACGCCCTTCTCTTAAAGGACAAAAATTCTTTGAATTAGCATTTTTGTATTCTTTGGGTGGTTCAATTGTATAGTAGCATAATTGTGATCATAGGCTAGTTCTATTTTTAACTTTCTGAGGAAAGTCTATACTGCTTTCCACAGTGGCTGCACCAGTTTGCATTCCCACCAACAGTGCAAGAGGGTTCCCTTTCTTATATACAAAACTCTTACACACAAAACATCCTTGCCAACACCTGTTTTTTCCTGTATTATTGATTTTAGCCATTCTGAAAGATGTGAGGTGATATCTCACATGCCCCAATATTTACAGCGGCATTATGTACAATAGCCTAACTGTGGAAACAACCCAAGTGCCCACCAATTAGTGAATGGATAAAGAAGATGTGGTACACACACACACACACACACACACACACACACTTACTCAGCCATAAAAAAAAAAAAAAAGAAATCTTGCCATTTGCAACGACGCAGATGAAGCTACAGAGTATAATACTAAGCAAAATAAGCCAGAGAGACAAATACCATATGATTTCATTCATATGTGGAATTTAAGAAACAAAACAAATGAGCATAAAAGGGAAAAAAAGAGAAAGAGAGGCAAACCAAGAAACAAACTCTTAACTATACAGATCAAACCCATGGTTATGAGAGGGGAGGTGGGTGGGGGATGGGTGAAATAGTTGATGGGGATTAAGGAGTGTATTTGTAGTGATGAGCACTGGGTGTTGTATGGATGTGTATGGTGTTGTACGGATGTGTTTTTAAAAAGGAAAGTACAGGGATACCTGGATGGCTCAGTTGGTTAAACGTCTGACTTTGGCTGAGGTCATGATCTCATGGTTTGAGGGTCTGAGCCTGCACCAGGCTGTTTGCTGACAGCTCAGAGCCTGGAACCTGCTTCAGATTCTGTGTCTCCCTCTCTCTGCCCCTCCCCCACTTATGTTCTTTCTCTCTCTCTCAAAAATAAATAAACAAAAAAGAAAGTACATTGTGTATAAAGCATCAGAACAATTCTGATATAGCCTAGACCATAATGGCTTAAAACAATTTCAAAAATAATTGTTCTTTAAATACATATCATTGTAAGTGTGCCTTACTTATAATGGAAAAAGGATATATAACTCCAGAACCTTAAAGTATTCAGAGTAAGGAAAATAAATGGTTTGAGGTATATAAAAATATCATCCACAGTAATATTCAAAGCAAAAGAAATAGCTAAAATAATACAAAACAAAATCCAAATTGTGACAATACCCAGAGATAAGACAAGATTAAAAAAAGTCAGAAAGAAACATCTTGTCGAGTATCAGATTTTTGGTTCAGAGGCGCACTCACAAAAAATCATTCCAATGTATTAGAACACTTAAGAAGAAAAGTAATTGCCTGCAGGGCAGATAAAAGGGAGTTGCTTATCAAACACAAGACTTTAATTTATCTTAGGCAGGGTTGAACATTCTCTGTCAACATTCCTAAGCAAAACAGACATTGTCCTAGTTAGATCACAAATTAGAGATGACCACATTTCTAGTTGTGGTAGTATTAGCAGTTGGATGATCTGAGTAGTTTTTCTAGATATAGAAGAATGAATCAGCATACATACAAGGGAAACCCCATTAGGCTATCAGTGGACTTTTCAGCAGAAACTTTGCAGGCCAGGATGGAGTGGCATGCTATATTCAAAATGCTGAAAGGAAAATAAAAACAAAAACACAGTCAAGAACATTCTATGTAGCAAAGGTATGATTCAGAATAGAAGGAGAGATAAAGAATCTCCCAAACAAAAGTTAAAGGAGTTCATGACCACTAAATCAGCATTACAAGAAATTTTAAAGAGGATTCTTTGAGTGGAAAGGAAAGATGATAAATAAGAGTAAGAAAAGTAGAAAGCACAAAAGCAATAAATATAAGTTTATCTGCAAAAATCAGTTTAGAGGCTTGCAAAATTAAAGTATATAAAGCATGACAACATATATCTAAAACATGGTGGGTAAAGAAGCAAAGAATGGGTTCAAATTTCAGCGACCATTAACTTAACATAGACTGTTATATGCAGAAAATGTTATATACAAACCTAATGGTAACCAAAAATCAAAAAACAGTAATACATATGCAAAATATAAAGAAAAAAGAATACAACTATGTCACTAAAGAAAACCAATTTATTGTGAGAGAAGAGAGCAAGGGAAGAAAGGAACAGAGAATATCTATAAAAACATACTCAAAGCAAATAACAAATTGGCAATAAATACATATCTGTCAATAATTATTTTGAATGTAAATGCTAAATGCTCCATTCAAAAGACCTAAGGGGATGGAATGGATAAAAACGCCAGCCCCTCCAAGTGCCTAGGCGGCTCAGTCGGTTGAGCGTCCGACTTCGGCTCAGGTCATGATCTCATGGTTTGTGAGTTTGAGACCCGCTTTGGGCTCTGTGCTGACAGCTCGGAGCCCAGAGCCTGCTTTGGATTCTGTGCCTCCTTCTCTCTCTAACTCTCCCCTGCTCATGCTCTGTCTCTCTTTGTCTCTCAATAAATAAATGTTAAAAAAAAAAAAACCACAAACCCCGTATATATGCTGCCCACAAGTGACTCATTTCAAACCTAAAGACACGCATATTGAAAGTGAGGGGATGGGAAAACATTTATAATGTAAATGGATATCAAAAGACAGCTGGGATAGCAATACTTAGACAAAATAGACTTTCAAAGACTGACAGGAGACAAAGAAGGACACTATATAATCATTAAGGAGACAATATGACAAGAAGGTATGACAAATGTAAATAACCATCACCCAAAATGAAAGCACCCAAATATATAAAGCAGTTAAAAACAAACATATAGGAAGTAATTGATAGTAATGCAATAATGGAAGGAGGATTTAACACCCCACTTACAACAATGGATAGATAATCCAAACAGAAAATCAACAAGGAAACAGTGGCTTTGAATGACACAGAGGACCAGATGGATCTAACAGATATATTCAGAATATTCCATCCTAAAACAGCAAATTACACACTCTTTTCAAATGCACATGGAATATTCTCCAGAATAGATTACATATTAGACCAAAAAACAAATCTCAACAAATTCAGAAAGATCACATTATACCATGTATCTTTTCTGACCACAGTGCAATGAAATTGTAAATCAACCAGAAGAAAAAATTTGTTGTCTGGAAAGACAACAAATAAATTTAAGTTAAATAACAAGCTACTAAACAATGAATGGGTCAACAAAGAAATCAAAAAAGAAATTAAAAAAAAAATATATGGTGACAATGAAAATGAAAAGTAATGGTGCAGAATCTGGGTTTTAAGAGGGAAGTTTATGGCAATATAAGGCTTCCTCAAGAAGCAAGAAAATTCTCAAATAAAGAACCTCATATATATCTAAAAGAACTAGAAAAAGAACAAAAGAAGCCTAAAGCTAGCAAAATGAAGGAAACAATAAAACTTAGAGAAGAAATAAATGTTATAGCAACTAAAAAACATCGGACAGATCAATGAAAGTTCTGGTGCTTTGGAAAGTTCATCAAAATTGATTAACTTCTAGCAAGACTCATAAAAAGAGTGAGAGAAAGAGAAAGAGAAAAAGAGAAAGAGAGAGAATGCAAATAAAATCAGAAACAAAAGGGAAGAAATAACCACTGACACCACAGAAACATAAAATCTTATAAGAGAATATTATAAAAAATTATATGCCAACAAACTAGACAATCTAGAAGAAATATATAAATTCCCAGAAACACATAATCTACCAAAACTGAATCAGGAAGAAATAGAAAATTTGAATAGAACTATTACCAGCAGTGAAGTTGAAACAGTAATCAAAAAACTCCCAATAGGAGCACCTGGATGGCTCAGACAGTTGAGTGTCTGACTCTTGATTTGAGCTTAGGTCATGATCCCAGCATTGTGGAGTTGAGCCCCATGTCAGGCTCCATGCTCAGTGTGCTTAAAATTCTCTCTCTCCCTTTGCCCCTTTCCTCTGCTCACTCTCCCTTTAAAAGAAAAAAGAAAAGAAAAGAAAAGAAAAGAAAAGAAAAGAAAAGAAAAGAAAAGAAAAGAAAAGAAAAGAAAAAAAAGACAAACTACCAACAAATAAAAGTCCAGGACCAGATGGCTTCACAGGTGAATTCTACCCAACATTTAAAGAACTGACTTCTCAAACTTTTCCAAAAAGTAGAAGAGGAAGTAAAACTTCTAAATTCATTTTGAGGCCAGCATTACCTCAGCATTACCTCAGCATTACTTCAATGCTGGTTTTGGTTATCAAAACCAGATAAAGACACCACACAAAAAAGAGAACTACAAGCCAATATCTCTGATGAACATGGATGCAAAAGTCCTCAACAAAGTATTATCAAGCTGAATCCAACAATACATGAAAAAATCATCCACCATGATCAAATGAGATTTATTCCTGGGATACAAGGGTGATTCAATGTTTTCAAATCAATCAACATTATATGTCATGTTAATAGGAGAAAGTATAAAAATCATATGATGCAGAAAAAGTATTTGACAAAGAACAACATCCATTCATGATAAAAACCCTAACAGATTCAGAGGGAACATACCTCAACATAATAAAAGCCTCATATGAAAAACCCACAGCTAACATCATCCTCAATGATGAAAAACTGAGAGCTTCTCTCCTAAAGTCAGAAACAAGATAAGGATGTCCACTCTCACCACTTTTATTCATCATAGTAATGAAAGCCCTAGTCATAGCAATCAGACAAGAGAAAGGTATAAAAGGCATCCAAATTGATAAGGAAGAAGAAAAAACTTTCACTACTTGCAGATGACATGATTCTACATATAAAAAACTCTAAAGACTCCACAAAAAAACAAGAACTGATAAATGAATTCAGTAAGGTCAAAAGGTACAAAATCAATGTACAGAAATCAATTGCATTTCTATGTCCTAATAATGAAGCAGAAAGAGAAATTAAGGAATCAATCCCATTTCCAATTGCACCAAAAATAATAAAATATCTAAGAGTAAACTTAAAGAGGTGAAAGACTTGTACTCTGAAAACTATACAACATTGATGACAGAAATTGAAGACAACAGAAACAATGGAAAGATATTCCATGCTCATGGATTGGAAGACCTGATATTGTTAAAATGTCCATACTACCCAAAGCAATCTACAGGTTTAATACAATATTTGCAAAATATCAATAGCATTTTTCATGAAACAAAAAATCCAAAAATTGATATGGAACCACAAAAGGCCCTGGATAGCCAAAGCAATCTTGAAAAATAACAAACCTGGAGGTATGATAATCCCAGATTTCAAGATATACTACAAAGCCATAGGGATCAAAACAGTATGGTACTGGCACAAAATAGACACATAGCTCAACAGAACAGGATAGAAATCCCAGAAATAAACCCACAATTGACAAAGGAGGCAAGAATATGCAATTGGGAAAACACAGTCTCTTCAATAAATGGTATTGGGAAATTGGACAGCTACGTGCCAAAGAATGAAACTGGGCAACTTTCTTACGCTATACAGAAAAATAAATTCAAAATGGATTAAGGCCCTAAATGTGAATCCTGAAACTATGAAAATCCTAGAAGAGAGCACAGGAAGTAATTTCTCTGACATTGGCCATGACAACATTTTTTTTTACATATGTCTCATCAGTCAAGAAAAACAAAAGTGAAAAAACTGTTGGTACTACATCAAAATAGAGAGCTTCTTCACAGCAAAGGAAAGAACCAACAAAACTAAAAGACAACCTACTGAATGGGAGAGGATATTTGTAAATGACTTATCTGATAAAGGGTTAGTGTCAAAAATATAACAAACTCCTACAACTCAACACCAAAATACAACAAATAGTACAATTAAAAATGAGCAGAAGACATAAATAGACATTTCTCCAAAGACACAGATAGCCAACAGACACATGAAAAGGTGCTCAACATCACTGATTAGCAGGGAAATACAAATTAAAACCGTAGTGAGATATGACCTCACCCCTTCTGAATGGTTAAAATTAGAAATGCAAGAAACAAAAAGTGTTGACAAGGATATGGAGAAAAAAGAACCCTCGTGAACTGTTGGTGCGAATACAAAGTGGTGCAGCCACTGTAAGACAGTATGGACGTTCCTCAAAAAGTTAAAAATAGAACTACCCTATGATCCAGTCATCCCACTACTGAGTATTTACTGAAAAAATACAAAAACACTAATTCAAATAGATACATGCACCCTTATGTTTATGGCAGCATTATTTACAATAGCCAAGATATGGCAACAGCCAAAGGATCCATTGATTGATGAGTGGATAAAGAAAATGTAGTATTTATACATATACATATATACACACACATATATATATACACATATAGCATACACATACACATATATGTGTATATATATGTGTGTGTGTATACATATATATATATGTATATGTATAAATACTACATTTTCTTTATCCACTCATCAATCAATGGATCCTTTGGCTGTTGCCATATCTTGGCTATTATAAATAATGCTGCCGTACACATATATATATGTGTATATATATGTGTGTGTATATATATACGTGTGTATATATGTGTATATATATGTGTGTGTGTGTATATATATATATATATATATATATATATATGTTTAAATACTACATTTTCTTTATCCACTCATCAATCATGGATCCTTTGGCTGTTGCCATATCTTGACTATTGTAAATAATGCTGCCATAAACATAAGGGTGCATGTATCTATTTGAATTAGTGTTTTTGTATTTTGTGTATATATATATATGTGTGTGTGTGTGTGTGTGTGTGTGTGTGTGTGTAATGTAGTATGTAGTATCTATGGTTGTACTATATTCCATATATATGTATACATAGAATGAAATCTTGCCGATTGCAATGACATGAATGGACTTGGGGGTATAATGTTAAGTGAAATATGTCAGTCAGAGAAAGAAAAATACCATATGATTTCATTCATATGTGAAATTTCAGAAACACAACAAACAAAAAATGGAAGAAAAGGAGAGAGGGAGCCAAACCAAAAATAGACTCATAACTATAGAGCACCAACTGCAGGTTGCTTGAGGGGATATGGGAGGGTGGGGGATGGGTTAAATGGTGATAGACATTAAGGAGGGCACTTGTGATGAGCACCAAGTGTTGTATGGAAGTGATCAATCACTAAATTCTACACCTAAAATTAATATTACTCTGTATGTTAACTAATTGGAATTTTAAAAAAATGAAACTGAAAAAAAAATTTAAGGAATTTTAATTAATACACATCTATATTAAACATATATTTGATATAGTAATTCACTGTTTAGTATTATTTAGCTTAAGCTAGGACATTTAAAGTTAAGTGCAATTATACAAAAAATAAACATGTAGTAATTCATTTTCATAGCATATCAGTAAATAAATGAGCACATTACTTGATTCTTAAAGAGAATGCCATTTTTAGTTTATTGTATACAATATTAATTTCGAGTGGCTTACATGAGTATATGTTTTAGGCTTATTCATTAATATTTTAGAAATTTTCTTAAAACATTTTTTTATAATGTGTAGGAATAATAGTAACATCTAGAGAAGAAACAAGGAAAAATTATTAAAAGGTATTTTATGTCAAGAAACTTCTAGTTTACCTATATGTGTAGCTAGACACATATATCACAACAAAGCAGGGGAAAATAATAATATATTCATGGTAAATTAACATTTATTAAATTCATAATTGACAATAACTATTATATTTGTGGTTAAATTGATAGATGTGTACTGACAAAGAGGCTGGAGTTACACGGGATATAAAAGGAATTTATTTGACTGTTTTACAGCTACAAGTTCATAGAAAGCAATCAGAATTTTTTCCTTTCCATCATTTTCTCTTTATATTCCAGGCTTTTGAAATTTGTAGGATTATAAAAATTAACTTGCACTGGATTGTTTACAATTAACCTACTCCAAAAGAACTGTCTATAAATTTTATGTCCTTTAAAAGAAACAAATAGAATTTGTATACTTTGAATCATATCACTACATCTCTGTTCAAGAAGAATGCTTCAGTCTTCAATTATTGTATTCATTTCTCTTTTCTAGTGCTTGATTATTCACTTGATTTTAAGGCCCAGTATTTTCTTGAAAAATCACAAAAGAATAAGACATTATCCACACTTCAAATGGCTCAGAGATAGTTACCTAATTACAATTATAGTAGCAGGAGGAGTATGGAGAGAGAGAGCACAACTTTTGCAGCACATACTATATGCCAGGCATTTTGTTCAGATTTACAAATACTCTTTTATATACCCTTCATAAGTAAGTGATGTGTTACTTTTCTAAATGTAGAAATGTAGAAACTAAGAGAATAAAGGGTAAGCACCTTCCTCAAATTGTAGACCTAGTACTTGTGGCTCTAAATTTTGATAGCACACCCACCCAATGGCAAAAATGAGAAAAATGTGTAGGAAAGAGGCTGTGTTCACAGTATTTCATATATTCTACTTCTATTTTTCTTTTTTTTCTTTATTTGATCTTATGTTGAATAATTCATAAATACTCGTTTAACCCATACATGATCTTTAACATCTTTTTTAAGGAGCTTTATAATTATTAGTCATAACCTTTAACTTGAGAACTCTGATTAATATGTCATGTATATTTTTAATCTGCATAAGATAAGTTTTATGTATACTGAGTCAACATATTGTGAGATATGCAGCTTACTTGTGCCTAATTAAGTAGGGTATAGGGATAGATACAGAAACAAAAATCACAATAAATACAAGTGGGTTTTTTAAATATATTTTTTTAATGTTTATTTATGTATTTAGAGAGAGTGCAAGTAGGTGAGGGGCAGAGAGAGAGGGGGAGAGAGAATCCCATGTAGGCTCCGCACTGTCATTGCAGAGCCTGATGTGGGGCTCAATCTCATGAACCAAGAGATCATAATCTGAGCCGAAATCAAGAGTTGGCCATTTAACTGACTGAGCCACCCAGGTGCCCCAAAATAAAAGTGGTTTTAAAGAATTACTACAATAAAAGCCACATGTTGAAAGTAATCCTATAAAATAATGGAAGCCCTAAGAAAATTTCAGCTTTTAAACTGTTCCTCTACCTGATTAAACTTACCATCAACTCTATTGTGAGACTTAACCAATGTTGACATAATAGGTTCAGATGAGACAATAGGCATCAGTTTTGAATTCATGAAGAAGGGTATTTAAATATGAACTTGACTCCAATATCTTTAGCAATGAGAGTCTTTGGTAAGGGATTTTTTTTTGGAAAACAACTAGGATTACAGGACTGGTGCTTTTATAATACTGCCCCAGGTCATTTTTCAGGGGTATTAATCTTGGGATGAAAGGCAGGAGAAGTTACAGTCTTCTTTTAAGTATGTGTTATCAACTGTATTTGGGAGGTAAGAATTTGAACTTCTTGACAGAGATATTTCAGACACCGGCCTCTTTTATATCTACTCTTTGTGGCACTTACATTTAGAGTCTTTTAAAGCAGTGTAAAGGCTTTGTTTTTATTTATTTCCTCTTTTCTAAAACTTTTTCAGTTGGAGTATTTATTTAGCCAATTCACTATACTGAACTGGCTGTTATATTTGCGTTTGTCCATCATCTTACCATTTCTCTTACCTGTTCTGTTTTCTTTTTCTCTTATAAATGAATCCAGCATGTTTTTACTCATTAATCTCTCCTTTCATTTGCTTGTTCATTACATATTCATTTAATTCTTTTTATTTGTTCTAGAATCACAATGCTCATATAGGACTTGTGAAAATCTTTCTTAGAATTATGTTTCTTTTTTCCATAATGCAAAGTCCTTCCAATACATGGTAGGCAATTAATACCTATCATATTTTGCTGTATTATTGTCATGTAATTGAATTCTATATAGGTGTTGTCTATAAATAAACATTGTTATTGATTTAAACAGTCAATATTTATTTAGAATTACACAATTGCACCTCATGGTGTTTTTTTTCTTTCTTGAATTACTGTATTTCCATATGCGATCATTCTCTTTCTCTCTGAAAATAAAATAGGTTTGAGTTTTATATTTGATGAAAATCTCCTGGGAATAATTTCTATTATTTTTAGTTTGTATAAAATCCAAACTTTTATTTTAAAGAATCTTTTTCTTGGCTATAGATTTCAAGCTGTTAAGTTTTCTGTTGTTGTTGTTTTTCTGAACTTTAAAGGTATAATTTTATTTTTCTCTTGGTTTCTGTCATTTCTGCTATTAATCTAAGTTGTCAATGTTATTTTTGCTCTATTTTTTTATTCCTTCAATTTTATAAATGCTCTGGTGTAATTTTCCTCATTTTTTTTTAGGTTTCACTGAGCTTTGAAAATTAATGTTTTATTATTGTTATCATTTTCAAGATATTTTCACATATGTTTTGTAAAATTGCTATTAAGCCATTCTACGCCCTCACCCAGTAGGATTCTAGGTATATGTACATTAAACCTTTGTTAACACTATATATCAAATATCTATTTTTTTCCTGCATTTTGCTTCTTTTATATATTTCAGTTTTCATATATTCTAATGACTGTCTTTAGTTTTTCTAATCCTTTCTTCTGTTATGACAAATCTGTTATTAAATCAATACATTAGTTTTTTAATGAACAATAAAATTGCATAAATTTAACGTGTACAACGTGATGATTTAATACACATATACAAAATGAAGTGATTACTGCAGTCAAGCTAATTAATATGTCTTTCTCTCACATGGTTACTAATTTCTTGCATGTGATGAAATCCACTCTTACTAAATTTTTTATATTCAACATAGTTTTATTAATTATAGTCTCCAATGCTTTATGTTAGATCTGTAGACTTATTAATCCTACATAATTGCAACTTTGTACCCTTTGATAAACATTTCCCCATTTTTCCTACCTCCTCACCTAGTAGCCCCATTCTTAATTTTACTTGTATTTTCTATTCTAAATTTTCTATGTGACTCTTTCATGTCCCTTTTCATTATCTTATAAGCTTCTCAATTCACTGTATTTCCTTGAACACGTTTCTCAACTTTTTAAGAGACTCTCTGATATATCCAATATTTAGATGGCCTTGGTTGTTTTTGTTTGTTGCTGTTTTTTCTTAGTTTTATTGTCTATGTCTTCTGTTTTCCATCATTCGGTCTTCTCTTTTGGCGTTCCTGGTGAGTTTTAATTGACTGCTGTATTTTGCGTATAAACAGTTATTAGTGTTTTATGATTTGTTAAAATTGACTTGTATTGGCCAATTTATTTCCTACCTCTAGAAATCTCTGATCTTCTGCAGCCCTTCTACATTCTCATCTGAAAGAAAGTTTCTAGAATTACCAGAGATCCTGGAAATTGCCATCTCTAAATTCTAAATTTAGAGCTCTAAATTCTGCCTTTTCAGAATGTCAAAATTGCTGAAATCTGTGCTCAGGGTTTAGCCTCCAAGATGTTTTTGTTTGCTTCTTTTTAATTTAACTTAATTTAATTTAATTTAATTTAATTTGTTTATTTATTTATTTTTTATTTTTAGATTTTATTTAAATCCAAGTTAGTTAACATATAGTATAATAATTTCAAGAGGTAGAATTTAGTGATTCATCACTTATGCCCAGTGTTCCTCTCAACAAGTGTCCTCCTTAATGCCCATCATCCATTTAAACCATCCCCACACCCAACACCCCTCCAGCAACCCTCAGTTTGTTCTCTGTATTTAAGAGTCTCTTATGGTTTTCCTCCTTCTATCCTTTTATCTTATTTTATACCTCTCTAACACAGGAGTCAAGAAAGTCCTGAAAATGAAATTGCACTTGAAATTTTAGTCACACTTTTCTAGAGACCACTTCAAGTCCTAGTTTCTTTGGGAGCTCTGACCTCCAACTATTTTTTTCAACTCCCTATCAGATTGTTGCAGGTCTCAGTTACTACTTCCTCATTGATCCCTGTTCTCTGAGCCACACATTGGCAAAACCCTTGATGAAAACGTGAAGTAGGATGTGGAAGTCATTGTGGTACTCCACTCTTCTTTCTGGGATTTTTAGACACTTAAGTCATAAATGGCTTGGTTTTTCTCTGAGACTCTCAGGTTTTTCATAATTTAATTCAGATTTTATAATTATTTGGGTTGGACTGCTCATTCAATACTGGCTTTTTTGTCATGGCTGAAAGCATAATTTTCTTGAACCCAAATTTTTGTCACCTGAACCTTTTGAGATTGCTGAGTGCTTTCCTTATTTTCTCAGAATCACAGGGCAATTTAGTCTGAGGGGCAAATAACAATAATCCAATCAGAGACTAATTTGAGTCTGAGATTATTATTTATACGACCTGATTTCTTTCCAGTTGCCATTATTTCTAGT
Source organism: Leopardus geoffroyi (assembly GCF_018350155.1). NCBI lineage: Eukaryota > Metazoa > Chordata > Mammalia > Carnivora > Felidae > Leopardus > Leopardus geoffroyi. Next base: position 55,335,842 of record NC_059326.1, on the reverse strand, counting down.
TATTAGCTCTGCATATTTCAATGAAAGCCTACGGTGTAGCCTATGGATTCTTTATGTTGATATGACAAGAACTTCAATTTTCATCACTGCTATAGAGTGCAACTGCAAAATGCTGTAATCAGTTCCACAGATTCTTTTTAAAAATTTTTTTGATGTTTTTTTAAAATTTATTTTTGACAGAGATGGAAAGAGAGGGAGAGAGAGACAGAGCATGAGTGGGGGGAGGGGCAGAGAGAGGGAGACACAGAATCCGAAGCCGGCTCCAGGCTCTGAGCTGTCAGCGCAGAGCCCGTGGTGGAACTCAAACTCATGGACTACGAGATCATGACCTGAGCCGAAGTCGGACACTCAACCGGCTGAGCCACCCAGGCGCCCCATCAGTTCCACTGATTCTTAACCACCACTTTTGATTTGCTTTAAGATAAAAGGTGGCTCTAAATTTAATGCTTGTCTCTTCATAATTTCATTCCCAAATCTGTCAAAGTTTGTTTGTATCTCTAAATAACTCCAAGGATAGATAGATAGATAGATAGATAGATAGATAGATAGATAGATGATAGATAGATGATAGATAGATAGATGGATGATAGATAGATAATATTTGACTTATGATGAGGTTATGTCCCAATAAACACAGTGTAAGCTGAAAACATCATAAGTCAGAAATGCATTTAATCTATGAAACATTATAGCTTAGCCCAACTTAATTTAAATGTGCTCAGAACAAGTACATTAACCTATAGCTGCACAACATCATCTAACACAAAGCCTGTTTTATAATATAGTGTTGAAGATCTTGTGTAATTTATTGAACACTGTACTCAAAGTGAAAAACAGCTTGGCTGTATGCATACAGAATGGTTGTTAAGTATATAGATTGTTTACGCTCATGTGACTGACTGGAAGCTGTGGTTTCCTGCTGCTGCCAGGTATCATGAGAGAATATTTACCACATATTGCTAGTCCAGGGAAAGACAAAATTCAATATTAAAAGTATGGTTTCTATTGAATGTGTGTCGGTTTTTTAGGATTGTAAGTTAAAAACTCATATGTCAGAGGTACCTGGGTGGTTCAGTCGAACTATCTGACTCTTGGTTTCAGCTCAGGTCATGATCTGACTCTTTGTTTGTTTGAGCCCCGTGTCAGGCTCCTTGCTGACAGTGCAGAGCTTGCTTGGGATTCTCTCTTTCTCTCTCCCCCTCCCCTGTTCATTCCCCACCCCCCTCTCTCTCTCTTTCTCTCTCTCAAAATAAATAAATAAACTTAAAAATAAATCTTAAGTGAACTGTTGTAAATCAGGGACCATGTGGGGTGTGTGTGTGTGTGTGTGTGTGTGTGTGTGTGTGTGTATGTGTGTGTGTGTGTGTTAATATGTGGTTAATATCTTGGCTTTTTTTCAGAAGGAATTTTGTCAAATAAAAGGTAATAATTCTCTATAGTGGAAAACAGAGCTCTCTCCAGCCACTTTTGAATAAACATTGCAACTACTATAGCTAATTTAAACTTCACAGATTTTCATTTTAAGTGTAATTTAATTTCAACTAAACAACAATGTTAATCTCTCAAGTTTACAAGATAAAATTATGTTGACACATATAGAACAAAATAAATATTGGAGACTTTTTATTTTATACTATGAACATTTCAGAAATTTTAGTTACAATTTGTCACCTACAATATCCTTGCAACAAATTAAGCACATGCTTTTTTCAGTTAGAGTTCATCTTATTTCCATGAAAACACATGAATAACAAATAATTCTAATTTAGCAAGTTATGAGCATATTATACAGTATCAAAATTCTGTAATATTATTACTTTGGCATTTTTTTCATTAAGTGAAAGATTTGTATTTCCTATGAAAAGTATGATTAGGAAACATCAAATACATTTTGCATCTCTGTCTCCAATGAAATAGAATTACAGTACTGTTAAGGAGCAACTGAATTATGTTTACTTTCATCCCAGATGTACTGTTGAAAATTATAAGAAGAAAATTTATGTGTGTATGTTTCAAAAGAAATACACTTTGCTCCTTACAGAATTGTCAAGCTCTTCCTAAAGAACTCTGTGGGGAAATTATGGTTCTTATTCATATCGCCTAGATTTTATCACAATTTTTGTTTACATCTGATAATATGCAACTAGTGGTATTTTGCATTAATGCAGAAGGTCAAGAATGTAGAATTCCAGGGCTGGACCATTGCCTTCACTTTCTTGAAGGCTTAAGATCATCTACCTTGTATGGGTAGATCAGTGTGATCTTACCATAATGAGACTGAAACACCTTCGACAATAGATATGTGCTTGCATTCTGTACAATGATTTTTTAAAAGACCATTATCATTTATTAGCCACTTACAATGTTCAGGCTCTCTTTAAGGAACTTCAAATCTACTAGCATACTTTCTCCTCAAAATATCTTTAGAAAATATTATTATCCTTGTTAGAGTTTTAAGAAAATTGAGACACTGACATGTGAGGCTTGGGTCATACAGTTAGTAAGCGGTTAATCCATGATTCAAAATCAGACAGTCTGACTTGAGGCCATGCTCTTAACTACCACATTAAAATGCCTACTTAGGGGCGCCTAGGTGGCTCAGTTGGCTAAGTGTCCGACTCTTGGTTTCTGCTTAGGTCATGATCTCACGGTTTGTGAATTCGAGTCCTATATTTGATTCTGTGCTGACGGTGCGGAGCTGCTTGAGCCTGCTTGGGATTCTCTCTTTCTCCCTCTTCTGTCTGCCCCTCCCCCACTTGCTCTCTCACTCTCTCTCAAAACAAATAAACTTTTTTTAAAAAAGCCTATTTAGATTACTTACTGAATTGTCTAGTTAACCATTTAGAGTATAAAGGCAATGTGTGAAATCACCTATTAGACTGTTTTGCCAGATGATAAACATCTGTTTTATGGTATACTAATTTGGATCCCTCAATGACAAGTGACAGAAGTGTGCTCTATTAACATAAGAAAATGAGGAATTTATTGAAAGGATGTGTAATACCTCAAAGAATTTGAGGGTAATTTGAAGAGCATTATAGAAGAAATGGCAATAACCAAGGCATCAGTAGGGTGTAATTAACAAGCATTAGTGGAGAATTTCTTTAGAGTATGCAGAGGCATCTATTATCTGTCTTTACGTTATTGCTCAGAATTCAGATTTCGGTGAGAACTAATATTACTGACATATGACTAATATAACTTGGGCCAAACAGAAGCAGTAAGGAAGGTAGTTAATTAACTACTGTTGTTCTAGGAAGATTGTGTCTATGAGAAAAATCTCATTTTCCAGTTTTTTTTGTGATGCTGTTTCCAGAGAGGTGAAGAATGAATACTGGGAAGGTAAAAGTATCTAAGATTCATTTCATAAAGTGAATGCTTCAACACAGGGTTTGAAGAACTATTTGTCTACAGTTGTATCCTACACATAATAGATTATCACCCACAGTTTTGACTTGTTGGGTCAACTAGAGTGTCGTTTTTTTAATCGCATAATTATTTTTTTTAACATAATACACAATTTGGATTTGTCTTTCTAATATTTTTGTATCTCTTACAATCTGTTTTATTATCGGTTAGTAATTATAATAGTAAAAATTATAATTATAATTATATAGTATATAGCATTATATAGTATTATATAGTAAAAATATATAATACTGAAAATGACAACCATTAAAAATGTTTTCATTTACCCTTTGTTTAACAATATTTTCTATTAGTAATATAACTCATGTTAGACTCTGTAGTCTGTAGGTAAATTCTAAAAAGGTACAGAAGAGATTATAATATATAAGTTAATTAAGAGTTTTTTTGTATTTTTAATAATTTATAATGATTTGCAGTATCAGATTCGTGACTTGAAATTATAAAACAAAAACAAATTGACTTCCATGCAAGTAAAAAGTCAATTATTTACTAATTTAAAAATAACATCATTTCACTGTACTCAAGAATAATGAGATTATGGGAATTTGGAATTTATATAAACTCTGATGAATAGCAAATATTACTGCAATTTCAATATTATTTTATTCATTGTCATTATATAATTTATTATTCTAAACAGGAAATTTTTGAGTCTGAAAGCATTGCTCTTGGGTTACAGATCCTTTATTAGCCTTAAAAGAGAGTAAGAGTTTTTTTAAAGTTTACTTATTTATTTTGAGAGTGTGTGTGTGTGTGTGTATGTGAGTGGGGGTAGGGGGCAGTGCAGAAAGAGAGAGAGACAGAGAGACAGAGAGAATCCTAAGCAGGCTCTGGGCTGACAGCGCAGAGCCCCCAGGGGCTTGAACTCACAAACTGTGAGATCATGACCTGAGCTGAAACCAAGAATCAGATGCTTAACCAACTGAGCCTCCCAGGAGCCCCTAGAGGGTAAGATTTTTATAAGTCACAAGAAGAGATTTGAGATAAAGAACTGTGAAAAGTGAAATATCTGAAATTATAGAGAACATTGGCATAGTCAGAGAACAGAGAGTATTAGCAAGGCTAAATATAGTGATAGTAATAGAATTAGTGTGGGAGAATAGAAAGAATCTAATATAAGAGGCTAGTATCTGCATCTGGCTGCCTTAGAGAGTTGTTCTATTTCATTATCCATTTAGAAACTGTCATGGTTAGTAATATTCTTCATTACCTTCTGTATGTATCAGTCCACTAAGTAAAATTTTATAACACTTTTGTCATAGGACAGCTATATGTTTTATTTAGACATCTCATACATATGATTTATAGGAATTTAATATCTGTGTTATCTATTAATGTTATACAATATTCAGGAATCAGTGAAAGGCTACATGGACTGAAATGTGTCCTAGGTGACAAGATTTTGAGACATCTTGGTGAAAAAGTTTTGGAGAGTGTCCATCCCTAAATGTTAGGTAAAGATACTATTTGCATGTATGTTCTTCCCAATATCTCTTCTCATAACTTGCAATGGCAAGCCAATTGTTAAGTCAGTGTGAGGAAGGAATACACTGAAAAGTATATCATGAAACGAGATAGCATCGACCCAAATTCATTAAAAAAAAAAAAAAAAAAAAAAACTTCTCTTTCGAATTGGGTCCCTGAGATTAATAAATATTCCTGGGAATCCAGCAGACAGAGGAAAAAGTGAAGGAGTAATAGGGGCTGCCCAGAGCAAAAGGAACATGAATTGCAATAATAGTAATAGTTTAGCATACACTTGAAAATTTAAATTTAGGATAAATTCTAGAGAATCCTGTTCCACATTCAAATAAGTTTTTAACATATCAGTAGACACCTGGGTATCTCTGGGAGTTTTGGTAGAATAATAACAGGATGAAATTTTACTTAAAGAATATTAATGTGGCAGCAGTGTAATAGGAAGATTGAACAGGGAAGCTGGGAGTTGAAGCCAGAATGAAGAATTAGAGTCATTCATGGATTGCATCATTTTAAATTGTTGTTTCTGAGGATGCAAATGTTCAAACATTGGCACTTTCATATGGATTTCTAGACATGATGTAATAGGGTACTAAAGTGATACTATTGAGAGAATAGAATAAAAGAGATAGATGTAAAAAAATCATTGTCAATTTTAAGGATCTTACTTCAGTAAAGTAACAGAGTATGAATCCAAATGCTTTTTGGAGCTTCCTAGGTATGAACAGAACATCTTACAGTTATTGTTCACTGAGTACTCAAGATAAGCCCAATACTGCTACAAGTATCTTACATAGATGAGCTCATGGAATTATTACAACAACCTTAAGAGACAGGTACTATTATCATACTCATTCAATAAGTTAGGAAACAGAGGCACAGTGAATATCTCTAACTTGCCCAAGGTAGCCCAGGTAAGATGCAGGACCAGTATTTGAATCCCAGGTGAAACTAAAGCTTTGATTAGCTAAAATACACTGGATTAAGTTCCAAAATCATCTAGTCCACATAGAGCATTGAATGCATGGTTTTGTTTTGTTTTGTTTTGTTTTGTTTTGTTTTGTTTTGTTTTGTTTTGGCAAGTAAAAAAGTAATAATTAAAAATAGGACCTAGATTAAATAAAACTGAAAAGTAGATGAAATTTCATTTTCATTCCTAGAAACTCTCAAATTTAACTTAAATCTCAGGATCCTAACGCCCTTAATTTATCATTGGTACTTCCACTCAGTTCTCAGCAATTATTCTTCAAAACTACTAAATCTTATTAAAGTCTGTGCCATATTTTCTCTCATTTCAAGCTCTGCCTTCTGTGACCAAACACATAAATTAATTAAAGCTATATTTTTAATGTTCATAATGGCTTCCTTTATTTCTTTATGGAGAATAATTTGCTTTGTAATTTGGCTTTGTTGGCCTTAACTTAATGAAGTAATCTGTTTATAAACTTGAGAAGACATATCCACGTCACTTACAAAATTGTCAAATCTTACAATAAAGATGACTGACATGTCCTTGTAAATTCTACACCCTAGTATTGAACTTTCTCAAATTTTAAAACAAGTCTTTGTAAGTATATAGTTATAGCATTAGACAGATAACTGAAGGAAAAAAAACAAAAATAGAGAACAACATAAACAGAAATTTTTCAGTTATTATAGAATTTAGCTTTTCTAATGTTCTATGAAACACATTCATAAATTAAGGCGTAATTTATACGTGAAGCATATTTATAGCTAGGAAATTCATAAATATTTCTCAGCTTGAAAACAATTGTCATAAGTTAATTAATCTTTAATCAGATATAGAAACAATAGAGTCCTTAAGCATATCAAGAAAAAAATTCTAGTTAAAAAAATACAATACTTCTTTTCCAGTGATTAAATTAATTGCTAAAAACTCCAGTTTACATGGATAATGTAAAAATTTTAGGTATATTCACACACACACACACACACACACACACACATACACACACACACACACACAGAAAATGACCAAGTAAGGATCTCAACATTGTGTTACTCTGTCCTTTTTCTCTACGTAACATGTGTTTTTCTGCCTCTTAGTTTCTCTTTAGTTATGGTATTTTCTTCTGTTCATTAATTGTTTTAATGTTTATTCATTTATTTTGAGAGAGAGAGCAAGTGGGAAAGGGGCAAAGAGAGAGGGAAAGAAAGAATCCCAAGCAGACTCTACGCTGTCAGCACAAAGCCCCAGGCAGGGCTCAATCTCATGAACAGCGAGATCATGACCTGAGCGAATATCAACAGTGGAATGCTTAACTGACTGAGCCACCCACATGCCCCTCTTCTATTCATTTAATCATACATCTGTATACAGCTTCTTATGAGTTTCTTCATTTCTTAATTTAGCTTTGTTTTCTTCCAATATTCATTCCTCTATAACTTACTTCAAATTCTAGAAATTTGCCCCATAGTGTTTATATGTTTCATGTCCTTAGCTGAAGAAATAATATTTTGCAATCTCAATGTTTTGTGGGGTAGGAGGCAGGAAATGAGCTTCTTTTTATTTACATAGCTCCCAGCTATGATTAAACTAGATAAGCTGAGAATAAAGTCCCTATACCTTTATTAATATCTTTCTTTAAACTGTGGATGTATAATGTAATCATATATCTATAGTTATAAAACTCAATATTTGTTTACTGCTTTAGAATTTGTAAGATTTTCACATATAATTTTCTTATAATTTTTCACAACAAAGAAATGTGGACCACTCCTCTCCACCCAATCTTCCCTCCATAATTTTTTCTATTATTATTTTCAAATAAATTTTATCATCTAATATGTTGATTCTAATCTATTATATCCATTTCCTTTTTTATTTTATTTGGTCCCTCTCTACCCCTAACCCACTAATGAATTAAGATTTTTGAGAACAAGTATTTTGTTTTGTTTAGTGCTATGTCTGCAACATCCAGAACATTTAATGGAACATAGCTGGACATCAATAAATTATGGCTGAATAAATATAAAATGAAATTATCCCAAATTTGACTTCGTAAGTGAAGAAAAATTAAGGATATAGATTTTTCCTAAATATATAGAGCTATTAGTACAAAGACAGTATTTGACTCATGTTTCCTGCTTCCAAATCCAAAGTCCTTCCAATAAATTTAATTGGAATAAACATCTATTGATTGTTTCCCATTTACATGATTGAACATGTGTTTTTCAAGAAGGTAAAAGGAATCTCTAGTTAACAAAAGCATTCAAAAGAAAAAGGGAAATTATTCTAGAGTGTTATTTTCTGGGGTTATTATTTATTTGTTTATTTTACTTCTAGAGAAGATTCCACAATTACTGAGAAATTGAGAGTCATCTAAATAAAGCATCCCAAATTAAAATATATAGCACTAAAATATTGAAAAAGAGAAACCCCTGAGATTCTTTGAAATGACAAGTAGAACATAATTTCCAGCAATGGGTTGTCAGTTCCCTATAAATGCGAAGCTTTCTTTTTTATAAGTGCTAAGTTGCTACAGAGACTCTTATAAAATAAAACTCAAATAAGAAAAGTATCTGAGACAATGAGCTGTAGTTTTAGTAGGGAACTTAAAGTGAATTGGATGTAGTTTAACATTTTATAATCAATGAAAACAGAAAATCATGTACATAGTGCAATTTACTAAGTTGAAACAATGTGACTAAATTATATGTAAAATGAACGTATTTTGAAAGAAATGACAAATGTCATTCAGACACTTTTCAGCATGTAACTGCAAAGGAAGTACCCAGCTCATAATGTGGGAAAAATCTCTATATAGTTTTTCAATAAGTAGATCCTTCACAACCTGCTGAGTTTAACATTACCATACTATTTTACTATAGATAGAAAAAAAAGCATTAAAAAAGAAAAGCTAATATTCAAGATTTTTGAATTTTTTACATACTAATTTTAATTATGTTTATAAATATTATCATTTTGAGATATAGTTAGAAATTACTTTTAAGTTTAGATCATATATTGCTCATAAGAATAGGTATTTTATATTATTATGAGTCTTATGAATGAATAGAAGTTTATTTTAGTCAAAATTCCAAATCTTGGATAACAGAGAATATCAAAATATCATGATCAAATTTACTTTTTAAAGCCAAGTGCTCATGATTCTTTGAAATAATATTATGATGTTTTCAAGTGAATTAATTATGGTTGCCTTAAAAGAGCAGTGTTTTATTTTGTTTCTTTTTTTAATAGTCATAGAAGAATTTTATTGTTCTCAAGTTTAGCTAACTGAAAAATAAAATTAGTTGTCGACTAATCATTCAGTACAAGATTTGAACCACCTCTTTTTCGTGTTGTTTTCCTGTAGTTACAGAACTTGGATAATGGAGAGTATTTCAGAAAATAAACTAATGGAATAATACTCCAATCCCTGGTGAACATTAGTATTGAAGCATATTTTGTCTGGTGCTAGGTGTAGGGATGGATGTAGGAAGGGTACTCTAAGAGGAAGATATAATATTTTTGGCATATTGTAATTACTTGCAAAGGGAAAAGCAAATATCACATATATAATTTTTTCTAACCTTAATGTCTGTTTTTTTTGTTCAAATAAAACCTGCAAATAGCAGTTGTATGATTTTATTGAAATAAATTTGCTTTTGAATGCATCTTCAGGACAGCCACTTTTTACTTCTATGTTACTTTTTTAATAAAGAAATAATAATGGCTAACATTTGTTGAATGGCTACTGTGTATCAGGCATTTTCCTAAGCTTATCATGTATTTGAACTCATTTAAACCACATGACAGCCATATTCAGTGGAAGCGATTTAGTCCCCCAGTTTTCTCATGGAGGTAGTAAATACCTTCTTTTGATCACGCTGATAACATGGCAGAATGAAGTTAGGAATCAATATCAGGAATTTCAAAGCCAAAGGTTAAAAAACACTTACATCAAGACACCTTGAAGCATTAAGATGAATATTATTATTAGCCATGGTTTTTTATAACTGTTCTTTAATATTTTATATGAATATGAATTTATTTTAAAATGCGCATTTCTCTGAGAACCTTCAACATGTTTTTAGTACTCTAGTTTGAAGCCAGGAATTATATCATGATAAAATATTTTGAAAAATTATTGTTATTTCTGGCACATTTGAAAATTATTTTCTATTTTATTCAGTTACTTTACTTCCCAAATAATGCCAGACTACATTGCCCTTGTAACAAATGTAAACACTGAAAATGAGATAAGGCCCTTCTGCTTAGCTTGGTTCACTCATTTAAGTTATATACTACGAAGTGGCATTGCAGTATTATGGGATTTTATATAGATGAGAATAAATTGAACTCATATGTTACTGTGATAATTTTTGTTTACATTAGATATTATCATTTAAATCTTTTCCAAACTTTTGAATGTGATGCTAATTATGATTTGAAGAATATAACTGGCGTGGGCTTTTTTTTTTTTTTTTTTTTGGATGTCTGATTTTATTTGTTACCCTTAGAAAATCTTTCCTCCCCCACTGAACTCAGACTCAGAGGTGGAAGCTCTCAGACAGGACAGCCTTTGTCTCTTGCCAATCTGTTCCTGGTGTTTTTCTTTGGCCTCCTTCATTCTCTTGCCCAAGGGTTTAGCATATTCTGCAGTCTCTTCCTTATTTTTCTTAGTACATTGTTTCTTCAGAGCAACACACGGATGTTACATGGAGTAACAATACGCTGAATTTTGGGTGCTTGGTTGTAGGCTTCTTATCTTTATTTGGGGGCTTTCTTACAACATATTGGCAGACATCATCTTAGATTGAAAAGTTTGCAGATTCTTTTTCTCCCCTTTTAACAACGACCAAATTGAGAGCACTGAGATTGGCATCCACAATGCAACCCCAAGCAGATTTGTGCTTTCTTTGTCCAGGCCTCCTTGGTCAGTAGCAGGAATGCACCTTACTCAGCAGCAGGCGGACATGGCCATGGGTCTAGATACCCTGCTTCATGGAGAAGTCTTGTTTGTCATTGCCATCACTGATTCAGACCTCATAACCCTTCCATTCTTTACCCAGAGCATCAGCAGCAACTTCTGTGGCCATATACTTCCATAAAATGTATAAATTTTGAGTTCATCATCCACTTCAATAAGTTTCTGGAAGGCTGTAACTGGGAAAGAAATGTTCAGCTTCATCCTAGAACAGATTACCACCTCCAAGGTGCCACAAGATGAAGACATGCATGGGCTTCCTTCTGATATATTTTGGAAACAAGGTGTATTTGTAAAAGCCACCCATTCATATATTTTGTTCAACTTCTTTTGGAAGTTTTTTTTTCCTTTTCCTTTTTCACTTTGTAGAAATATTTGATGCATTCTGCATAGAATTTTTATATATTCGTTGGACACATTTTCTTCTAGGCTTTTAGTTATATATATTTCATTTGTAAAATATCTTTTGAAGTATAGAAGTATTGATTATTTGACTTGTTAGTTTTCTTTAGTCGAATTGATCGATCTTTTTTTGTTTTAATGAGAGCAGGGATAAGGTCTCTCATGTTTACAAATTCCTAGTATTTATACTAGACTTCAGAACAAATTAAACTTGCAAAATGTATTTTATGAGAAAAATAATAAATTATCCTATAATATTATAGATTTACATTTTTCTTTTTTTAATGTTTATTTATTTATTTTGAGAGAGAGAGAACACAAACAAGGGAGGGGCAGAGAAAGGAGAGAGAGAATACCAAGCAGGTTCAGTGCTGTCAGCACAGCGCCCGATGTGGAGCTCAATCCCATGAACCATGAGACCATGACCTGAGCCAATATCAGAATCAGGGACTTAACCAACTGAGCCACCCAGGCATGGCTATAGTTTTACATTTTTCAAAATTTTTGGTTTTAAGTTAATTTGATTTTATTTTTGATAACAGTGTGAAATAGGATCATTTCCCCCAAATAGGTCCTCTCATACAATTTTATGAATAAAAAATCATTTACCTACAGATCGATAACACTATTACACACAATTTCATTTGTCAAAGAAAAATTATACTGTATAATATAAGTTAAACAGGCAAGAGAGACTTAAAGAGGGAGACTTTATTTAGAAAAGAAGGCAAAGCAATAAAGGAGAGAAACTGAATCCAACCTCCACTGAAACAAAAGGCAGAAGTTTTTAAGCACTGAAGTGAGTTAGTGGAAAAGAACTGGAAGACATTAGGGGAGAAATTGGTCAATGTAATTAGGCCAATGCGTTTGCTAATTGGTGCTTACTGAAATAAGGCTCCTATCCACCCACAATGACTGAGAGACAGGGGCTCCAACTCTCTTGATGACCACATTTCATAGGGATACCTCCCAGGTCCTCAAGAAAGGCATTTCTGGGTTGTAAATTTTGAAAAAAAAAAAAAAAAAAACACATCTCAAGGAGCAGAGAAAGAATTTAAAAATTTTCTGATGTAAATGTTCTGAGAAAAGGGAGATCAGGATCCTAGATCCAAGAAGAAACCTGTAGAAAGTATAGTCAAGCTGAGGAGAATGTTGCAGCTGTCTTGGTCACATTATAAATTAAATCTCTTTCTGGACTCTATTCTGTCACATTAATAAAAGTGTTTATTTCTGAATCATTTCTCATTAATTACTATTGCTGCTGATACTTTATCATCCAGACATCAAAAACTCCTTTTTGTTTCCTTCTTTTTATCAAACTTTTTTTTTTGACAATTTTCTTGTTGAAACGAGTTTAATTCCAGTTTGTAAAGTTCTTTGAAAGATTGTGTTGAGCACTGCATTGAGTATAAAAGACACTGATGCTCACTTTATACAAATTCCATTCTTCTCTTATTCCATGCTAAAACCCACCATTTTTCCCAATACAATAATATACTCTGTTAAAGAGAAAAGGCAAAACATTTGTCAGTGTCAGATAAATGCTGGCCAGTGATTAGTAAGTGAAATTCCACTGAAAGTATCTGGGATAATTTTGTTTTGTCACTCTGGGTTCTACTGCTTCCTTATCATTACTTCACTTTTTTTTTTTTCCTTGCCAGGAAGGCAGGTGAGAAGTTGATGTTGGAATGAACATCAGCAGTCAGAGTGGAACCACCCAAAGATTCACACCACTACATCTACTCACATTTTGTTCCCAGCTGTTAACCTAAAAATTATTTATGCTCCACTCAAAACCAAACCCTTCCATGTGTACCCTGGATTCTAACCTCTTTCATCTGCATAAGGACATCAATGAAAAAACACTCTTTTTCATACATAGGTTTATGAATATATATATATATGTATATATATATATAATAAGTATAGGTATAAGTATAGGTATAGGTATAGGTATATTTTCCCCAACTATGGCTATAATTATTTGATTCCCCTTGAGCAAAACACATGTCAAAAAAAAAATAAAATAATTATGTAATTTTATTAGCATCAGTACTTTCCCCCTACCTGCCTAACTCAACACCAATCTTTCAACTTCACCACATTATAAAGACTGTGTAACTTATCAAAATACCAATTAATCAATGCCACTAAAACTAAAGTCAATTCTCTTAATTTTTTGCATGATATCTCAAGAATACTTGATACAGTCCTTAAATCTATTCATTTCTTTTTCAGGTCATTTTATTCTCTTAGTTTTCCTTTTAATTCAGTAGATACTCCTTTAAAAAGATTTGTTTTGGTTTCTCCTCTTCTGTACAACCTTATATTGGTACACTGTTTCAGAGCTCCATTCTTTTTTTATTTTTATTTTTTAAGATTTATTTATTTTTGAGAGAGAGAGAGAGAGAGCATGAAAAGGGAGGGTCAAAGAAAGAGGGAGACACAGAATCTGAAACAGTCTCCAGGCTCTGAGCTGTCAGCACAGAGCCCGACGAACCCACGGACCCCGAGATCATGACCTGAGCCTAAGTCGGACGCTTAACCGACTGAGCCACCCAGGAGCCCCTCAGAGCTTCATTCTTAATCCTTCCTTCTACCTGCATGTTTTTCTTGTAGATAAGTTTCTGTACTAAGACTTTAAATGACATCTGTATAATCATGACCTCCACATTTTATCTCTACTATAGACAGTCCCAGACTTGTATATGTATCTCCTTGAGTTTTGTCTAACCAGTGTCAGCGTGAATTCCTGACCTACCCTGACACTACCCAGCATCCTGTCTCAGTTGATGGCAACTCTGTCCTTCAAATTGATTACACAATAATTTGGAGTCATTGAGATTTCTAACTTACATTTACAGAGCTGCAACCAGCCCTCAAAAGGATTCTATCTTCAAAATATGCTTCTGCTGAGATTAATGCCAGAGAAAGATAGAAGGAAACTGGGATATTGATCTTTTCATGGAACAGCTTCACAAATCATTATAGGCTCTGTCCAGAATTTTTGAATGAATAAAATAAACTCTGATTTTGTTATGTTACTGTGAACACATGTATATCATAAGTCATCAAATTTAAAATAAGTGAAATAGAGAATTGTTTTCTGTACAATATTTAGTGTATCCTTCCATGAACATCTTATATATCTCACTGTGTCCTCTAGTGATACATTCATACTTCTCTTTATTATATTCTAGTATAATTCCTATAAAATTATCCCTGGAAACTTCATAGGTATTGCTGTAATTACTAATACATATACTTTTTCTTCTTTTATTTTTTGTTAGATTTTTAAAAAGTTGTTAATAGTATACTAGTAGTGTCCGAGTGGTTACGCATTAGCTTGGCCTTTCAGCATAATATTTAATAGAAGTCATGATAGTAATATTTATATCATTTAACTTAAAAAATATTAAGTCTGTTACAAATCATGATGTTTTCCGTATTAAGACTTTATCAAATAAGGTCTCTTTTGCTAACTAGTTTTATGTTTTATTTTCTTTAATTATTTTTTTCTGTATTTTAAGATAATCTTAATTTATCTTCTTTAACTGATGATATGATAAATGTACATTCCTACCATTCTGTGAGTGTCTTTTGTTCTCAATTAGACCTTAACATAAAAGACTCAGGGAGAACTTGTATATACTTATGTTATCTTGGGTTGAAGTTCTTCTTTTTTACTAAACCATATTGTCTTGTAAGTCTAGTGTATAAACACTCTGCTGTCTGCCTACTTGTGTATTCTACCTTTCCCTTAAGAGTGGAACAGTGTAGGGTCACCTGGGTAGCTTGGTTGGTTAAGCATCCAACTCTTGATTTCAGTTGAGGTCATGATCTCACAGTTGTGAGATTGAGCCCCACGTCAGGCTGAACTTGGAGGCAGCTTAAAATTTTCTCTCTCTCTGCTCCTCTCCCCTGCTCACTCTTTTTCTCTTTCTAAAAGAGAAAGAAGGAAAACGGGGAAAGGAAGGAAGGAAGGAAGGAAGGAAGGAAGGAAGGAAGGAAGGAAGGAAGGGTGGAGGGTGACTTGGAGCTAGAACTTTATCCCATCCTAACTCACTAAGTGGAAACACTATCGTCTGTGAACACATCTCCTCATTGAAAACTGCTAAGAATTTAGAAAATTGTGAACAGATTAGGGATTTTGTCTGATTTCCTTGTTATAAAAATATCGATATGATTATAACCACATTTTGAAGATTGCTGATTCTAGACTGGTGTTAATGATAGACTAAATTGCAACTTTAGACTGTTCTTATTTTCTAAGCCACATTTATGGAATTAGCTTGCACAGTATTCCATTATCTGTCTCATCCTTACTATGTCATGCTGGATCCATCATTCCAACATGTTTCATGCCAGTTACCAAATATATCAGACCTCCTGTCTTACCTAAGTCTGAATATAAAAGTAACAGTGTGTGTTTGAATGTATGTTTGTCACATGACTAAAGAAATATGTTTTGTTTTCACTACAAGATCCTAGTAGAATTTTAACAAATTGAAAATTTAAGATTTTGCTCTCAAGCAATTTAATAAATTAGTCTTTAATATTTATATTGTGCATTATTTAAAAAGCCTTGAACTTTCCACTCTTTGGCTGTAATAAATATATAAATTTGATTTTACTTCAATGATAAATTCAAGGATTTCCTAACATAACCTTGCTTAATTGTTTTCTCATTGGTGCATGGTACCTCTTATAAGGCTAGTGGTTGTAAACATTTAAAAGGCATGGGCATTTCAAATGTGAATAGGTCACTTAGTAATTTGCAATTCTTCACTTTCAGTATCTTTTCCTTAAACTAACACTTCCTATATTGAACACTACTTTAATACAACAGACCATTCATTTGTCAGGCATCCCAACCACTCTGATGAAGGACAGAATGTTAGGATATCTAAATTCCAATTAAATGCACTGCTGCACTCTAATCCTGCATTCAAGAAACTGGGAACAAGAGCCACATGCTGTGACCTAAATGATGCTTTGATTGATAATGCATGGCCTTTCCTCTAATTTTTAAACATGTAACTGAAATGGAAAGATACTGTAATCATAATCAATTTGTGCTTGAGAAATGAACCATATTTAGAAGGCAAATATTACTTAAGCAGATTTTTTCAGGGAGGGAGTTTGTGTATTCAGAATTTTTCATATTATATGAAGATAATGTAGCAATCAGTTTTTGCTTTAAGCTGTGTGTTTAAAGTCTTTTGTAAAAGTTCTGTTTCCATCAATGAAAAATGAGGTAGCTGAACCCAGTTTGCTTCTTTTGTTACTGGAGACTTCAAATGAATTACCACAGGAAAAACAATGCTAAATCATTGATGCAAAGTGAGAATAATTAAATGAGATTTAGTGAGTGAGAAGTGATATGAAAAAGAAAGAAACTTTTAAAGAATATTTTATTTAATGACAGATTATTAATTTGAAATATAATTAAAATATTAAAATGCAATTCGTTTTGAACATCAATTCCTAATATTTATATTAAAAAGGAAAATAAAGAATAGAATACTTCCAATAGTTTTAGATAATAATTTGGCAAATTTCATCACAATAACTTTGGAAAGATGTTTTGAGTTATTTTTAAAACTTTTTAAATAAACTATTTTGATTATCTCATTTGAAAACCACTAATGGACACAAATATTAAAATTTAGTCACATGCAATTTGAGATGATCTCCACAAAAAACATACAGCTCATGTTTCATGGTAACAGATGAAATTGTTTCATTAACTCTTCTTGATGAATGCTAGTTTAGGATTAGACTGTGTGCTCTGCCTAATCAGTCAGCCCCCTACTTTCCCTCTCCATTGCTTCCTGTTCTAACCTTCCTTGTACTTATGAAAATATCCACACCCAGGAATAATGAATCTGAAAATAGGGAGTGTTTCTATATTACATTTAGCAATAGAAAATATTTCAATGAATTCTTCCTGAGCAATATATCCAAGTGAATTTTGTATGTGTGTGGTTTGTTTAATTTTTTTTTTTTTTTTTTTTTTTGCCTTATTGTAGCAACAATTCCAAATAGCAATTCGTTGTTTGAAGAAAATGAAAAGTAGGCTGGGGGTTCCATTACATACATTGTAGTAAACCCAATATATTATAACATATTATCAATGCAATACAGTTATAACAAGTTATCACTATTCAGTTGAACTCCACACATTTATTTACCAACAACATTTTGCTAGATGATCAGTTTCCAAATTGTTTTTCTTGGTGACTGGCTGAATTGACATGTTGTTAACACACTTGTTTCCTCACTCCCTTTTAACTATTTCATATATTGAGGGAGTTTTTAAAAGTTTGACTCATTCTTTACAACAAGAAATTTGGAAATTGTTTTCATTCTATTGTAAAATAGTTTTATAAAATTTTCATATTATATAAAGAGTTTATGGGAGCATTATGGACAGCAAAAAGTAAAGAAATGTTGACTACAACTGTCCAGATATTTAGTTCCAGCTGTGTAATAATTTTGGCCAAAGCATCTTAATATTCTCAAAATTCTGTTGTTTTATGGCCTCTGCTTTTAAAGTTTTCATATTTACAGTGTGTGACTTTCGAAGTTTCATCCATGTTTTCCTTTTTTGAAGATACATTCAAATATTGTGATGTCTGAGTACATGCAAATCATTGTTTCTCTTTGTAAAGAAAGAGTATGTAGAATGTGTACATGCAAATATTTCAATTGAAAAGTAATATGCTAAATTATATTGGAATATAATCGCACTGTGAATTAATGAAATAATAGAGAAATGTGAAAAATTACTTGCATTTTCCAAAATGGAATTCCCAAGATGTTTTTCAGAAATATTTTGGATTAAAAATGAGAACTTGGCTCACCAAATGTGATTAGATAGAGATGTTTTCAAAATTTACAATAGTCACTTTCACTGGAGTTATAAATCTTAAAAGTGACTGATGTCAACTAAGTAGCTTTACCTCTTTAATTTAGCCATAGATTTTCAAGGAAACATTTTCATTTTTAGGTGTTTCTTTATTGATGGAATTTATATTTTGCCCATAATATAGGGAGTATGGCTTTCTTACATTATTCTAAATAAAAATTTTTTGATGAATTAAAAATAATTTTATTTTTTTATCTTTTTTAAAAAATTTATTTAAACATCAGTTAATTAGTGTACAGTGTAATATAGAAATGTCTCTTATAGCATCCCGTATTGGTGCGAAATACATCATGCTTAGAAATCTTAATAATTTATTAATGTGAAAACCCTAGTTTTGACCCCAACTTTGACTTTATTTAATGTACATTTAACATCATTAGGTCACATAAACCTATTGAGCCTTTTTTGGTGAGATAAAAAATTTTGTTTTTATTTCACTTGATTTTTGTAAGAATCAAATAATGCCAATACAAATGATTTGTTTTTCCTTACTCAAAACTAAAACTCAGCTTGATCAGTATAAATATCCTTAGTATGTTTGAGTATTTCAACTAGGAATTCAGACATTCACACACACACACACACACACACACACACACACACACACACACATTTCTTTGAACTATGACTATTTTCAAACATTGTAGGTTTCATCCTAGTTACAAGCATCAAACAGAGAGATAATTGGAAACTAGCAGTTCCTGCTAAATATGATTCCCTTTGTAAAAGGGCAGTGACCTTTTCTTCTGTACTCATCGTGAAGATTCCCTGGTATTGGTCTGTGTGTATGGGGTTAGGGGTAGGGAACGTAGGGAAGACTTTCTTAAATATGCTTAACACATACCATTTTATATTTGATCTCTAAATTCTTTTGCTCATGTGTTTATTTATATTTTTTTATATTTACACCCAGTCTTCTATTAATGAATGTTTCTGGTTCGAGAATTGCTCATTCCAGAGAGAGCTTCCACTATGTGCTACACGATGTGAACCCAACACCACCATGGGAGAGGCCTGGGCATTGAACCTCCTCCTCCATCTCATAACCTCTCTCCACTTGAGTTATTTACCCCCAAGAATTCAGTCTTATTTTTCCTATACTCAAGTCTCTGCCAGGCTACCTCAAATACCAGAAACATGTTAACAGTTTCAAACTTAGCAGTAATCTAAAATTCTTCTCTTTTAGGAATTTGCTTTCATAGGAGGCACATCTATCAGTACCTTCCCTGCAACTTTGAGATGGAAACAACCAGATAGTGAAGGGGTGGGGCATAATTTACAATGCAAAAACACCCCTGCAGCATGTGTTTTTGAAGAGAATTTAAATAAATTGTCAGCTACCTATTTTTTTCTCCTTGGAATTATTTAGAATCTTTCAACAACAGAATTATGGAAGACTGTTGCCCGCTTTTTTTCCCCAAAAGGCATATAAATAAGTTAGAAAATAATCAGCAAGATTAAAAAATAGATGTATGGTGCATTAAAGAAAAATAAGAAAAGCCAGAGGTAGTGTTAATATGCAAATACAACAGTCATAAAACATTCTACACATTTGCTAAAATGAACCACAAATTTGGTTGTAAAATTCTTGACTGCCAAAGCCAAGATCTGTATAGAGATTTAGAATGTCCCTATGGGCTAACAACAAACAGTTCCTCAAGAGAAGCACAGCTCTCCTGATACTAAGACAGAAATAAATGTCTCCTGTGGGTCCCATAATGGAAGGATCTTAGAAGTGGTAGAGATATTAGTGTGCAGCAAGTCTAAGAGCCTATTCAGTTCCCGGATTCATTTCTGCTTCGGTCTTTCTAAAACATCATATCTCTATTTGAATGAGTTCATTGGCAGAAAGCTCAGCACTAATAAGGTATTTCATTATTTAGCAGACAATTTCTACTTTTTAAAAATGTATTTCTTTTGTTTAGCCTCCTTCTATGTATAATGCTTTAGTCATAATTTTAATTCTCTGGAGCAGAGTAGAACAAGAATACTCTATATTCTGTTTTTAAATAATTTAAGAATAGCTGCCACTGCTCCCTTATTCATGCATACATTCATTAAAAATATGGATTGTGTTTCTGAAATTTACTGGTGGATATAACTGTGAACACTGATAAACAAGGCTCTTACTTCCACTACGTTTTACAAAAGAAAAAAATATATATTTTACATACCTCTTCCTTGGGCTGAATATCATGAGTTTACCTTTTCAGAGGTACTCTTCATCCTTTGTTTCCATGCTCTGTGCCTTGGTAGCTGACTTGATTGGAATGTCTAAATGGATCCTTTGCCTTTGGGATTCTGGATGGTTGGGGTTCAGACAGTGGCAAACAATAGGAAGAGAGGACTGAAGTCAGTTATTCATTTCTTCAGTGAACTCCCTATGAGAACACCATCGACTGGCTTCATCCATCAACCAAAGGTCATAGCTTCTGCAAGGCAGCTTTATTTCCAGTGTTTCATTACCTATCCTTGACTAGGATGCCCCACTCTTCCCGCCTCAATGGTACTCAATTTCCCTTGTAGTTTTCCCATAGGTAATAGTTTGAATAGTTTTTTAAAAGATCTGTGTAACTCTCCTAAAATTATTAATTTATTTGTTTGTTTCACCCTAGGACTGTAACAAGGACAATTTATAATAACTACAATAATGTCTAATATGTAGTAAAGGCATCTAGTAAGTTCTGAATAAAGAATTTAGGGGGAAAAAAGAAAAACCTGAAATTTAAGTGTACAGATGTCATCATATTCTAGGTCTCTCCCTGCTCCTTTTTCCCCTTCCCCTTCTCCTTTTCCTTCTTCTCCTCCTCCTCTTTTTCTTCCTCCCTTTCACTCTCTTTCTCTCCACACACACATAACCACATACATGTGTGTATTACATTGAGAATCTTTGTGATTTTTAGTTAGGATCCTGGTATTTGTGGTTTATGTGAATTAATAAGCAATAAACTATGTGCTTCTTCATTCAACCAATTTCTTTTCTTATCAATATTAATGCATTATAGAGAAAACTTTAACAGCTCAAAATTAAATTAACAGAAACAATTCATATAGTCATAAATACAATCATCATTAAATCCTGGTATCAGTTTTTCTGGGGATAATTTAATTTGTCAAGGACATGCTTAAAATGTGATGTCTAAAGTTGTGTAATATATATCTACTCAAAATGCAGTAGTTGTTTCATTGTCTTTAGATGGGTGTAGTAATTAATTGTCTAAAATACTTATTTTGGTGCACCTGGGTGGCTCAGTCAGCTGAGTGTCCACCCTCAGCCCAGGTTATGATCACTTGGTTCAAGAGTTCAAGCCCCGCATCAGGCTTTGCACTGATAGTGGGGAACCTGCTTCAGATACTCTGTCTCTCTGTCTCTGTCTCTGTCTCTGTCTCTCTCCCTCTGCCCCCAAAGATAAATAAACATTGAAATTTTTTTAAATAAATAAAATAGGGGTGCCTGGGTGGCCCAGTTGGTTAAGCGTCCCACTTCATCTCAGGTCGTGATCTCATAGTTCATGGGTTCAGGCCCCACGTTGGGCTCTGTACTGACAGCTCAGACCCTGGAGCCTACCTTAGATTCTCTCTCTCTCCCTCTGCTCCTCCCCTGCTTGTGCTCTCTCTCTCAAAAGTAAATAAATAACCATTAAAAATTAATTAAATAAAATTAAAAAAATAAAATGCTTATTTTGATTTATTTACATATGGATGGCAAAACATAAGAATAGGAAAAGTTACTGATGGAGCTAATTCAGTTTTTCTCCTCAAATGTTCACATTACATTTTAGTTACCCAATCTTAATAGGTAAGTGATTGTAACAAATATCCAGCGAGTCAATTTCTTGATATGAATCCTTTCATAATAGAATATCCATATTTGATGAAAACACACTTGATGTCTTTTGATGAATGAAATTATATTATAAAATACATCTAATGGAAATACTTCTATGCCCTATAAGAGTGAGTACCTGATTTATCATGATGCATACTATATGCATAATGCATACACGGAGTTTGGAACATACTAAGTGTTCAATAAATATTTTGTAACTTATTGATTAAAGAAGGATATGTTTGTTAAATAATTGCCATGTGTTATGGAGGTTGTTAAAAACGAACTGTTCCTTGAAATAAATGGAGATTTACTGGTGTACCATATTTTTACTTGCCACCTCATTAATTTGGAAACATACAACACATGGACAAAGGGATTAGTATTGTGTGTTCCTTTGAGTAAGTAGTTAAGAGTGCAAAACAAAAGAAAATTATACTCTCAAATTGATATTTTATTTGAAGAGAAAAATAAAAGAGAATATCAGTATTGTTTTCTTTAATGGAATCAGAGGTAAATTCAGAATTATGGATGTAAACTTATCAAAAACTTGGAAAGTTTTACCAAATTCAAAAACATTTAGTTGTGGTTATCCTCTATTTACCCAGAGAAAATTTTTTTATCATCTAGTTCACAACAGAAGTGAATAACTGGACAACCAACAGCCCCCTCTGCAGTTTCCTAAGATGGTTGGTTTTATCACCAAATATGAAGGAGGGCATAGTCATGTTCTTATAAAATAAAGCAGGCTACGTCTTTGAAGAATGGCAACTGGCATCATTGAGAGATGGGACCATAGTCTAGTGGTCTGCCAAATCTTGATGAAACATGCTCAAGGGCCACAACTTTTTGCACTTAATGTAATTTTTTTTTTTTTTCAAAATCTGGCCCACTTGTGTTCTTCCTTGTTTTTAATCCAGTTGGATGTGGATTTTCTCTTATTTGTAATTGGAAACATTGTAATTTATATTTGCGATACTTTATTATAAATTTTAATTTAAAAAAGTTAAAACATTTTTTAAACTATTATCTTCACATGATCACTTCTAAGTGAAGTTAATTCTACCCAAAATCATAGCTTCTAAAAAAGGGGAATGAGTTGTGTTAAGGATAAGTAGGGTCTGTATAACTCTATCAGCCAAACCCATGTTGATAATAAATCATATGTCTTAGTAAATACTGCTTTCTTAAATGTTAGGCATTTACTAGTATGGCCGGAGTTTGACAATGGTCTTCAGTTTAGAAGCAGGCATAGATTTTGTCCCTTTGCATTTGGTACTTTAGGCATGTCCCTGTCACTCAGATAAATAGCTTCATATTTTGTTCAAATTTAACTTGTCTTGAAGTGTAGGGACAAAGTAATATAATTTACTATTTCTCTTAAGAAATGTAAGCATGAGTTTTAGGTAGAGAATTTTTAATATGAGTTGCTTATGAGAGACTTGGCGTGTCAGGATTCTCTTGAGTCTAATCTGCTAAAATTCTCACCTTCATGTCTCAACTGGCACCAATTTCAAATTTCATGATGCTTTTCTTCATCTGGATGAGCCCAATATGGCCTAGCTCCATATACCAGTTGAAAAAGTGTGTTAAGTACTAATAATACATGAGTGCTTGACTCTATTTAGTAGTTCTTGAAAACCATTCATGCTCTAAAACCCATCCACATAAATCAATATGTAATATGTGTTCCAAGAACTGTGTGGAAGAAGGAGGAGTTATTTTGGGAGCAGGAGGGCCTAGTTTAAAAAATCTATTATGACAGTTCATAAGCTCAACCCTGTTACACAGGAAACTACTTCTGAAGTGGGTGAAAGTATATTTTACAACTTTGGATAGAACTAAAAATTTAAGAATCTAAAGACAGCTACTTTATGAACACCTGTTTTATGACATAGATTTGGCTTTGGATGAGAGGTGCATGAATGTAGGGGAGATAAGTTCACTCGTGAAGAATAGTTTATGTAGGTATTTGGAAAGAGTTGAGCTCCTTCTTCATTGGAGTGACCACTTCACTAAAAGATTAAAAGCCAGAGGGGATACTGACTCTCTTTTTATGAGGTAAGCCAGTGTTTTGAGACCAATATCACCCTATAGTATCCTTGTCATAAAGCTAAGTATATAATTTAACTTGCTGAAATATTAAATAAATTAAAAAGTCATAATCATAGCAGACACTTATTTCCAGTTTTAATATAGGATTTACCTATGGTTTTCTCTTTCACATCTGGTCTTCCTATGAGAGTGTAGAGCAAGTCTATTTGACAGACACTCTCAAACTTCCTTCTTAAAGGCAATCTTATTACAGAGAGCTTTAGTAAGCAACACAGCCTATTCATAGAAAAATATTTAATTTCCTTAACAAATATAACTTACTCTCCAGAATCAGAGCCCTAATTTTTTTTTCTGGAGGTCACTAAGTAAACTATGATTTTTCTTTGTTTCCTTTTTCCATTTTTCCCTTTGGGACACCAGATTCTTATGGTAATATTTGAGAAGAAAAATTTGAGAACTTTTGTAGGAAATATATTCTTACAAACAGAAAAATAATAGCATATAATACAATTAGCTGATAGAGTCCTTAAGATTACTGAACAAACGGGGGCACCTGGGTGGCTCAGTTGGTTAAGCATCTGACTTCAGCTCAGGTCATGATCTCACGGTTTGTGAGTTCGAGCCTCACGTTGGGCTCTGTGTTGACAGTTCAGAGCCTGGAGCCTGCTTTGGATTCTGTGTTTCCCTCTCTCTCTGCTCCTCCCCCACTCACACTCTGTCTCTCTCTCTCTCTCTCTCTCTCTCTCTTAAGAATAAATAAAGATTAAAAACTTTAAATTAAAAAATAAAAAGAAGACTGAACAAACCTATTTCAAGTTGTGTTTTCAGGAATTATTCCAAGAGCCGTGTGACAGAGTTTTGTCACAAAGGTATTATAATCAGAAAGCCTCTAGATGATACTAATCACACCAAGTGCCACACTAAGAAGCTAAGATATATAAGGTGGCCAGTTCCTAGTTAAGAACTTAAGTGCTTTTTTCAGGCCTGACCATAGGCAATTACGAAGGATTCACCTGAGAGTCCTATGAAAAAGCTGCATGCTCCACACCAGGCCTTGTGCACAGCCCCAGCCCTGAGGCCTATCAAACTGCCAATCTTTTGTCTGCCCTCCCTTAACAGATAGAGAACCCACATGACTGCGCTGATCCACCTGACCCTCAACCCCTGACTACTCCTCAGGGGAAAATGGAAAAGAGGGTGTCATTGTTTTCTCCAGTTTTAGACTGTTGTTTATATCATCTCAGTAAGTGGTTAGCTCAACTGCCATTTTTAGTTTATGGATTCAGTTGGCTACTCTGACACCTGAGAGCTCAGCTTGCTCTCTCCCTGCAGAGCTGACCTCCTGACAATGTGGAAATCACCAGAAAAAGGAAGCTATTAGTGCAGAATATGCATTACTAGTTATGCTCTGTTATAAGCACATTGACTGGCCCAGATTTAGCCTCTCAGCACTCATGAAACAGATGTCTGCCCGTTGAGACATCCACTAATGCTGACACTGAAACTCCCAAAACATGAACACTGCCAGGGAGTTGAAAGAAAAGCAGTAGCAGACGCCTGGCTTCTACATAATGTTCACTTTCCAAGTCTTATGACTACATCTGATTGGCCAAGCCTCAGATGCCCCAGAATCCTAACTCCAAAATAGACTTGGAAATGTAGCTTTTACCTGTCCGGCCTTTAAATTACAGACAGAATCACTAGTAAGAGAATCGAATAGATATGACAAAAACTATACAACACAGGCCAAATGGCAACAGCATCCTCACAAAAACATTTTTTTCACAATGAAATTTCAAAATAATATCACCTGGCTAAAAAAAATGAAATGATTTCTAAAGTAACGAAATAGCACTCAGCATTTCAACCCTGAGTAATTATTCCTCACATAATTCAGTCAAAATCCCTTCTACACATACAGTGTACTATATTTAAGAAGTAGAAAGTAAGAACCCACAGTACAACATACACTGCACAGCATACTAACACAATTAGGGGATAGCTCTTGCCATGACAGTCTTTCAACTTTTACTTCATTTTTGAGAATACTTTCATTCAAGTTAAAAATCCAAGTTGAAAAAAAAGTTATTACTTTTTTTAATGTTTATTTCTTTATTTTTGAGAGAGAGAGAGAAAGAGAGAGAGAAAGGAGAGACAGAGAGAGAACAAGCCAGGGAGAGGCAGAGAGAGAGAGAGAAAGAGAATTCCAAGCAGGCTTCGTGCTGCCCATGCAGAGCCTGATGCAGGGCTCAATCTCACAGACTGTAAGATCATGACCTGAGCCAAAATCAAGAGTGGGACTCTTAACCAACTGAGCCACCCAGGCACCCCAAAATTGTTGCTTTAAAAATGTTCTACTCTAATTTAGTCTATGTTCCTTTGGGTGAGAATTCAATCGTAGTTTGTATCATTTTCCTTCATGTGGTGTATTTTCCTTGCTGTGCTCACAATTGCTTTGAAAAAGTTTTCTTTATATTTCCTTTATAACTGTGATGTGTTCAAATGTGTGTTTTCTATAGATTTATCATACTTGAGGTTCACTACAATTCTTGGACCTGAGGACTGATTTTGCAAAAAGTTTCCAAAACACACATATGCCCCCACAAAACACATTAGCTAATACAATGTTTCTTTCCTTTCCTTCTAGAATTTTAATTACATTTAGGCTTAATATAATTCCACATAGAAGTTCTGCTTATTTTTATACAATTCTTTTTTCTGGCTCTGTGGGATTCTATTAATGTACCTATCTTCAGGTTGGCTAATACATATGTACCTGTCTTCAAGGTCAAGGATCTTTTTATTGCCAGAGAGTAGATAATAAATTTTTAATCTCAATATATATATATATATATATATATATATATATATATATATATTTCAATTTAAGTTTTTCCATTTGGTTCTTTTGTAGAATTTACATATTTCCCTTGAAATTCTCCACTTTTCACTTGTTATATCTATCTTCAATTGAAGCATTTAAAAATATTTTTAACAATTATTAAAGTATTTTTATTTCTTTTTTTTTTTTCTTTTTCAACGTTTTTATTTATTTTTGGGACAGAGAGAGACAGAGCATGAACGGGGGAGGGCAGAGAGAGAGGGAGACACAGAATCGGAAACAGGCTCCAGGCTCCGAGCCATCAGCCCAGAGCCTGACGCGGGGCTCGAACTCACGGACCGCGAGATCGTGACCTGGCTGAAGTCGGACGCTTAACCAACTGCGCCATCCAGGCGCCCCAAAGTATTTTTATTTCTAATTCCAATATAAATATTGTTATTTGGTCCACTTCCATTGACCGTCTTTCTCTTTTTATCATGGGTCATATTTCCTATTTTTTTTTAAATTGTATTTTTTTAATCTTGCATTTTTAAATGTTTTTATTTATTTTTGAGAGAGATAGAGAGACAGAGCATGAGTGGGGAGGGGCAGAGAGAGAGGGAGACACAGAATCTAAAGCAGGCTCTTGGCTCTGAGCTGTAGGCACAGAGCCTGATGTAGGGCTTGAACCCAGGAACTGCAAGATCATGACCTGAGCCGAAGTTGGACACTTAACCCAACTGAGCCATCCAGGAGCCCCACAATCTTGCACATTTTTATAATGTGTAGGTAAAAATTCTGAATTCTGTTATTTTTGTTGAAAAGTGTTACTTTTGGGGGGTCAGTTGCTAAATTTTTGGTACATCCCCTTGATACTGTGAGGTCTTTCTTTTGGGTGTTGTCCAATAGTATAACCATTTTGATTTTGCCCTTGGGCTTAGGATGTGTCATAGACTCTGGGTCTGGAGTTCTCTCTTATCGAGCAAGAGAGCAGATGCAGGATTCAGAGAGGCTACTGTCCGGGAGGAGACAAGAGCCCCGAGTAAGGGTCCTTGCTGTTTTTATTAGGATCAGAAGGCTTACGAACATGATGGATGTGTACAAAGAGACAATGAAAGTGTAAACAATAACTCACAGGTGTGAGGAAAAGGGGGTTTTGAAGATATGCAGTTTTAGGGGTTTGGGTCAATACAAAACAAAATCCTGGAGCCGGTGGGAAAGTTGTTTAGAGCAGACATAAGGTACCACCTCTGTTTACCTAAACTGGCCTAGGGGACAAGAAAGACAGAGCATACTACCTCAGGGTCAACAAGGCACCTTCTTTTGCTAGTTAGCTCCCCTCTGGGCATCTTCGCCCTACTTCCATATAAAGTCCTGTTTTCCTACTTTTGCCCTTCCTTCCCATGAAAGCAGCTTTCTGCTATTGTACTAAGTTGGGGAGTGTTTCCACCCTGAATACCTAATCTTGTTTACCTCATTTTGGATGCTTCCATCCTGAGACTTCCTATTCCTATACCTTTGTCCTATACTGGGGACCTTTGCCCTGTTTACCTAATCTTGTTTACCAAATCTTTTTACCATACTTGGGTATGTTCATCCTGTGGCTTTCTAATTCTTTATACCTTGTTAACCCACCAGTGAAAGCTCAGGGAATTCCTTAGCTTATCCCCCACAAAGATGCACCTCTGAGCTCTGTGATGTGTTTCTCTTAAATTTGGATTATCTAGAGTTTCAATAGTAAGTCCAAAGTGTTCATCAAAACCCGCTAAATTGGCAGTAATTGATATCCAAACTCTCTTTCACAAGCTTTGGGCAACTATTAAATTTATACATATCACTTTTAGGCTTCAAGTGTTGATTTCTGCTATATTTCTTAGAGTCTCACTTTGTGAATGCATGACTTAAAAATTAGCAAATCTTTTGAATTGAGTTTGACACATGCGCAGCTCTGAGTGGCTCCCTCTTTTCTAGAATCTCCCCTGGGATTCTCAGCAGTTCCAGCTCTGATTCCAACCTCTGAATCTTCAGTGTAATGAAGCTGCTGCTTTTCTCTTGTACTCTTCGTCGTGGGCTCTATGTTATTCGAGGAGTACACTGAAGTAATATGCCAGTTAAACCTGGAGTCCCCCTTGTTTTCTCTCCTCGTTTTAAATGATATAACCTCTCTAATTTCTGCCTTTTTGTTTGCTTCCTTATGCCCTCAAACATTTGTTTAATTTTATTTAACCCAGAGTTTATAAGTGTTGTCAAAGGGAGAGATAGTTTGGTGTAATCTTGTTTTTTTCTTCATTTCCAAAAAGAGAACAATTTTTTATTATTTTCTAATAACACTGGAAATATTTCATTGATGATATTTGTCAATGTTTCATCTACTATATATATTATGTAATATCTTATTATATTATCATGAAAAAAGATAAAGATGATAGAATGTGGATATGGATGAATATATGAAAGTCCAGGGCATCCCTTTCAAGGATGAATGTTCAGATTTCTGTACTCTACACATGAATATAATTTTCTTTGACCATTAAGAGATATTAATTATGCTCTGATTTGTACAAACATAATTATTCATATTGCTCACCTAAAAATATATAGGCCAGTGATTTTTGTTTACAATGATATGTTTTCTTTCCAAAAGGAAGCATTCTAGTATGAATAAAACGTTAATGTATCAAATATAACATGATAAAAAATGAATTTAAATATTTTTGGAGGCAGCAAAACAGAGAGGCAAATAGATTTGTAATCAGCCCTCGTTAGATGTTAAAACATTGGCTAATTATTATATCTCACTGACTTTTGTTTTTGTCTATAAAATGGAAATTTTCTTATGATTATTGTGAGTTGGCACTAGGTAATTAAGTGCTTTTCATATTGCCTCTCACAAAGTACATACTACATAATATATTTTTAACCCTTTCCCAATTAAGTCAGAATAATTTATAAGAATATAGAAAATCAGAGTTGCTTAGGGGGCTCAGTTGGTTAAGCATTTGACTCTTGGTTTTGTCTCAGGGCATGATCTCACGGTTCCTGAGTTTGAGCCCCACATTGGCCTCCACACTGACAGTGTGGAGCCTGCCTGGGATTCTCTCTCTCCCTCTCTCTGCCCCTCCCCCACTCACTCTGTCTCTCTCAAAATAAATAAATAAATTTTTAAAAATTAAAAAAAATAATATACAAAATCATATTGCATGACTAAAAATGCATATGTTTATGTGTGTTTAGAAATAATCATTCTGTAATTCTTGCTAATTTTTTAAGCCATATTGTCCATTAATTAACATGACATTGTTCAACCCTCAGTGATTCTTCAAATTATTACTTTGTGTTCAGAATAAGAAAGTTGTATGTGACTAATGCAGTAAACAAACTGGTATCAGCCAGATTTTTAAAAATTGCTCACTTAAGGGGCGCCTGGGTGGCGCAGTCGGTTAAGCGTCCGACTTCAGCCAGGTCACGATCTCGCAGTCCGTGAGTTCGAGCCCCGCGTCGGGCTCTGGGCTGATGGCTCAGAGCCTGGAGCCTGTTTCCGATTCTGTGTCTCCCTCTCTCTCTGCCCCTCCCCCGTTCATGCTCTGTCTCTCTCTGTCCCAAAAATAAATAAACGTTGAAAAAAAAAAAAAAAATTTAAAAAAAATTGCTCACTTAAGAGTCTTTTGTTTATCATCATAACATTCCTTATGGGAGGTACATTAGTCATGAAAATAATTGACAATTAAGAAATAAATGTGGGGGCGCCTGGGTGGCGCAGTCGGTTAAGCGTCCGACTTCAGCCAGGTCACGATCTCGCGGTCCGTGAGTTCGAGCCCCGCGTGGGGCTCTGGGCTGATGGCTCAGAGCCTGGAGCCTGTTTCCGATTCTGTGTCTCCCTCTCTCTCTGCCCCTCCCCCGTTCATGCTCTGTCTCTCTCTGTCCCAAAAATAAATAAACGTTGAAAAAAAAAAAAAAAAAAAAGAAAGAAATGTGCTCTCTATTGCTTTAATTCATCACAAAGTTTTTGATCTATTTCACTATCTATAAATATTTAAATTTCTAGTGACCTCTTTCTTCCAATGATTTATTGTTTATACATCATAAATTGTCCTATTATCTATCATTATGAAACAGGTATGCATACGTTTCAAGAGTTAACTGAGAGTCAGCTTGTACTCATCAATAATCATCATATTAATCATTGTCAAAAAAGAACAGTATTAAATTCCAAAGCAGTGTAATTTATTTGAAAGAGACTAGAAATATGGATTAACTAGCACTGCTTCTGCTTCTGATTTTTCTGCCAATTCAATAGAATAATATTAAATTTATCAAAATCTCTTTTTAAGATGTAAAGAAACTTATGCTTGGTGACATTAAGGGATTTGTTTAATTACCTAATGGAAGTTGTGGAACCAGGATTTAAACCCAAACCTCTCTGACTACAAAATATGTTTTTAAAGATATATTTTAAAAGGTATATAATAAAGCCAAAAAATAAAAATAACTTCCTTCAAATTCATGTATCCATCTAGCCTGCCCAACTTCCTGAGCAAAGGCTATTGAAAAGGTCTAACCCTCATTCTCTCTTGTTCTGCCTCCCACTTCATTTTCCAATTTACCACAAAATAGTTTGCAGTCACACACCTCCAGGATTACTGATCTCTTCAATTCTAATTGTTAATCCATATGTAACAAGTAAAGTGTCTTAATCTGTTAAAACAACATCAGCAATCAACCAAACAAGCAAAAAAAAAAAAAAAAAACAAAAAAAAAAAAAACAAAAACATTACTCACTGCAGTTTATGCTAACCATTTTATTGTTGTTGTTTTTTTTAATTTTTATTTTCTATTCCCTCTCCACACTCCCTACCCCTACTTAACAAGGAATCTGGAGGCAGGTAGCTGCTATTATAAGTAAAATAGCACAATGATATCAGAGCTGGACCTTGTCAATATCTTGGCTTGTTCTTCCACATCAAATGCTGGCTGCAACAGTTTCAAATAGTATATCAATATTCAACTCCAGAAAGGATCACATGAAGTTTGTCTGTTACCCCTTGATTCAAGTGTGCAAAACCTCTCTCAGGAAAGCTCTCCAAAGGAGTTTCTCTTCTATCTCATTGACCAAAACTGGGATATATGGTCATTCATTGCTTCAGTGGAGAACAGAATTCTAATTTTTTCCTATGTCTTCAGACTAAGATTCACTTAGCAAAGAAAAAGGTGGGAAGATGCTATTAGGTAGACAATTAACAGAATCTTCACAATAAAATTATTTCTAGACTTTATCTTAGTAGCATTTGTTTGTTTATCTCATTGACATTCTATCGTTTTATGTTCTATGATCCCAGGTGCTCCTTCCTCCCACTTTTCTGGTTGTTCTTTAGAATTTGCATTGTATTCTTATTTCCTACCCAAATCTATTTCCCCCTTGGAAATTCAATCCTAGATTATCTTCTCACTCTTCATGTAGAATCATAGGAGTTCCAATGATTCTATTTGCATACGCTCAATTTCCAGTTCACTCTCTCCCATTCATTACTTCCCTAGACTCTGGAACAATAATCTGCTGACATGGGCCCCAAGCTAAAGAGGGCCCACTTCTCTCTCTGTCTCTCTTACACACACACACACACACACACACACACACACACACAACACTACACCATACAGAATCAAGAGTAAAGAGAAGAATATATTTCTTTACTTTGGTTGCTCTAAGTCATTGAAACCGATGTTGACTGTTTAAAAATGCTATGAAGAGAACAATGGTACACCACTAGCAATATTGGAGAGAGATACTGCTTCAGAGTTCAGGGAGGGTTTAACTGGCAGAAATGAAAAGATATTTCATTTACCTTTTCAAATCTTTCCACTTAGACTGCACGAACTCAGTGATTCTAGTATAATGAAAGTGTTTTTTTCCAATAGTGCCAAGTGTCAATTTTCTTGCTTCTCTTTCTGTTCCGCATCTTGGTTCCAGCGGCACTCTGTTAACATGGCATTCACAACCATTGAACGTGATGGCTCAGAAAGATTTTAGAATATCAAATAATTAATCTCAGTATAGTTAGATAGCCAGATAGATACAGCATACGTGAAGAATGATACCAATGCTTTTTTGATAATTGGATAATGTTGAATACTAGAATTATGAATTTAAATTAGATAAATATATAATATAATACATTCACATTTTTCAAATAAACAAGTAAAATTTTAGTGGTATTTAGTGAACTTAAAATGATTGTCTTTGGCATTATCTTCATTGCTCTAAGAGAGAGGATAATGAGAAATGAGCTTTTCAGCAGCAACCAAATTTTGCCTAAAGTCCAGAATCTTTTTTTTTCAATTGGCAGTACATAGTTTATATTTGTCACTGTGAGACACAGGATCAACAGATAGCTATTAGAGTTTTTATATCAATCAAAGATTACATAGAATATTTTCGGTACTTGTCTACATTTTGAATATTTTTGTGGCCACATTATATCTTAACCTGTAGTTATTCCCAAAACACTCAGTGAGGATGATGATTAATTACTGTTGATGTAATAACATTTACTTTAAACAAGATGCTACTAAATTATTCAGAGAAATAATGGTGCCCTTCACATAAAATATATATGTGTGTTTATACATATACATATATTTTCAGATATAGGTGGGTGGAACAAATAGGATAGGTGAAGGTGGTCAAAGGATATAAACTTCTAATTATGAGATAAGTAATTTGAGAACTAATGTACAGTATGGTGATTATAGTTAGCAACACTGTCTTGTATATGGGAAAGTTGCTAAGAGAGTAGATCTTAAGTGGTCTCACCACACACACATAAATGCTAACTACGTGTTTTGCTGGATGTGTTACTCTTATTGTGCTCATCATTTTGTAGTATATACACATACATCATCACACTATACACCTTAAGCTTATACAATGCTGTATGTCAATTATGTCCCAATAAAGTAGGAAAAAATCATTTTGCCTTTGCAAGTTTGCCAGCTTTCGGTTACATAACCAAAGATTACAACCTATTCCTTCTATTTTTCCATTGTTAAGAGATGGTTGTCAAGGTAGGAAGATATAATATATATTATTTATTTGTTGGTTTTATTTGTAAATTTTAGTTAGCATGTTATATTTAGACCTCTATTTGGATTCTTGCCCCAGATAAAAGTACAGAGAAGCACATTTCCTAAAGAATGTCCCTCTTATAACACATGGAAAAGTGAGTTTATGTTCTTCCTTTCCAAACTTGCTTTTCCTCTTACGTATCTTACCTCAGTGAGTGGGACCATGCTTCACCTAGTTGATTGAGTCTGAAACCCTGGATTCATTTGAGTGATGCACTATATATCACACTCTCTCGCTGATTCAGACATTGCTCCAACAGTTTTCCCTTCTCACTCTCCTACATCTTAATTTTTTTATTAGCCACTTTATCACTCTCACGGGTACAAAAGCATGGTGTTGTTTCTCATACTTTACTGGAAAGAAGCCTTTCTCTTGACTGCACTTCCTTATTTTAGGTATCACTCCATTACTTTGCTCCCTATTGCAATAAATCTTCTTGAAAGAGTCGTTTATCTTTCCTGACACAAATTCTTCTCCTCCCAACACCTCTTAACCTTATCAGCATTTACTTGTTCTTGATATTTGTTTTTTTTACTATTACTTTCAAATATACTATTGGCTTCTATACGTTATGCTGATTGTGTTTATCTTCATTTCTTTGATAAAATATAATTCCTATGCTGACAGGGATATTTTCTCTCTCTTGTTCACTGATGGTCACCATGGGTCTATAAAGTTGACCAGCATAAAGTAGGAGCTCAGTAGATATTTGTAGAAGGAACTGATAAAGGAATTCCTGACTATTACCTTTCCCTCAGCATCCTCATGTACCCAATAGCCAATATACATTTCATACTTCTTGCTTCCGTCCACTATATTATCTTTGCAACTTTATGTCAATCTACTATTACTTCAAAATAAAAAGTTCATTTAAAAATACTTCTTCTTGGGTGCCTGGGTGGCACAGTCGGTTAAGTGTCTGACTTCGGCTCCACTCATGATCTCATGGTTTGTGGTTTCAGGCCCACATCAGGCTCTGTGCTGACAGCTCAGAGCCTGGAGCCTGCTTCAGATTCTGTGTGTGTGTCTTTCTCTGCCCCTTCCCCTGTTCACACTCTGCCTGTCTCTCTCTCTCCCTCTCTCTCTCTCAAAAATAAATAAGCATTAAAAAAATTAAAAAATATATTTCTTCTTTACAGCTAAGCTTAAATACCCATTTTCCAAGATCCTTTTCCATTTCACAATCATAAGTAAAAATTCTTTTTTCTGTCTTCTAGGACATCTTGCTTATATTCCTGATCTCTGTAAGTGCTAATTATTGTTGGTATTTTTTCATTTCCTCACTTTGGTATTCCCACCACGTTTTACTATTTGGCAAATGAAGAAAAACTGGACCATACTTAATACTGAAGGTAGGACTTGATTTTTATATTACTGATAGAAATGGTATAAATATTCCCTTTTTGGTAATATATTAGCTTTGCTAAGTTAGTAAAATTTTCTCAGCCTGAGTAAGCATTCATGAAACCAGCCTCGGGGCGCCTGGGTGGCTCAGTCGGTTAAGCGTCCGACTTCAGCTCAGGTCATGATCTCGCAGTCCGTGAGTTCAAGCCCGGCATCAGGCTCTGTGCTGACAGCTCAGAGCCTGGAGCCTGTTTCGGATTCTGTGTCTCCCTCTCTCTCTGACCCTCCCCCGTTCATGCTCTGTCTCTGTCTCAAAAATAAATAAACATTAAAAAAAAAATTAAAAAAAAAAAGAAACCAGCCTTGGTCATTTTTAAAAGTACAAAAGTCAAAAACATGAAAGGTTTTCAGATGTAAATTTTAATTTACTTTAAAAAATTTGGGGGGGTGCCTGGATGGCTCAGACGGTTGAGCGTCTGACTTCAGCACAGGTCATGATCTCATGGTCTGTGGGTTCAAGCCCTGCGTCAGGCTCTGTGCTGACAGCTCAGAGTCTGGAGCCTGCTTCCAATCCTGTGTCTCCCTCTCTCTGCCCCTCCCCCACTCTTACTTTGTCTCACTCTGTCTCTCAAAAATAAATAAATGTAAAAAAGATTTTAAAAAAATTCGGAGAGGCAAGCTCACTTTGGAAAGCAGTAGGAATCAGACAAGAGTATCTTTTGGAAATAGTCAACATGGGATTTTCCTCAGTAGATTTGAACCTCACTCCCCTGGTTGTTTTAACCAAGCTTGGGCTGTTTTAACTTATCAATATGTAGATAGATAGATAGGTGGATAGATAGATAGATAGATAGATAGATAGATAGATAGATAGATCGATAGATAGATAGAAAAACTAGTAACCATTAATATGTTATTAAAAATTATGATCAGTCTAGAACACTTAAAATCTCAAATCTTCATGCCCAAATCAGAAAGTCCCTACCCTCATCAAGGCAGACTTGTAACTTGGAAAATTGGACTTGGGAGAGGTACAAACTGATGTGGTATTTTCTGTGTCCTCACAAAAGTTGTTTTGAGATTAGTTGTTTCAGGGTTGAAAAAAGGGATGACAGAGAGGGAAGGCAGAGTTGTCTTATATTACAGACATTATGTCTGCCTTGGAGAGATTTCTCTGGTGTGCCCTGATTTGGTCTGGTAATATCAGCCCCTTAGCCAAACCAACTTAACGTTGTAAACTCCTCTCAAGTAGAGTCTGGCTTAGTAGTTTTTCAGTAATTCCATAGTTCTCTGCATAAAGGAAAAACAGATGAGGTACTCTTTTATTCCACCTAACGAAGCAGAGTACGAGGGCAGGGTGGAAGTAGCATCAGTCTCTTCTCCAAGTAAACTGCGCTAAATTTCCTTCCAAGCCTACTATCATAAATTCTTCTCTTGGGCTAATCATGGGTTTATGTTCCACTGTGTTTTGTGTGAAACATATCAATCTGTCCAGAGGAATTTCCACCATTCCCGTGGAAGGGTTTGAACAGGCTGACAGAAATGGCTGTGAATATATACACAACATTCCCATTATGTCACAAATCCAAAACACCATCTCTCTCTCTCTCTCCAGTGGCCTTCTAGTATAGAAAGGAGGTGGAAGTGACATCACGCTCTATGCAATAAGGCTGCCTGCCATACAAGTCAGAAGAAACTATTTTGTCTTGTTTAGGAGTGGCTTTCTTTAAAATTTGGGTTACTTAATCTATGTCATCAGTACTTGGACTTACCCAACAGTTCTAAGGAAATCTGAATGGCTTTTTAAATATTTTATTACACTTACATTTCCATGGGGCAAAACTTTGAACCAGAATCATATAACTAAGTCTTAGATAGGGGACATGGGTAACGAGGAGTAGGGAAGCAGAGAAGCATCAATAGGAAAAAGGAAATAAAAAGTATCTCTGGAAATTCTTTTCAGTCATACTTTTGTCATACTTGTATGACATGCTTAGGGAAATGAAAATGAACTAAATTATTCAAGAATGAATAGTGTAAAATATTACAGGATGATTAAACAGAAAATATTTTTTTAGAAAAAATAATTTTGAAATTATAAACCACTTGAACAATGTTTACAGGATATTAAACAAAAATTAAAGAGAATTAAACTGAAAAATAGATATAAAAATTTACACAAAATTCAATATAAATTTTCAAGGAGAGCAAAAACTTGAAACAGACACGAAGGAGCATTGAAGATAGAATGAGATAGGTTATAGTATTTTTTAAAAAATTTTTAATGTTTATTTATTTTTAACAGACAGAGAGTGTGAGCAGGGGAGGAGCAGAGAGAGAGGGAGACACAGAATCCAAAGCAGGCTCCAGTCTCTGAACTGTCAGCACAGAGTCTGATGCGGGGCTCGAACTCACGAACTATGAGATCATGACTGGAGCAAAAGTCAGACGCTTAACCGACTGAGCCACCCAGGCGCCCCTAGGTTATAGTATTTTTATTCAGATTTCTAGGAAATGAGAAGAGAAGATATAGAGGAACAGGATATCTGTATCAATAAATATATAAAAGTACAAGTATAAATAAGCATTTACTGATAAAGAGATACCAACCACCATCATTTAAATGTTTTCTGATAACAAAAAAATTGTTTCAAACAAACATAACTGACCAAAAGGAAACAGGAATAGTTAGTATTCATTATTGATTAGGCATAAACTCCTATAGACAACACCAAAACAAGAAGATGTTTTACACCACTCTATAATCCTGTTGTTACATAAAGAAAACAGAAGTACACTGAAGGATAAAAACATATGCTGAGTTCTTCTGGTTTTCATATGGTGATGGAGCCCTATATAGAGGGATTAGTTATTGTTTTTCCAGGCAAGAGATAAATTTTAAAATATAGAAAAATACATATGTGTCTATTTCTAACATACATCTATTATACAATATATACATTTTGCAACTATAAATATCTAAAAGCATAAAGCTCTACAAAACCAAACAAATTATTCCAAAATACTTAGATGGTTTGAAGTTTCAGAAACATTCACTGTCACTCTCTTTGAAATTATGACCATTTGCAGTAGTCACACAGTCTTTTCCTATTTTCTTTTCATAATTACTAAAGTACTATTGTAAAACTGAACTTGACCCTAAAGGCAAATTGTCTCATTTGCTCTTTCCCTTTAACCAAGTTTACATCATGGAAATGGCTCTCAGTTGGGATTTTGTACTGAAGAGCAAATACATATATATGTATGACTAATTTGATGAAGAAGCAAAATTATCACAAAAGCTATTGTTGCTAGATTGGAGAAAATAAAGTGTAAAGCAGAATTTCTTCACATGTGTCTTTTAAAAATGCATTTTTAAAGTTATTGTTTAACCATTTTTGTTTTATTACATAGGAACGTGGAACTAGAAAAATAAAGAGCGAGACCTGATTTGATTTTGCTATTATTTGATGATAAAATAATCTTCCAAGTTATTAAAGATGTGAAAAAAAGGTACTTTCTTATGAAAAGATATATATTTACAAAAAAAGACATGGTGTTTGAAAAATTCTATCCAATTCCTAAGACTGTGCAGAGCAGAAGGATTTCCCATTAGTTACAAGTTTCCTGAAGGGCATATTTCCCTTCCATTCTATGACCAAAATGTGTTTCTAAGTAATGAAAGACACTGTATCCTTAGAAAAAGTTAAACTCAACCTCCCAAACTAATTATCATCTTCTATGTGAACTTTTTTTTTTTTTTTTTTTTTTTTTTTGCTAACCCCAGCATCTCAATGACTTAGGTTAATGGGAACTTTTGAAATGAAAAAAAAAAAAAAAAAAAAAAAAAAAAGGAAGAGGGAAAAAAGTATTATCTCACAGCATTCATGGTCATAATGCTGTACATAATACCAGGGGTTAGAAAGTCCAGACTATCAGTTTTTCCATTAGGAAAATATTATGCTTCCCAATTTAGTTTTTTTTTTTTTTTCTCCTTGTTTGGCACAGGGTTTACAGGTGTGAATTTATAACCTTTATTTTTTAAGAAAGATTTTTCCTCTTCTTTCTTCAAGGCATGGGCAAGAAAAGCGTCACCTCTTAATGTAATTAACAGTGAAAATTTTAGTGAGTTTTGTTTTCACTTTCACTAACTTTCAAAAAAAGGTTTTCTGAAAGCCAATGAAACTCAAAGCAAATTTTGTTTTTTTAAATGTGTAATAAATAAAATAATAATAGTACTAAATGCCACAGAGTTCTTGTTATCTTTAGGCAACAAGGCATTTTTAAGTACAATTTTTTTTCTGTACACTGAAATTTTATTTCTATTATTTTCAAATAACCTGAAAAGCATAAGATTTTTAAGATGAACAATAAATTTTCTAACACATATTA
Organism: Leopardus geoffroyi; assembly: GCF_018350155.1. Taxonomy (NCBI): domain Eukaryota; kingdom Metazoa; phylum Chordata; class Mammalia; order Carnivora; family Felidae; genus Leopardus; species Leopardus geoffroyi. The sequence goes on along the minus strand of NC_059326.1, from coordinate 55,296,086 downwards.
ATTACTATACACATTAATGCAGTCCTCACTGTATTTTTAGCTGCTATATAACTTAGGTGATGGAGATATTTCTGTACCATATTAAGGATCATACTTTCTAAGTAAGTGCTGCAATTCATTAGAAAATCATTTTTACCAATTTCATTAAAAGCATTTTAGATTTTATTTCTAAAATATGCATAATTTATGTAAAAGCAACAAAGTGATTATCCTTTTGTTTTTATTATTTGGCAATCATAGCAATTTTTATCTTTTTTCTTTTCTTTTCCTTTTCCACTCCCAGTCTATTTGTCATCATTTATCATGCCAATTCATAATAAATGAATCAACAAGGAACACCCTCCATCTATTTGCAGGCATATATGTGCATATATTTATTTGCATGCTCAGATTATTTTTACTGTAATGTAATTATTACACATGCATTTCCTTTCTCACTCAACAATAACTTCTGCAAATTCTCCTAATACATTTCAAATATTATTTTTGATTGGATAATGTTTATCAATCAGTATGTAAAATAATTTCATACATTTTTCCATTGATAGGTATTTACTTTGCTTGGAACTTGTTGCTACTATATATAACATGGCAATAATCATACTTACCTAGATTATTTTTTATGTTCCTGTGATATAAGAAATAAATTTCCAGGAATGAGTGTTGGATTAGAGGGTATCTAAATTTATCCTAAAAGTATTGCTGTTTTTATTTTATGATTCAGATGTACACATACTTAGATTTATACATAAACTGTTTTTATTAGCTTACAAATAACAAATTCATTATTTATTTGCCATAGCTTGGAGATCAGAGTTATTTTTGAAATACACCAGTTAATTCCATGATAACTTCAGTGTTAAATTAACACAACCACTTTCTAAACTGTATGTTTTTAGTTTCCCTTAAAATTCCATATAATTTCTGTAAAAGACTTGCATATCACCTATTCCAAATCAGCATTATACTAGATCTTCAAAGAAAAAAAATTTCAATGACTCATTTTCAATAGTAATTATTCCAAATGCTAAAATGGTTTAATTCAGTGAAACCCACATCTATCTTGCCATAATTAAATACAGCTGCCTTGGCTCACTTCAATAAGGATTCATTTTTTAAACTATAATGACCCTTCTTATACAGAATACAAGTTATTAAGTCACCTGCCAGCAGTCTTCTCTCGAGCTACTAATTATCATTCCTTTAAGCTTTATTCATACCTTATATTTCCAAGATTTGGATCATTAATTTTTCTCCCGAATGCATACATTGCATATTTTTCTACATCCTTTTTGGCCTTCAGACTTTCTGCAAAAGTTAGAATCTAGCCAAGTATTTGATAAGGTATTTTTATGTTTCCGAATTTTCTAGTTCAAGTACTCAAAATTTCTCCATTAGCCTGGAGAAAATTAATCATTTTTAATAAGCATGTACCTTATTTCTATGAATTATTGCTATACTCAATGGAATAAGTAGAAAACGTTTCTTCCAATAAACTAGTGCTATTAGGTCTGGAAATGTCTATGTAATTAAAGGAGGACACATTAAAAATGTGTATCTTCACCTCTCAGCATTGTGGTGCCTCAGAGATAGCTCATGACTCTGTCCTTCTTCCATATACTCTCCTTAGATCTCCATATGTTTAATTGTTGTGGTTACCATGGTTATGTTCATGAGTTCTTTACAGTTATCATTGGATGATATACAAATATGTATTCACTTCACTCATTTGACTCCACAAAAAACCTGGATGGAAAGAATTACCTATTACTGTAGAATACTTAAACACAGTAATCACTGGTAAATCTTCGATCATGTGTCCAGTTATCCAAGTCTAATACATTGCAGTTAACACAATTGTTGATATTCACTCAACAACTCTTTACCATGAGAACTACTTCTGACCTTCTAAATAAGTTTTTGTTTATCTATTTTATGGTCTAGATCTTACTTGACTCTTATTTTCTGCCTTTGCATGCCAACTGTTAATATTCCTTCTCTACTAATTCATACATGTATTATCTATTACTGAAAATATTGAAATAATGCATTATTCTCTGAGATTAGTTATACCCCTTTAAAATTCATCCACCTTTCACATTTCAGACAGATTTTGTAGCATTCAGAAAATGACTTTTTCTTAGCCTCTATCATAAAAAGTTATAGTATTTTTTTATTGATGTTCTTTCTTTAAGGTACTTAAAACTGAAATCTTGTTTAATTTTCTTCTTAACCCCAACAGTTGCAATATTAACTTAAATAGAATAAATCCTCAAAAAATGTTCATCAAAATGAAATATTTTAAAATAGTTACTGAACCTTCTTCCCATATGGCAGGGGTACAATTTGAGCCTATCCAGGTAAGCTCCTACCATAGACTTCCATAACAATGTCAGCTCATATAAATCTTGGACAATTACAAAATTAAAAGTACTTGAAGTTACTAGAGAGTGAACAAAATCAGGCAGATTCTAGAGGGGAGTCAATACTTGGAAGAAGAGTGAAGCATGAGGTGAGTGATCACATTTTTTGGATTTATACTGAGAGAAGGCTACAGTTGGAGGTATAAATGATGGTTAAAACTTTGATGCAGAACTCCACAGAGTTCCCAGCCTGAAAAACCAGAGGCAGACATTGGTGTAACCCAAGCTGTGGGAAGTTCGTAGGGAATATTCTCAGCTGTGGGAAGTTCATAGGGAATATTCTCAGATGTCACTTCTGCTCCATTCTTTCCTCTGCTTCTGGAAAGCCAGTTACAAGTAAAGTACAACTTCTAACTAAATGCCTTACCCTCTTTTCTGGGTTTTCCCACATTTTTTCCCTTTTCCTTTTCAGTTTGTGTGCTTTTCAGTGTCCTCCAATTTTTTTATTTTCTAGTGAGTTTTTCAGTTGTGTCCAACCTACTGTGAAATTCATTCTTTTACTTTCAACTTTAATTTTATATATATGTGTGTATGTATATATACACATATCTCACTCCAAGAAGTCTCATAATATTCTCTTATAGATCTTCTTTTTCCCTGACAAAATTTTATATCTCACCCTCTATTTTTCACAAATATATTAGTCACATTATACACCCTCTGTTTTCACAAATATATTAATCACATTATAATTTTAAAAATTTTTTAACATTTATTTATTTTTGAGAGACAGAGACAGAGCATGAGCAGGGGAGGGGCAGAGAGAGAGGGAGACACAGAATCTGAAGCAGGCTCCAGGCTCCCAGCCATCAGCACAGAACCTGGATGTGGGCTCGAACTCACAAACCGCAAGACTTGACCTGAGCCTAGGTCGGACGCTTAACCGACTGAACCATCCAGGCGCCCCTCACGTTATAATTTTTAATCCATTTTGATAACTCAGGAATCTAGGCTTTTATGAATCAATTTCAAGTGTTACTTTTTTTCAATTGGTCTAGTTTATTGGTCTGCTCATTTTTTGAGAAATTATCTGAAACAGTGTATGAAAATTGTAGAGTCTACAAACTCTAGAGTCTCCTCCAACAGGTCATATTTAATTATCAGAAAGAGAATGAAATTAGATTCAGTACACGATCCAAACAATAGTTTTCAGAGCTTTTTGGGTCTCTTTCTTGTGTGTTCTTAACTGTGTAAATTAGCCAATTAGAGACTTAATTGAAAGAAGGAAATGTTATCTATACTCTTCCTTCTTCATAGTTCTGAAAGTCTAATTTTTATCTCCTTACAACCAAAATTTCTGATGGTTTCACTGAACTATTCAGCATTTTAACAGCAGCTGCTTTCTGTTTGTATAGCCTAGGCATCTGGAAACACATCAACAATTAAAGTGTTGCAAAATGTCAAACCCATTTCTCACTGGGAATTTAGCCCTTCAAGTCTGACTGCCTTGGCTGGCCTGAAATCCAATTCTCTTCTCTCCTGCCCTATTGCCTACTAAAATCTCATAGATTCCTTCGGTTTCTGCTGGGATATGTAGTCTTTCTCCCCAGGCTGCATATTAGCAAATGTCTTGATGGAAAAGCAGAGGAAAGTGCCAGATTCACCATAATGATGTTTTCATCTCCCTTGGATCCTGGTATCTCCAATCCCAGCTAACTATTTATCCACTCATATGGTGATGGACACTTAGGTTGTTTCCATACTTTGGTTTTTATGTATAATGCTTTAGAGAGTTCAGATATCTCTTCCATACTGTGTTTTCATTTCCTTTGGATATGTAATTAGAGTGGATTGCTGTATCATATGACAGTTCTATTTTTAATTCTTTGAAGAACCTCCACAGAGTTTTCCATACTGGCTACACTGACTTACATTCCACCAACAGTTCCCGTTTCTCCACAGCCTCACTAACACTTGTTATTTCTTGTCTTTTTGATACTAGTCATTCTGACTGGTGTCAGGTAACATCCTATTGTGGTTTTCATTTTTATTTCCCTGATGATTAGTGATGTTGAACATTTTTTCATGTGTCTATTAGCCATCTACATGTCTTCTTTGGAAAAGTGTCTATTCAAGTCTTCTGCCCATTTTTAAATAATTTATGTTGTTTGAGTTCTTCATAAATTTTGGATATTAACCCCTTATTGTATATATTATTTGTAAATATCTTCTTCCATTAAGTAAGTTGCTTTAACTTTTACTGATAGTTTCCTTCAGTGTGCGAAAGCTTTTTAGTTTGATATAGTCCCAATTGTTTATTTTTGCTTTTGTTTCTCTTGCCTGATGAGTCAGACCCAGGAAATTATTGCAAAGGCCAATGTCTAAGAGTTTAGTACCTAAGTTTTCTGTTGGAGTTTTAAAATTTCAGGTCTTACACTTAGGTCTTAAATCTATTTTGAGTTTATTTTTGCGTATGGCAAAAGAAAGTGGTCCAGTTTCATTGTTTTGCATGAGGCTTTCCAGTTTTCCCAGACAATTTTTTGAAGACACTTTACTTCTTCGTTGCATATTTTTCCCTTTTGGGGGTGGGTAGATTAATTGACCGTATAAGCATGGGCTTATTTCTGGGCTCCCTATTTTGTTCCATTGATCTCTGTGTCTATTTTATGCAAGTACTATACTGTGATTATTAAAACTTTGTAGTATAGTTTGAAATCTGGGATTATTAAAGCTTAGCTTTGTTCTTCTTTGTCAAGATTGCTTTGGTATGCTCTTTCTATTTCTTGAAGTATAAACGGATTAAAAATGAATAGGCTATGAGAAAACAAGATAATCATCATTTTATTAAATCAAAATTCTGTCCATTTAATTTTATACAAACAGAGTAAAATCAAATTGTCTCATGCCTCCGTGCACATGTTTTTCTATTAATATTTATATTTTACTATGTTTTGTTTTTTGTAAATGCTACAGGGAGAGAATGTAGAGGGAGAGAATAGAAGATAGAGAACAAAATATTCTTTTTCTATTTACCAAAGACATTTAAGAGTTATATATATATGTATTATTTCATGTAAATGTTTGTAACACAATGTGTTAGTTACTATTAACACTCCCTTTTTATAAAGAAGAAAATGAAGACAGTAAGGTTAAATGTCAGTTCTCCAACATGACACAGAAGTGGCAAAAATTAAACTTTAATCCACTTCATGACCCTCTACATTTAAAAAAAAATTATTTATTTATTAGAGAGAGTGCAATCAAAGGAGGGGCAGAGAGAGAGAATCTCAACCATGTTCTGCAATGTCAGCAAAGAGCCTGATGCAGGGCTTGAACCCACAAATCGTGAAATTGTGACCTGAGACGAAATTAAGAGTCAGATGCTTAACTGACTGAACCACCCAGGCACCCCAAACCTCTACATTTTTATATCATTAGCTGTAATGTCATAATAATGCACAAACCTATGGCTGCATGCACATACATACAGAGGGTTGTGAAACAGGAAAGATATGCACTTAAGATATAACATATGCATAAAACCATTCTTGTTCAGTAAAAAATGTGAATTTTATCAAGGCACTATAAAAATTCTGCAATCACAGATATATTTTTTTTTTATTGAAAATCTTTGCACCATGAAAGGTGAGAAAAATGCCTTCATGGATTTAGCAATACTGAAAAATCTGTAATCATGCTTTTCAAATATTTTTCTGTTAATTTGAATATCTCTTTTAAAAAAATTTGAATGCACATGCATGCTTTCTCTCAAAATAAATAAATATTAAAAAAAATATTCCTTACTCCTGAAAGATATTACATATTTAAACATATTTTTAAAATCCATCAATATTCTAATTATCTTTTCCAGGAACAAAAATAAATTACTTATATACATACTTACTGCATAGTTTGGATATTTTGGGAAATCACAATTTTTAAATTTTCTAACATGAAACTTTACTGCAAATTTTAGAAATATCAATGTTTGTCTGTGTCCATACTGTTCTGAATTACCTATTATATGACAATGAGAGGAAAATATTTATAAAAGGATAATTCCATATTTCATCTTTAACATTGTCAGGAAATCAGCTGACCTGGGAGAGAGAGGTGAACTACCAAGTTCAGAGTAGCCAATTAAAGAAAGAGTTAAAAAATAAAGAGTTAAGTCTTTAGTCAATTATTGAGATGGTATAACCAAGAGTTTAAAATCAGAAAAAGCACTGACCTTTCTTGTTCTATTTTGGGCCAGCATGGGTGTGGGGATGGGGAGGGTTATCTCACTGTTGAGAAAGATCCAGTAAAAGGTTCTGGCAGGTTTTGGACCCAGCAGTGGGGGAAAGAGTGAGAAGGGAGAGCTAGGAATGGAAAAGTATTGGGTAGTTAGAGTGGGGAGAAGTGTCTTCAAGGTTTCCCCCCAACGTCTCTCCCCTCCACCTCCTGGCCCACACACATAAGGAGGCTTTAGCAGAGACAGATGAAGACCTGGGCCCAACACTCGGATAAAGAGATCTAGGAATGAAGGCGCCAGAGCTAGGAGTGCAGATATGCAGAAAGCATGGTGGCCAGAGAATACAGTACACTGGCTGTGTGTGGAGCCAGGTGTGGGGTGGGCAGCTTTCCTAGAAGGACTGTCAGGTAAGGACTGTCAGGTTAAGGACTGTCCTTTATAACTGCATGTGGTCAGACCTGAAAAACAGGCCTTAAACAGGCAGTTTTTCACCAGGAACCAGACTCCTCAAATATATATTGACACATTGTATTTTTTTATTCACTGCATTTTTTATTCAGTGCCAAATATTTTAGTTATTTCAAGTCATAGAGATATAGTCCATACAGTCTGAAGTTGAACTGAATTTGTATTTCATTGTTGCTGTCATTATTTTCAGTGTACCGCAGACTCTGGTTCTATTAACAATGGGCTAATTCTATTTTATGCTTGTTGTGGGGCCTAACATCCCAGAGGATTTTTCTGTTTTTCTATTCCACAGTCAGCACTCTGTAGGTCCTGTATACATGCATTGCAGCGTATTCCTCAGAAGTAAAGTGTTATTTATTGCTTTGTGGCTTGGTGCAAGACTCAAAGAAGAGGCAGGAGGTTCTCTGATATACTGGCGTTGCCTTAGTCTCAAGCATGGTCTATGTTCCTGGGACCCGCGAGTAGAGTTTTCTCAGTACACCTACGCCTTCCTTCCCCTTTCCTCCCATGGCAGTAAGTCTCTGCCTTGTAGCTCTGGGTGGTCTTGAGCAGGGGGATGTTGCTAACTCTCTCATCGTAGTAGCAGATCTCCACTTTGTATCAGTACAAGCTTCTAGACCTAGTGTGTCTTCTGTCTCTCCTCTAGAAGTATATGGCTTTTACTGCTTCTCCTTCCCAGGTGGCATTATAACTATATCTGGAATTAATAGCAGAGGAGTTCCCTCACCCCTCCCCCTGCCTCCATAAAAGACTGCTATTTTTTGTCCCTGGGTACTTTACTAAATGCTATGAATGTAGTCCTTAATTTGGTTTTAAGTTAATTTTTGTATATAGTACTTTCTTCTTTGTTTTCATTATCTCTATGCCATTAGTTTTACAAAGACTATTGTACATGAGTACAATGATACTAGACCTTGTTTTTCTATAACCCTTTTTTGGGGCATTTGCTAATATGTCCTTGAATGATTTCCCATCAGAGCAAATGGACAGACATGCACACTATTCCACTGTGGCGTTTCATTGTAGTTCATAGCACAATGTACCATAAATCATTTAACTATTCTCATATTGACAGAGATATATTTTTCCATTTTTTATGCTATTATAATATTGAAGGAAGCATTTTTGCACATACATCTTTGTACATGTGAGGCAATTTTACTACAGAATACATACTATCATAAGATATGTGGGTACAATATGATAAATGATTTCACTTAAAGGATTACAACAGAATCTTTTTATAGTGAATGTATAATTATTTTCAAGTATTTACTTTCATAAGCTATATGGCATCTAAGGAAATCTACATTTATTCAAAATAAGTTAACTTAGGTTGCTAATTTAAAAATGCTTAGATTTTTCATAGTTCTATAAGTTTGCTGAAAGGGACATAAAAAATGAAAGAAATCACTCATAAGTAACTTCAATACAATTCCAAACAGAAGTGCTTTGCATGATTTTATAGCCCAGAATTAATAATAATTTAATATTAAAAAGTGAAATTCTTCTATATGCATTTTAAATTTAAAATTATATTGAAGTTTATAAATATAAGCAACTCAACATGACCCTTTTTATTTCAAAGATTGGATAATGTTTTATCATTTTCAGCAATGATTGTCTTTTGCTTATTTATCTTGTGCTTTCCCATGCATAATAAATAAATGCATTTGGGCTAGAGGAGTAAATGTTAGTTAGTAAACCATTCTGTATTAGGGTTCTCCAGACAAATAGAGCCAATGGAATATATAGAAAGAACATATGTAGATATATATAAGAGGAAATTTACTGTAGAAGTTGGCTCACACAGTAATGGAAGCCCAGAAGTACCACAATTTTCTGTCTGCAAGCTAGAGAATCAGGAAAGACAGTGTATTTCTGTCCAGAGACCAAAGACCAGAGAATAAAGGGGCATATGTGTTGTGGTCTGAGTCTAACCACCCAAGGAGTCTGATCACCTGAAAAACAGGAGCCCTGATATTCAAGGACAGGAGAAAATGTATGTCTCAATTCAACAAGAGAGAACAAATTTACCCTTCATCGACCTTTTTATTCTATTTAGGTCCTCAACAGATCAGATAATGCCCATCTACATTGGTGAAGTTAAACTTCTTTATCCAGACTGTTGATTCAATGTTAATCTCTTCCAGAGGCATCCTCACAGACACATCTAGAAATAATGTTGCACCTGCTATTTGGGTAACTCTTATCAAAACCAAGTTGACACATAAAATTAACCATTACACATTCTTTGTTATGAATGCCCAGAATAGAATTATCAAGAATAAGAATAAGAACATAATTATCCATCCATAATTAAACCACATGACACTTAGACAATAAGTATAATTTTGGATCTCAGGAAAATTGGTAAAACTTGGCATAGCCTTGGCAAAATTGGTAAACCTTGACATTCTGACAGGTGTGAGATGATATTTCATACAGACTTCATTTTAAAAACAATTTTAGACTTACAGAAAAAATTGAGAAAATAGTTCCCACATACCTCATACCAAATTTGCCCTATAATTAATATCTTACATTACTATACATTTGTTAAAATTCATGAACAAATGTTGATATATTGCTATTAAATAAACCCTATAAATGCTTAGATTTCCTTAGTTTTTATCTAATGTCCTTTTTCTGTTCTAGAATCTCATCCAGGATACCAAATTACATCTACATTTGTTTTCTTAAGCTCCTCTTGGATGTGATATTTTCACAGACCTAGCTTGTTTGTGAGTCATTGACAGTTTTAAAGGGGTACTGCTCAGGTACTTTGTAGAATTTACAATTCTAGAATTTGCTTGATATTTTTCCCATGATAAGATTGGGTTTATAGATCACCAAGAGGAAGATCACAGATGGAAAGTGCCATTTTCATTGTATCTTTCAAGTGTACATATTAGCAACATAATGACAGTTGATTTGGCAATGAATCACCGGGCTGAGGTAGTATTTACCAGGTTTCTTTACTGTAAAGGTCTCGTCCTCCTTACCCACTTCTATATTGTACACTTTTGAAGTAAGTCACTTGCGCAGTCCACATGTGTGGAACAGATAATTATGCTTCCTGTCTTTGAGAGGGCAGGATCTGCATAAACTATTTGAAATTATTCTGCATGGGGGCTTTGTGTTTGCCCTCCCTTGTTTTAACTTACTGAATTAGCTATTTATATCTGCATGGACTTCATGTTTGTTTTATACTCTGGGTTCTAATTCAATAGTATTATTTTTGATGTTCACAAAAACGATTTTATTAACCTAGTAAAATGAAGACCCAGTCCCTTTGCAACCCCAACCCTATCAAAAGAATGGGGTCAGGAAGGGAGAAACCTGATACAGAAATGTCCCTTGTCCCTCAACATAGAAGGCTGGAGGGAGGAAAATGTGCAGTGCAAACAGTTCACTAGAGGTAGGAGAAGGGATATGTTAGGCTGGAGTGGTAGCTGAAAAGGCAGAGCAAGAAGGAGAGTGTGGGGCCTTGCTGAAGACCCTGGAAAGACAAGGGGTAGGGGGATGGGAGCCAAAGGAGATGGAAAAAGTAGGTCTCATGGATAGGAATCTGTTTCACTTGATCTTTGGTCAGTCAATTTAGCTGGGGCAGCACACAGTGCTAGATACAACAAACTACCATCACTGTTCCCAAGGCTAAAACCAGCAACCCCACAGTCCCTGTGAGAGGAATGAGGTAATAGGCCAAGGGAGAGCTATTTTCTGGAACCACCTTTTGGTGGACCAAGAGTGCACACCCATCCCGTAGCTCCTCTCTCCAATAATCACAAATGAATACACATATGCTGTGGGATTGCATCTTCCAAAGTCCATTGGAATTCACTTTGTGTACCACAGGTACACCATACCCAGGCTTCTGAGCATGTAGGACTTGGAAGCCAAAGTTGTAGTTAAATCTTCAAAACAGTGGAATAAAGACTAACTAGTTGCCTGGGGCTGGAGATATTGGGGCAATGGGGCTGCAAACATTGGCTTGGTGAACCTCCACAAGGAACCCTTGAAGTCATTCTTGACTCAAAGTAGCCCCTAAGAGCTTTCTCTTGATTCTTTACCATGGAAACTTTGTAGAATGTTGGGAGAAAAACCCATAAAATTGTGGAGGCCTTCTAAGACTATGGCCTCAGGAATTTTCTCTTTCACACTAGTCTATATACTGCCTCCAACAATTTGCCAAAGTTATATTTAAGTGTCCTATCAGATCCAGTAGCTTCTGCTTTCATATGATGACTTTGGCTGTGATTCTCTGTGTCAGCCTCTCTCTCTCTCTCTCTCTCTCTCTCTCTTGATTTTCAGGTAGTGGTTTTCCCTCTGACTTCAGTTGTTTGATGAGTCTGTAAAAAGTCTTTGATTTTCACAGTATTCTTATTCTTCTTGTAAGGATAAGAGTGATGATTTACAAGATCTTACATGTCAGAGTTGATACAGTAGTATCCCAAAGTCACTTTTCTCATTTCAGTTTGAGGCTCTAGTGTTTGTTCACAACTGTATATATATCATCAGTCTTCCTCGCAAACTTATAATACTCTGTTCCAGAATAAAATAGAACAATGCATATAAAATAGTATTATTTTCTGAATCTATATTTTCCGTAATGTTACCGCGATCTTATAAAACCAGAGACAATGAGCTACTAGACATGCACATAGCGAGAAATACAGTGACATCAAACTGAAGTCAGTTCTTGGTACAACAAAACAAAACAAAACAAAACAAAACAAAAAACCCTTAACATAGTAATGTGCTACAGTAAAATGAAAACAGACCAACCTCAAAAAAAAAAACTGGGTGCATTTATTTGATATATTTTGAAATATATATATCTGATAAAGAAATATAAGATAAATTTAGAATTTCTGTCATTTTGTCAAGTTATCAAGATAACAAAATATGATGACAAATAATAAAGTAGTTAAAATGAACAGTGCCAATGCTATATTTTCTACTTCAAGTAGTTTCATCTTTTTAATTTGATGGCTTATCATTGATTTAAAATTTTAAAAAACAAATTAAAATGCAAACAATAATAATGTTTCTATTAAATTCAGTACATATTTATGTTATCTTTTTATCATGTTTCCAACATTATTTGTCAAGCTAACAATTAAGCACATGATGTTTTCCTTTCCCTATACTCATAAGTTAACACTTAATTGAAGAATGATCACAGTTAATTTTAAAGCAAAAAAAATCTCTGAATTGTCACAGGATTAATATATATAGTTGAATGTATATATGAATACTAGGGGACAATAAGCTCAAAAGCTACCAGGATTTAATAAGCAGTATGTAAAAAATAGAAAATGGTGGAAAATTAGGTAAAATAAAGCATTCTTAAACCATCCAAAAAATGGCATCTGCAACTCAGCTTTAGGTAATTGCTAGCATAATTGCTTTTAAAGTGATGCCAAAAAAATCTAGATTTTTGGTTTTAAATGCTGGATCAATATTTTCACACAATATGAGCAAAATCAATTATATCTACTGGCTGAATTTGGATCCAAGCCAAATTGTTTAACTCCAGAGCACAAAGCGCTAGCAATTCATGATAAATAATAAATTCTTAAGTTAAAAAAATATTATACATGTACATGAATGAAATATATAACTTTTTAAAAGACATGTTTTGGGGTCAGAAATAATTTGCAAGCCAAGAATCTGAAAAAGCTGTCACTCACTCCCAACCATGGTAGACATTAAGGATGTTCTCTGATACCTCCTTTTCTTTGTGAGTATATTCTCCCAGACCTTTATACAGAAAAGGAGCCATACGAGTAGTTCCTGTCAGTGAAACACCACTGGCAAATAGATATGTATATCATATGCAGTCTGAAAGCACGGAATTTACAAAGTAAATCACCAGTCTCTGCCCCCTCCCATGCATAATTTAGAGGTAATATTCAGGTAATGGAGAAGCAAGACTGAAATAGTGTGGTTTGAGGCCCTGGAGATTTGCCAAAATCTGTAGAAGACTTAGGATGAGCAAGAAATTAACATATGTCCGTAAAGCCACTGATATTTTAAACTTATGTATTATTACAGCATAAACTACCCCTGTCTGAAAAATACAGCAACAAAGAAAACTATGATATTTGAAAGACAACTACCTAAATTCACCCACTCAACATTTTCTAACACACCAGTATTAAGAATGAAAGTGGGGGCGCCTGGGTGGCGCAGTCGGTTAAGCGTCCGACTTCAGCCAGGTCACGATCTCGCGCTCCGTGAGTTCGAGCCCCGCGTCGGGCTCTGGGCTGATGGCTCAGAGCCTGGAGCCTGTTTCCGATTCTGTGTCTCCCTCTCTCTCTGCCCCTCCCCTGTTCATGCTCTGTCTCTCTCTGTCTCAAAAATAAATAAACGTTAAAAAAAAATTAAAAAAAAAAAAAGAATGAAAGTGAAGATATTCATTAATACAGATTTATCAGGTATCAAAAAGATGAAAGAATTTTATGAAAACAAATTTGGATGACACACAAGTCTGAAGCAAGAAATGAAGACAAATTTTGAAAATAATTTTTTAAAAGTCTTAAGTCTAAAAGACTTAACTAGTGAAGTAGTTTTGAAATTGAAGGTGTCACTGAATTTTTTTTTCAAAACTGATTGCCCATCACTCACAAACTCTTCCAGATAATAGAAATAAGACAAATATTTCTTAATTCTTATCATAAGCCATAATTAACTCAGAACAAAACTCAACAGGGCATTACAAGGAAGACAGATTTAAGACCAACATTTTTTTGGCATGTAGATGCAAAAATTCTTATGAGGAATTATTAAATCAAATCCACTGATATATTACAGAGGATAATGCATTATAACCCAGTAAAATTTATTCTAGAAAGGCAAAAAGTATTTAATATTTGAAAATCACTTAAATAAAATAATTCAATTGATTAATGGAGAAGGTGTAAACTAGGTATGATCGTGCATACGTGCAGCATTGATAGATACAGAAAGAAATTACAACAGTAAACGCATTGACTTTAGATAAATTTATATTAAAACACAGCAGACTTGAAATAAAAGGGAACTTTCTTAAAAAGATAAAGAATTCTATAAGAAAATGTATCAGATCCAGTAGTGAAACACTTAACTTACGGTCCCTTCCTCAAGTCAAGAATAAGATTTGAATGTCACATTCCGGCACTCTTTTTCAACATTCCAATGTAGTTGAGTCCATGTAATAGAGCATGTATAAATAAACACAAAACATGAGACTTGGGAAGAAAGAAATAAACTTGCTTATTTACATAGGACGGTATTGTGTGCCTTCACTGTTCGAAAGAATATACATATAACACAATATAAATTAATAAGGGAATATAGCAGTCACTCCATAAAATATTAATACACAAAAATTAATTTTGTGTTTTTATGCTGTGCAAAGACAAATGAAAATTAAATTTAAATTACCACTCACACCAGCATGAAAAACATCAAATTTATTGTAATAAATCTAATTAAAAATAATGAAAGTCTTCTTCAACTGAAAATTATAAAATATTATTGAGAAAAATAAAACAAGAGCTAAATAAATGGAGCAATATTCTAGAATCATGAATTGGCAAGCTCAATACTCTTAAAGTTGTCAATTTTCCCAAATAACTCTCAATATGTCAGACTTTTTAAACATACATTAAGAAATTAAAAGCTGATTCTAAAATTCATATGTAAATGCAAAGTTTGGACTAAGAACAGATAAAGTAATCTTAAAGGGAAAACAGCCTGGTTAAAGAAGTAATACAAAATATTAAGGCCTGTTGTAAGTTGAGATAATTAAGACAGAAAGGCAATGGTGAGAGAACAGAAAAACTGAATAGTGGCACAGAATAGAAAGCCCAGACATGCACATAAAGGGTCACTTGTTTATGACAAAGAGAACACCTCACACAGTGGGGAAAGGATACCCTTCATAAATGATGCTGTCTCACCTGGAAAAAATATTTTATGATGCTTATATAGCTAGATGAATGGTTAATATAATCGTAAATGTTAAAACAAAAGCTTATTAAAAAATCATAGGTGAACAAAGATTGAAGAAGACATACAGTGCCTATGTGAGTAGGGAGGGGGGATGGGTGCGTTTGTGTGTGTGTTTATGTGTAACACTATGTTAAAATTATGAACTTCTAGTCATCAAAAAACAACATTAAGAGAATAAATAGGCAACTATCAGAATGGAACATGTATGTAAAATATATTCACATGTAATAAAGTACTTGATTCAGAAATATTCACAAAATTTTTATGAAAATTAGTTGAAAAAGGCAAAAAATGTCAATAGAAATGTAATTTAAAACTTGGCCAATTATATCACATAACGGAATATATAAATAGCCAATACAATACTCAACACCATTAGTCATCAAGGGTATGCAAGTAAAAAGCAACAATATAACATCACACACCCACCAAAATGGCTAAAATGACAAAAATAAAAAATGCCACGGTTTGAGCAACAGTTATTATCATACAGCACTATTTGTAGAGAATTTAAATTAGTAAAATCATTTTTGAATTTTGTCAAGCAGAGTGCATGTTCTAAGACACAATGATTTTACTACTTAGTGTATACTCAAAAAGAATGTATAAATATGTTCATCAAAAGCCATGCACTAGAATGATCATGTCAGTACTACTCATAACAGCCTCCAGCTGAAAACAATCTAAATGTACAACAGATGGATGGATGGATATCATCACTATAAAATTCCAGCAAATGAAGTCAAAAACACATGAGAATATGCTAGTCAATTCTTTTTATCTGAATGCACAAATATAATTAACCTTTTTGAAGTCAGGATATTGGAAACTTTTAGGATATAAGTACTAACTGGAAGGAAGCAGCACAAGGACAGTTTCTGGGGTGCTGAAGAAGTTTTGTTGCTTAATTTGGGTACTTTGAGTACTAGTTATATGGTGTTTGGAGGCGGTCCTCTATAGGCCTCTTTTATTTGTATACATCTTGCAGAGTATTTGAAGATTACAAGGCCTTGATCTCCCCTCACTCAAGACCATTTTTTTAGGATTGTTTATGCAACTGGCATTTCTGAGAGGTCATATTATGCCTGTCTCCACACAAAGAATACTCTTGCTCAATACTTGCCAAAAAAAACAACAGCAGTTAAGCTCATAGCACTATTGTGATGCAACACACTGCTCAAGCAGACTATATCTCTGGCTTTCCAGGTTAATGTGAAACTATGCTGGTACTCAGGCTGTTACTTTTTTGGGAGTAATGAAGTTATTTGTCTCTGACCCAGAGGGCTTGGATCTTCTGTCAGCATCCATGTGACCACAGCAGGCTGTCTTAACTTGTGGGTAGGGTAAAGTCAATCCCCCACAGTTTTGGTGGAGAGGATGGGACACTTAATAGAGACATGGATTTCTGGGAAAATGTCAATTAAGGATTTGAGGAAATCCTTGAGAACCAGTGATAGATAATCTTGACAAAATGATATGATTATTTGGCCAAGACATAGTTCTCCAATTTATTGCCTGTTTTAAGGAGGAAAAATACCAGGGGATAGGCTCAAAAGCAACTCTCCTATAGCATGAGCACTAACTGGTCTACCAACCATACTGAAAAAACTAGCAATGAAACCCTTTCGGAGTTGAAGGAAGGCTCTACAACCTGCAACTATATTTACAGAGATACACATTTACAAGCCACATGACCAGTACATTGACTAGTTCACCTGGAGCATGCAAATATAAGGCATATAATGCTCAGTAAGAAGGAATGACAAGCAGGTAGTCTGCCTTTCTGGTCAGCCTCTCTTGTAGTTTCTCATGCCAACCTTAGATCCATGCTGCAATGAGAGTAAAACCTCTCAAAGTTGTCAACATGAGTCCTGACTGCTATCAGGGAGCTTTGGCTGGTTCAGAAGATTTTACTGAGAAAAGCAAACTACTATAGAAAACAAAAGATTAAGCATTGACTAGTATTAGCCTCTTACTGTCTCATTTTTTTTTCTAATGCTGATGAGAATGACTTCTGTGTGTGAATTTTTGTCTGTGTGTATAATATATTTGTGCCTCCCAATCCTGGTGCCTCTCTTTACCTCTGAACTCTTCTCTAAGGAAAAATATGTATGCACTCTCCCTGTTTCCAATGGGGAGAGTGAAAGCCATGCATCACCACCATCAAGCATTCAGGGACTCCCAGGAAATGGATAAGGGACATAAATTTTTATGACCCTGGTGGCACCAAGTGCCCAAATTACTATCTTACCAGATTTTTTTTAGGAGGAAAGGGCACCCAAATTCAACAGATGTAGCTCAGAAGGAACCCATAGTGAGGAAGGAAGGTTAAATTGTTGCTGTTTTGACCCCCTTAGCTAAGGGAATAAAACAGTTGATGTGCTACAGGCACATCCTATATATTCTCATCCTATATATTCAAAGGAGATTCTCCCATTCTCTCAGGGATGACTTATGTAGTGATAATGAGACATAAATTACACTACAACCTTCCTTCCTATCCTCTCCCAGGTAGCCTGGGAGAAATGATAATCACAGGAGGAAAAAGACAATACTTTAGAAAATTAATTACATCCTAAATACTCAAAAAAAACATTTCCCAAAACAAAGGTGTCACCTTTCTGATGTAACCACCAGGTATACTGTTTTTGAAATAGCTGAATGCATGCCACAGGCAGGTCTGTGAATCTCCAGCCTGATATTCACATTTGGCAGTGGTCACTTCAGACTCAACAAATAACAGTGCAAGAAGGGCCCTACAAGTCTTGATTGCCAAATGGAAATTGTGTTTTCAAGAGAGCACCTGACTTGGTCTTGGCAGCATCTCAGATTTGCATTAAAAGTGAAAGCAACCCCTTTGGGGGGAATCCTTATCTTTCACTTCACTGACTTAAGCAAAACTTCTGGCTCAATGAGGCTTTCCACTCACAGAGATTTCCTTAAATGCCTGGGCCTGGTTCACTGGTTGTTCATCTATGTTAAAATATGATGGTGTGCATTGTACTGCTGTGGAAAACCATCTGTGCACAATCAGCACCCGCTATGTATAACCAAGGGCCAATATGGTCTCTTTTCTGAGTTGGCAGAACTCAGAAAATTGTTCATAGCCAGGCCATTAGAAACCTTGATGAACTTTGGGACATTGTTATTATCTCCTAGGCAGTTGCCTATAGTCTAATTGTTTGGTCTGCCATTTGGGAGACTATAGACTGGCGTAGTAAAGACATTTCTCTTTGAAGCCATGAACTGTAGGGAAAGAAACTTCCCTGCCACTAATAAGAAATTCTGGGTCACAAATGTAGATGCCCATGGTAAAGATATGTTCTCTGATAGGACCATTTGGAATCAAGTCTCCCCCCATCTCCACCAAACTGATGAAATTCCTATTGGGAAAACCCCAGTAATCAAAATTACATTTTTGTTTGGGGGCTACCATGTTTGCTACCAGAACTATACTTCTTGTGTAGAAGCCTGGCAAAAACTTTCCTGCTTCAAAGCCATAATAGATTACACACTATTGTGATCATAAGACACCTGCACATATTTAAGGAATTCCCATCAGTATTCTTCAACAACTCCACACATCTCTCCAATATGAGGTGACCCAATATGAGATGACCCCATATTGGGGAAGCTCCTCAGAGTGATAACCGACTCATTACTTATGCACACTCTCTGGGAGTTTATTGCTATGATAGGGATCTTCCAATTAGAAGATGTAGTAAGAATTTTTTTCCCTGATGTTAGCTTACATCAGTGACACCACCTTGACCTTGGAAAGCATTCAGCTCAGCCTAATTCATTGCCCAGAGTGGTTATGAATGATAGAATTACCCTAGACTTCACCCTTGCAGGCCAAGGCAGAGTCAGTGCAATCAATAATAAATCCTGATGCATCTGAATTATTGCCTTGGGACAAATAGAAAGTCAAAACAAATATAAGGAGAAAGCCTCCTACTTTTCTAAGGTAGACTCAATGACTTACTTGATATTTTCCCCTTCTGGTTGGGCATGGATCCCAGAGGGCTTGATTGAGGAAAATACTGTATGTTGTTGATATAGGCTGAACATTTGTGTCTTCCCCAAATCCGTACATGTTGAAATCCTGTGTTACATGTGATAGCATGTCGAAGGGGGCCTCATAAATGAGATTAATAACCTTATGAAAGAGGTCTCAGAGATTCCCCATGCCTCTTGCCCCATATGAGGACACAAAGAGAAGATTGCAACCCAGAAGAGGGCCTTTACCTGACCATGCCGGCACCCTGCTCTTGGAATTCCAGCCTCCAGGACTGTGAGATACAAATTCTATTGTTTCTGAGCTACAGAGTCTATGGTATTTTGTTATAGCAGCCAGAATGGGCTAAGACAGTTGCCCCATCTTAGTTATTAGAATCTTACTGATAGGAATCCTAGTTAAATGAGACAGATTGAAAGGATTTGATTTCAGCCTCAGTTTGTCACCTAAGATTGGTCAGATGTGAAAATGTTTTAGAGGTTAAGACAGTGCATGACCCAGGGCGAATTGTGGGAAGCCCATCATTAATTCATTGTGTTCATATAGATCTTTCTATATAGATTTTGGGATTATAAGGCCCTAAAAGCTATCTAACCTGGGCTATATTTTAGGATTGTTCATAGAGCTCAGATTTTGGAAAGGTGTAATACTGTCTCTTTTTTCACAAAGGTCTGGCTTTCTTCCTGCTTGTCACAACATAAGTGGGTCTCTTATGTTCAGAGTTCCTTTCCTGTGGTGCAGTAGATGTATACCAGCTTCAGTTGACTCTCTATATTGCCCTATGGGACTTAGGGTTTAGGGATCCAGAACAACCATGATGGTATGATTACCTTGTTTTTGATCCAGGAATTTGATATTTTCTGTCAGTATCCATGTAACTATGGCTGACTCACTTATTAGCTATTAAATAGGGCCAATCAATTCCATTGTACCAGGTGTTTTCATAAATCATCAATCTCTATATTACAGTATCTACGTATTTCTATGTATTCATATATAATAAATAATTTTAAAGATTTAAACCTATATCAATTATATAGATAGATGACCTAGGATAAGATGAGAGAAAATTAAATATATGATATAGATTACATTTATTATAGCTTAATTAAAAAAAAATTTTTAAGATTTTCATCCTCCCAGAAAGAAGAAAAGCATTGGTAGTTATGAGATTTTATGACAGATTCTATCTCAGAAGTTTATTTTCTATCTGAATTAATTTTTACATATAGAGATAATATTTTTTTCACAAAGTGAAGCTTTACATTTTCACTGCTGCTTTATTAAATATATTAATTTACCAGAAGAAAAAATATGATGAGAACAAAATAGCCTCAAATACCATTACATAGATAATACTTGTAGATAAAAACAGCAAACATACATAAACAAACACACATGTGCGCAGACTATTCACATCAGCTATTTTCACTTAATAACTTGGAGGTATTTTCATTTCAACAGATACGTTCATTATAATGGCCAGCAGGCAAATTATTGTATATATAATTAATAATGTGTTACCTACTGATGGGGATATACATTAGTTCTGGGATTTACTAATACACAATGAACAAAAACATATTAAAATTGTTAGGCCTAATACTTCAGCTAAAATACTTCCTTGATAATTGAATAAGAGGTTAAATTGAAATTAGGACTCCTAAATCTTGAGGGCTGAATATAATAATTCTTTAGTGCTCTAGGAACTGTTTGAAGGTCCTTTCTTCAAAGAAAAATAAAATTATTTCACTCCTTTCAAAAACACTTATTACACCTAAATATTGCCTTTGATAACAATGACAGTTTGCTATCTGTTCACATTAAAATATATCCCTCATTTATATATTTTATTTATTGCCTTATTTATTCCATTTTCCTTTCTATTATTTATTTATTACTTTTAAGCTAAATCTTCTCAAGGTGCAAATTAAAAGTGAAAAAAATATTAAGATAGCAATGAAAAAAACAAAAATAAAATTAAGAAAACAGTTTTATCAAAAAGAATAAAATGTTTAGGAATGAATTTAAGAAAAAATGCACAAAACATACTCTGAAAACTAAAAACACAACTGAAAGAAATTTTTTAAAAAGCGAAATGAATGGAAAGACATCCATGTTCATACATCTGAAGACTTAATGTTGTTAAGACAGCAATACTCTCCAAATTAATCCATAGATTCAGTGTGGTCCTATCAGAATCCTAGCTAGCTTTCTGGAAGAAATTAGCAAACTGATTCAGAAATTAACATTGAAACTTAAGGAACAAAAGACAGCCAAAACAATCTTGATATAGAAGAATAAAGTTGGAGAAATCACTCTTATTGATTTTAAAACTTACTACAAAGCAACTGTAAGCAAGACAATTTGGTGCTGGAGTAGAATAGATAAATAAATAAACAGAAGAGAATTGAGAGTCCAGAAATAAACATAAGTACCTACGTCATTTGATTCTCAGCAAGGGTGACAAGACATTTAATTAGGAAAGAACAGCCTTTTCACAAATGATACTGAGACAGCTGGGTATCTACATGCATAGGAATGAAGATGAACTCCTACCAAACTCCATACAAAGATTAATTAAAAAATAGGTTAAACATATAAATGTTAAGAGCAGTAGCTATAAAATTCATATAATAAAACATAGGCCCAAGTCTTTGCAACCTTCAATTTAGCAGTTTTTTCTAGATATGACCCCAAAAACACAAACAACAAATGAAAAAAAAATAGATATTTTGGAGTTAATCCAAAATAAAATGTGTTTCAAGAGACACTATCAAGAACTTAAAAGAAAGCTCACAGGATAGGAAAAAATATTTGCAAATCATGTATCTGATGGGAATTGTGGCTAGATTATCAAAGAACTCAAATTTCAATAATAAAAAGACAACACAAAACATGGGAAAGAATGGCTAAAATCAAAACACTGACAACACCAAATGCTCACAAGGATATGGAGCAATAGGAGCTCTCATTCACCGTTGATGAGAATGCACATTGAGACACCCACTTTGCAAGACCTCTTGGCATTTTCTTAAAGTTAAACATAGTCTTACCATACAATCTGAAATGCACTCCTAGGTATGTTTTCAATGAGTTGAAAACATGTTTGCACAAAAATATATGAACAAATATTCATAATTTCAAAAATTAGAAACAGCCAAAATGCCCTTCAATTGATGAATGGATAAATAAACTATAGTATGTCCATAAATTGGCATAAAATGCCTTATCAAACCATGAATAGACATGGGGAAATACTAAATGTGTATTGGTAAGGGAAAGAAACCATTCTGAAAAGGCCACATATTGTATGATTCCAACTCTATGACACTTTGGAAAAGGCAAAACTATAGACAGTAAAAAGATAGATGGTTGCCAGAGGTCCAAAGGGAGAGAGTAAGGGATAAAGAAGTGTAGCACAGAGCATTTTTAGGGCAGTGAAACTATTCTGTAATGCTGGATACATGAAATTATGCTTTTGCCAAAATGCATAAAACTGTGTGAAGTCTAAACTATTGACTTTTAGTTAATGACCAGGAATTTTGTTTCCTTAATTATAACAAATATATGACATTAATGTAAGATATTAATAGGGAAAATTATCTGCAGGGCTAGAGGATATGTATGTGAACTTTCTGTGCTTTTTGTTCCATTTTTCTGTAAACCTAAACTGCTCTAAAAATAGTCTATTAACTTTTTTTTTAATGGGCAAAAGATATAAATAGACTTTTCTCAGAAGAAGATGTGCAAATAGTCAATAAGCATTATAACGATGCTTGGCATCATTAGTCAATGGAGAAATAGCAATCAAAAGTACAGTGAGATTCCACTAGGTGTCCATTAGGATGGGAGAATAAAAAAGTCAAATATCAAGTGTTACAGAGGTGTGGAGAAGTCAGTACACTTATCCACTGCTGGTGGATACGTAAAATACTGCAGCCACTTTGTAAACACTCTAGCAGTTTCTCCAACAGTCAAACACCAAAGGGCGCCTGGGTGGCTCAGTCAGTTGAGTGTTCGACTCTTGATTTTGGTTCAGGTCATAGTCTCAGGGTTGTGGGATTGAGCCCCACGTTGGGCTCTCCACTGAGCACGAAGCCTGCTTGAGATTCTCTTTCTTTCCCTCTGCCCCTCTCCCCTGCTTTCTCTCTCAAATAAAAAATTTTCAAAAAATTAAAAAAATCCCGAGTTACCATATTTCCCAACAATTCCACTTCTAGATATAAACCCAAGGCTCATTTAGCATATCTGCATATAAAAACTTGTATATGAATGTAGCAACATTATTCATAAGAGTCAAAAGGTGAAAACAACCCAAATGTCAATCAACTGACAAACAAATTGTGGTATACCCATATAGTGGAATATCATGTAGTCATAAAAAAAGGAGTGAAGTATTGATATATAACACCATACACATTAACCTTAAAAACATCATTACGTGAAAGATGCCAGTCGTAAAAGACCATGTGTGATATGATTCCATTTACAGGAAACCCACAAAAGGGAACTCTGTAGAGACAAAAGCAGATTAGCAGTTGCCTAAGGGGTATTTAGAGGGAGATAACAAAAGTGGGAAAGGTATCTTTCTGGGATGATAAAAATGTTCTAAATTTGGTTGTGATGATGGTTGCACAACTCTGTGAATATAATTTAAAAAACTGGATTGTACACTTTAAATGAGTGAATTGTATAGTGTCTCAATTATAGCTCAGGAAAGCTGTTGCAAAAAATATCTCCATACAAGATAACAAAAGATTATATTAACAATGATTAATAGCATAGGTTATAGAGCATGATGGTGTATGTTCATAAACCAACACTGCCACTTACTAACTCTAATCTTCAAGTATCTTAATTTTACTTGGAAAATCAAGGTAGTACCAATGATTTTCTCAAGGAATTTATTTGTGCATGGGGGGGGGTGGGGAGACACACATGTATAAAATAATCCATTCAAAATACATAAGACAATGTCTATACATAGTTAAGTTGCATATATTTGCTTTAATGATGATACTAATCATTCAGCACAGGAGTTTCTGAGTTTTAGAAACTAAATAACTTTTATGGGGTCTCTTTTGAGAAGGTAGAAAGTGATATTAATAAATACCAAGCAAATTTTTATATTACTGTAAAAGAGGATGATGTATATTTAGCAAGAGTTTTGAAAAGTACTGGAGAAAATTAGACTTATTATTTTTTTAATTGTCTCAGTATCCTACCTTTGTTGTAAAGACATCCAAGTAAGGAAGCTATTTCTCCTGGTTTCTCTAATTATTGAAAATAATTTTAATAATATAATGCCAGCTTGCACCAGTTTTAAATTCACCAGGAAACCTTCCCTTTTCATATATGTCTCCTTTAAATCTGTTCTCCTTTGTCAGGATATGTATGTAGCACACTTGTACAACCAATAAACAATTTCAAAGAGTGTAAAGGTTGATCATAAGAAACCTAATAAAAGAGAATGAAAAAAATCACAGCAAGTTGAGCTGCTGTGTCTGGACCCAACAGGGTATCTCAGTAAGCCCCACCTTAATTCACCATGCTGTCACCAGATAACGATGAAACCCCAACCCCTTACTATATTCTCTTCAACCTTGGTATCTTTGAATGCATTTTATTGCTTAGAAAAAAAATATATCATGTCTGATATTATTGTCTTTGAATTGCCAAATTACTTATGATTAAACCATGAAAGCTATAGTCAGTCAAAAAGGTCAGGCACAAACCTCAAAAGAAGGAAAATTAGAAGTGAAGTGGAGATTTAATTCTTCAATTACTCTTTTATGCCTCTCTATTGCATTACATGTTGGATAAATGGCAAATCAATATTTGAAGGCCCCTTCTTATAAACAATGGAGACCTCATTTAAAATTATACTAGCTAACTCTTCCTGCTCACAAAATACTGATTCAATTTTTAAAATATATTTCAAAAAAAGCAAAACTAAGGTTTTTGTGTTTGTTATTTTTTTACAAATATTTAGTGAATTAGAAATTATCCTGTGAATTACAGGTATGAAAGTTAAAACACATTAACCAATTTAAAAATATTTTTATATCTCAATAAGCAATATATTTGGAGAGCTATGCAAATAAATAAAATAAAGATCATATGCATACCCCCCCAACTGTGATATGAAGCAATATGTGTCTGCTGTCTCTTCCTTTATTGCCTTACAGCTCCATGTGTCTCTCTAGCAAAGCTGCCTGCTGGGTGGTAAACAAAGTATTGCAGAGCAAGATCTTCCTCAAGTAGTGGAGAGTTGTTGTTTGATAGAACTTTTTTAAAATAGAAGCTGAGCCCTCCATATTTTAATAAAAAATAGCATTTGCTCTGTTATTACTACTAGCATGTTAAACTGTTAATATGTCATTCTCTATTTAAATGTTTTAATTTTATAGTGTGCATTAGTGCTGTGATGAGTTTGTGTTTTAAACAATCTGTGGATAAAAATTCATGATATATTAAGAACTATTTGCAACACACACATCGTCCATTGCTTAAGGCAATATTTTCAAGAGGTAGTGGTATATCAGGAAAACAGCGAAAAATATGAACTGGTTTGAATCATTTACCATTTATTACCCAACTAAATATAATAGGATCTTTTCTTTCAGATGCTAAGTCTTGTCTCTAGATGTCATTTGTTTTTATTGTTCTTATTTGAGAAGGTAGAGACAGACAGTCACCTCAGACATTAAATCAGGAATTTCTGAATCCTTTTCTCTTGCCAACATTTCTGTACCCTCCTCTTAGAAAATCCACAAGGTACACATATAGATAGAAGGGCCTTTACTACTACTGAACTTTTATTTTACTTCTTTCCCCTCTTTCTGTAGCCCAATTTCAATGGACTATTCCAATGACAGAGAAAAACTTGAATAAGAAAATTCTTTCCAGGGCTTAGGCATTGGATGGAGAAACTTCTGGGTGAAATCACCCCAGGCTCCTCTGATGCAAGCAGCATGAACAAATAAAAGAGAAAAAAATATCAAAGAGACCAAACGTCAAGTTTGAATAAAAAAGAGAAGCTGTGCCTATATTACAGTCTAATAAATATCCTTAATATTTGGTAGTTTTATTTGTCCATGTATTTGGAGATGAAATCAAAGGAAGTGAGTCACTGAGATCAACCTAGAGTTCCCCCTAGAGGTCAAGTAAGTATACTTTATCTCTTAAAAGCTATTAATAATTAGCTGGAGAGTGTTAACTTGAATTATTATACCCTCCAGGAATAAAGAACTACAGAGTTTCAGACACCTCTATCCAGGCCTTTGTATTAATTTGACAAGAATGATATCAACACATTGGTCAATGAAGGCTCATATGATATCTCTTCTCTGTTATAACCAGAAGTTTCTTAAATGGAACATGACAAGACATTAATTAATCTGATCTCAAGAGCTCATATTTCAGTAGAGAAGTCAGTTGATAAGTTTTTTTCTGATCTGAATTTTATACTGCTATATTGTCCAATAAAATTCAAATGAAAGTTATATAATACCACAACTTGGATCCAATGAAAGTAATATAAGCCCTCACCATCAAATCAATTATTTTTTACAGAAAAAAATAATATCCCCAGAAAATAGTTTTCCAAACAATTCCTTGGCTCCTCCTAAACTCTTTTACTATCCAGTAGCCTCAACAAATACAGGTTTTCATGTGTCCTCTTTGGATGGCTGAATCACAATTCCTCAATCCCATTGTCAAACAGTAAGCTACTGAGACTGCATCTAACTGCTGGCCTAGATTCTAAAGGAAAATATATGCAGAGGACATAAGCACAGACAATAAAAGTCATTACTTGTAAGGATGCTAGTGATGGTTGATGATTCCCAAGCCACTATATATTTCCCAGATTAGCTTAAATTGTGCAGAATCTTTTTCTTTATGTTAGTGGTAAGCCTAAGTGAGAGTTTTCTTTAACCTTTTCCTCCAAACTCACACTTTTACAGTTCTAATACACTCTCTCCCAAATAGATAAATACAAAGAAGAAAACTAGATAAAAGTTCTACATAAGTCTTAGGGCAAAGCTATTTTTGTTGTTATTGGCTTGTGGTGGTGATTGTTATCTTTCCCTCTGGCAAACAATTTCATTGTAAAGGAAGGTTAGCTATGAAGGAACTGAGCTCTCTGACCATATAGTACTAACTTAGCAAGGAGATGTTGAGAGAGAGAGAGAGAGAGAGAGAGAGAAAGAGAGAGACAGAAAGACAGAGAGATTAGAAACCATATGCCAAGAAAAGGAAAATGCTTCCAGCATCAGAACCTAATAAATGCCCATTTGTTGACTGATTTACATCAGCCTTTCTCATCTGTGGTTAAGAGATGAACAGCGACTTGCATGGAGCTTGCTTGCAGTTAACTGGTCTTTCTCTAGTAGAGACCTAACAGTGTCATTATCAAGTGAGCATTTGGTTGTGGATGTCTGAGGCCTTTGTAAAGTTTACTGAAAAATTATTTTTCCACTTCAAAAGTCTATTCATTAATTGTTAATGAATATTACTTCATACCCACTGGGTAATGAGATGGACAGTGCATCCCTCCCATACCTGTTTAAAATTATGTTGCCATAGAAATTTCTGAAATAAGCTTCAATTAAACCGTAGCTGAAATTAATTCCAAATCTATAAATGCCCTTTAAAAGTACTATGTATCTGTGATTATCAGGCTAATTTCTTTAATTGAAGAAATGTATAGAACTACAAGACAATTTATTCACTCTGCCTATTTATTCCTATGAGAAAATTAAAATTTTAAAATCTGTTTAAAATATATCTACCTTCAATTTTTTTTTCTCATTCTGCTTGTTTTAAGCAAGATAATTACATTGGATTACATTATGGGGGCCCTCTTCAGCAGCTTGAAACATTTTCTAATATAATCGATTTTGGTGTAGCTACCTAGGGTTTTAACATTAAAAAAAATGTTGCTTGATGGACTTTTTGCATTTATTTGTATTTTTCTTGTAGAGAAATTCTGACTTTCAAAGTTTTTCTTTTAAAATGGACACTTCATGGGGTGCCTGGGTGGCTCACTCGATTAAGTGTCCAACTTCAGCTCAGGTCATGATCTCACACTTCATGAGTTTGAGCCCCACGTCAGGCTCTGTGCTAACAGCTCAGAGCCTGGAGCCTGCTTTGGGTTCTGTGTCTCCCTCTCTCTCACTCACACTCTGTCATTCTCTCTAAAAAAATAAACACAAGAAAAATTTTTTTAGTGGACACTTCATGATGTCACCACAGAGGCAATAATGCTAACATAACAGAGCTAGATTCTTCTTTCACTTTCGGTAGAAGGGAGAACAGAGTCATCCATACCCAAATTTCTTTTTTTTTCTAGAATATCACAAGATAACAAAACAAACTAAACACTGAAATTACTTGTATACAGTTCTTACTTATGCCTTATTTATTGTGATTTGAATCTTAGCAATATGACTTCTTTTATGAACACATTAAAATAAATGACTCCTCGGGGCGCCTGGGTGGCGCAGTCGGTTAAGCGTCCGACTTCAGCCAGGTCACGATCTCGTGGTCCGTGAGTTCGAGCCCCGCGTCAGGCTCTGGGCTGATGGCTCAGAGCCTGGAGCCTGTTTCCGATTCTGTGTCTCCCTCTCTCTCTGCCCCTCCCCCGTTCATGCTGTGTCTCTCTCTGTCCCAAAAATAAATAAACGTTGAAAAAAAAAATTAAAAAAAAATTAAAAAAAAAATAAATAAATGACTCCTCTAATTAAAACAAAAATACGATTCCTATAGCCAATGTACAAAGCATGCTCTTAATTTCATTTATAGCCACAGTAATGTTATTACTTACCTTGCTTTTTTGAGGATTTAATCTACAAAGCAGTGATCTTAATGCTTTTCTAATGCTCACTTTCTATAGGTACACTAGCTCCATTAGGAGGCCATTTGAACACTGTATGTGTATATATGTATATTATATACGTATGTATATTGTATATGTATATGTATGTATATGTGTATGTATGTGTATGTATATGTATATTGTATATGTATATATGTATACGAATATATGTATATCTAGATTTACTTTTTTTCAATCATCCTCTATTAACACAGCTAAGAATCAGTGTTAATCAATTCTCTAACATAACTGCATAGAACGTCTATATACTGTGTACTTAGAGTTCTTAGAGACTCAAAATCTCTATCATACTTTATTTGAAAAGCACTTAAATCTCATTTTCTTTGTTTTGGGAAAAACACAGAAAATCACATGCAATTTGCTCCCTAGTTAATGTTTTTTTCCAACTTCCTCTAGAACAAACTGCTTCCTCTCTTTATATTGCTTTTCCCAATATAGCTTGGCTTATCTCAAGACTCCTACACTTCATTGTGTCTTTCTTCAAGGCTTTCAGTGCACTTAGAATCACCTTCATAAAATTGCTTTGGTATGTGTTCCTTATATTTCTGTTGAACTACCTCATCTGTTTACTTGACCTCTTTACTAACTTATAATCTCTTTGTGAAAAGAGAATTTATTCTTCTTCTTATTCCCCAATATGTCCCCATGAAGGGCATCAGAATGATGGAGTTACATGAGGGATTGCTTTTAATATTCCCTTAAAATTATGTATACCTTCACCCTAAGTTATGCTGCTGTAAAGTTATTCATTTCTCAAAACTTTAATATGCAACTTTCATTTAGATAATACTGTTGGGATTGATCTGGTCTCTCCTTATCAAAATTTCAAGTAAAAAAAAAGTTTAAAGCAATTATGGGTATTTCTCTAATAAGTGATAGAGTAGATGAGATTTTTAGGATAACTTATCACATGAGTTCTAATTTATAAGTATTAAGAAATAATGAAATAGTATCTATAATTTTGCTAAATGAATCTATATAAATTATGACATAATAATAAATACTGTTCATTAATATTTATTAATGGTACTTAAGGAATTCTTTTAACATTTTGAAATTTTGTTTCAACAATCAAGTATGTCAGCTTTCCAGCTTATATTTTAAAAAACAATCAAAGCAATTAAAATATAAAGAAAACATTAAATATAGACATTTCAGATATTTGAATACTTAAGTTCACATTTTTCATAAGGATAAATGATAAGAATTTACATTTTTACAAGTTTACAAGAATTATCTTTCTGTTAAACATCTCCCAGAACATACATAACAAACACTACTAGGTATCCTACAAAATATGTTGCTACCAATTTAATAATGTGGAATTTTATTTTAGTAGAAAATTCACGAAAGAGAGATTCCATTTTCAACTTTAGTGTGTTTTGTTCACAAAATTTCTTCCTGTGCAAAGACATCCATCATTATCGGTAATATATTTGCCTTAATTTTTAGCATCCTCCTTAATAAACCCATCTGGATGAGGAAGTACTGAGGAAGGCACCGCTTTGCCTGCATTACTTGATAAATTGTCTCTAAAATGTCATTGGTATGTTTTCCTGTACTACTTTTAAAATGTCGATTGTCTTCTGCCTGATGTGTGTTGAATTTCATTTCAAATTAAAATGAGTTGCTTTTTAATCAGGTCCTTGAATCTATCATAGTAAACTAATGCAGAACTGTTTTCCTTACTCATATTCTCATGTTCCTTCCTGCAATTAGATAATAAATATGACCTATTCTCATGCGGTACTTTCCTGTGCTTTTAATGAAACTATTAGTTGATAATTTATAAACTCTTTTTTAAAGAATTTTTTGTTTCTGATTTTTAGATGCTAGACAGGGAATCAAACGATAAATTTAAAGTTAAGATGGAGAGTTTAATATAACAAGTAAAAAATAGCTCGCAAAGTAAAGTTAGGAGGAAATCTCTAAGAATAAACCTCTCCTAATTAAGGGTAAAACTTCACAGTAACAAAATGTGTTCTCCTATGATAGCAACAGTTGCTGTGTGCTTTAATCAAGGTGAAATTGGAAGGGGATTCAGAAATGTGGAAATGGTTGAGGAGTTTTCTCTATCTTCTATACAGACCTTACTTTTCAGTTTTTTGGCTTTTGAAGAAAGCATCTCTTTTTTACCATCTGGCACTAAAAGCATTAACACAATAACAGGTATCTACATCTCTACCTTATTTTGTGCTACATTAGGAAGCTAAAAAACCTTGGCTACTTAAAGGATGATCATGGAAAAAACAGATGTATGCCTCTCTGTTTCACAAAACAGGAATAAAAAGTAAGTTGACAGATAACGGTTAGCCCAAATGACTCAAAACTAGTAGTAAGGTTTGGGGAAAATGTTATAGGCACCCCTTTAAAACCTGCAGATGTTGTAGAAAAGTCTAAAGTTCATACTTATTTATAGACTGAATATTTGTTGTTGTTGTGGGGTGCCTGGGTGACTCAGTTAAGTGCCTGCCTTCGGCTCAGGTCATGATCTCGAAGTTCATGGGTTTGGTTTAGAGCTCAGAGCCTAGAGACTGCTTTGGATCCTGTGTCTCCCTCTTCTCTGCCCCTCCCCACCCATGCTCTGTCTCTCTGTTTCTTTGTCAAAAATGAATAAACATTAAAAAAATTAAAAATAGATTTTTTGTTGTTATCAAAGTTCTTGATTGCAAGACATAAAAGGTCACTATGGCTATCTTAAGGAGACAAAGAATTTACTAGAACACTCAAAATAAGTTAGAGAATCAGGCTAGTGAATTGGGCAGAAGCCACAGAAACAAGGTAGGATAAAGAAACAGGCAGCAGACACAACCTGGCCAACACAATACCACCCTAACTTCAGGACATCATTACTACCCGTTTGCACAAATGAAAACCTAAGACTTCCCTTTGACTTCACTTGCTCTGGGAAAATATTGCCTGGCCCTGTCTAGGTCACTTTTCTACCCTCTAGGTAAGACAGTAAAAATTATTTACAAATTCCCTTGGCCTCTGTGGTGGGAAGTATAAAGCATGCACTGTGAAATAGCACAGATCAATGATGGAGTATTAGAGTAAAATGTATATTTAGAAAATGTCTAGAAATTATTTTCTTACTGATGATTATATTTTAGGATGTTTACATAAAAATAAAGTTTTTGAAAATTCCTTTGACTAATCACTCTTTTAAAATCACTCCTGGAGACAGACTATGGAGGTGAGTGTCATTTATACCAAGTGAATATACTTGGGATATCAAAGTGGATTTAGAAAACACACTTGAAGGATGAATGTAGTCAGTATTTATCATAGTGACTACAACACAATCTATCCTCGTTTTGTTCTCACTTCCAGGCCAGCAAATGGTCTCTTCTCTGTGATTCTGAAAATCCATTCATCTCAGCTCATTTCCAGAAACCAGATTTTTATTTTATTTTAAAAATTTTTTAACGTTTTATTTATTTTTGAGACAGGGAGAGACAGAGCATGAACAGGGGAGGGTCAGAGAGAGGGAGACACAGAATCTGAAACAGGCTCCAGGCTCTGAGCTGTCAGCACAGAGCCCGACGCGGGGCTCGAACTCACGGACCGAGAGATCATGACCTGAGCCAAAGTCAGCCGCTTAACCGACTGAGCCACCCAGGCGCCCCCCAGATTTTTAATTTAATTTTACCTTGTTAGAATGAATGAATGAATGAATGAACGAACAAATAAATAAAAAGACTCTAAGAATAATGTGCTAGCTGTTCTTAACTGTCTCTAGTGCTAGAGAATATTGAGCTTGGCTTCTTGACCAAATTTTCAGACTCTTTCAACTCGGGGCTTAATCTGCTGTGGTTCTCAAATAATTGTTTCTCAGACATCCACCTGGATAAACACTTACTGTCCAGAATCCATTTTATTTGATTACTGCAAAAGAACTGTATCATTTTGGAAGATTGAAATAAGACAGCAGAATTGAATTGATGCAAATTTTAATTTGAGTCACTCCCTTGCTTATTTTCCCTGTACTTTTAAAGCAAAATTTCTGATTTAGAAACTAACATTGAAGAATAGATTAAAATAAGCTCCTTATGTTAGCTAGATACTGCTGTTAGTACCATCATTTATCTTTCCTGTGACCAAGGTCAAATCACTTAACCTTGCAGTACTCCAAGGTTGCTGTAATCTGTTTTCCTAACCAATCTCTTGAGCACACTGCTTAGTACCAGTAAAAGCTATTGCGCTAGAAATGCAGTAACATTATTGCAAAGAACATGGAAGGAAAATAAGAAGCCTTAACTCCACATAGATGTTTATATTTATGAAAGAAGAAAGAAAAGGACTGAATAACTAAAATATGGCCTTTACAACTGCAAAGACATTTGTAAAATAAAATAGTAATGATCCCGACATTAAAATGTATACAACTCTTAGATGTAAAACTTGAGTAAATAGAAAATGATAAATGGTCAAACAAACATTGCCAGTATATTCATCAGTGTTTCTGTAAAATGAAGCTTTGTTATATAATTACTATGTAAGTGTCAATCATTAGGTGGTTAATTAACAAATAAGAATTCTAAAATATGTCAAAGTGTATTACTATATTGTTTTCCAAGTGATCTGAATAACTTTAAAATTCCATTTTATCTATTGGCTTTTATGTTACAGCTATTTGGGGTGTGTGTGTGTGTGTGTGTGTGTGTGTGTGTGTGTGTCTGTGCATGTGTGTGTAGTTGATCTAGAGATGACAAAAATTATCTTTAATTGTTCATAGACTACTTAGAGTTAATATTGTCCACAGTACGTAAAATATATAAACCATGTAACTCTCTGGGTCCATTAACTAAGCCCCCTTCTATAATTCATGCTGTAGTTATCTTATGTAATATATCTACATACATGAGAAACCCCACAAGAAACTATTATACTTTTTATTTTAAATAATCCATTTTATTCTAAATAAATAAAATAAAATTGTTGTATTTTATATTTTTCCAGATACTTCTCATTTCTGATGAACTCAATTTCTTTCCACAGACCTAATACCTTGCTAGAAATCTGTTAACCACTCTCAACTTTAGTTTATCTAGAAATGTATGTATTTCACTTTATGCTTAAAAAATATTTTGCTGGATATAGACTTATATAGGTTGACAGCTTTTTCTCTCAGCACTTTAAGGAGTTCAGTTCAATATCTTCTTGTCTCCATGGTTTTAGATGAAAATGCATTGATGATATGAATTTGTGTTCCCCTCTATGATCTATCGTATTTTCTGCTTGCATTTTCAAGATTTTCTTTCTTTGTTTTCAATTAAAAATTGGTTTAATTTTTGTGCCAAGGCATAGTTGATATTTTATTCATACTGCTTTGGGTTTGCTGAACTTGTTGATTCTGAAAGTTTATATCCTTCATCAAATTTTGGATGTTTTGGTCATCATTTCTTTAGATATTTTTCCTCTCCCTTTATTACTCTCCTCTTATCTGGGACTTGGAATACACGTATATATGCTTTCCCAAAGATTAGCTTCATTTCAATCATTGTTTTCTCTTTCTCTTCTTCAGCTTAGATGATTTTAGTTCATTTATTTTCAATTTCACTGGATTTATTACGTTCACTGGATCACTACTCTGAATAAATTTATTTAAGTGAGTGTTTTTTTTATTATTATTCTATGTGTATTCTTTAAGTTTTGGTATTTGTTTTATCATTTACCTTTCTATCTTTTCTATCACTGGAAGTATGTTTCTCTTATGTTATTGACCATAGCAGTGATATCTATCTTAAAATTCATGTTTCCTAATTTTAACATCTGGTCATCTTGGGGTTATTCTCTGTTAATTATTTTTCTTTTGAGGAACTGTAATACTTTTCTTTCTTTTGCTAATTTTAACATCTGGTTATCTTGGCTATTCTCTGTTAATTATTTTTATTTTGAGAAACTATAATATTTTTCTTTCTTTTTGTTATATTGAATAATTTTTATTTTATCCTGGATATTGTAAATGTTACACTGTGAAACTCCAGTTCAGCATTACTCTTCTGAAAATAATTGATTCCATTATTAAGCAATCAACCCAGTTGAAATCAACTGCCAACCCGGGTCTTGTGTGGCAGCTCAACCTTTATTCAGCTCCTATATGTTTAGCTACATTGATGAAAGTATGTATGATTCAGGGCATAGCCCAAAGATTTGGGCAGATTTTGCACACAGATTTTAGGATTCCCACTGACTTCGAAGATTTTCCACTAATGCTTCAATGACTGTGATTGCTCCGAATTTTGATTTTTAGTTCTTCATCAGAGGAAGATAGATTTCTCTCCGTCTGTCAGTCTCTATCTCTGTCTCTCTCCCCCCTCCCACCTATGTGCCCATGTGTGTGTGTGTGTGTGTGTTTCAAAGTTTAAGCCATCCCTCATGTTGGTATCTTGGGCCTAACTTCAGGGTAAAATCTAAGAAAATAGAGATATCCAAACCTTGACAAATTTGTATCAAATGTTGTCACCAGAGTCTGCCCATTTCTGTTTACTTTTTAGTGCCTTCAGAACATCATTTATTTGTATTTTGTCCAGAGTTTATAGTTCCAATCTGGAGTAGGGTTGGGTATGGCAGAATCTGATGAGCCTGTCTGTTTCAATTTTTCAATTAATCTGTATTAATGTTCACTGTTAAACACACTTTGAAACCATTGACAGCATTTTGAATCATTTTTTTGAAACTTCATAATTTTAATTGGTGTAAATGCTGTTTAATGTGTACTTTCTACTTTTTAAGTTACAAATGTTTCAATGTATTCATTTGCTGCCTAAATGTACTCTTCTGAACACCGTTAGCTTTCTTTACTATTGATTTCAGTTCACTAATAATATTCTATTTAAAAGTTTTTTTCAATAGCTCTTTAATGATTTTATTATAATTATTAAATTATAAGATGTATATATACATATGCATGTAACTACTTTTTTTTTAAGTTTATTTATTTTGAGGGGGAGAGGGGCAAAGAGTGAGGAGGAGAGACTCCCAAGCAGGCTCCAGGCTCAACATTGAGCCAAATGTGGGCTCAATCCCATGACCACGAGATCATGACCTGAGTTGAAATCAAGAGTCAGACACAACCGACTAAGCTGCCCAAACACCCCAATACTTTTTATTTGAGAGTCACTTGTTTGATTTAATTTACTTATACATAAATGCATAATTTGTATTTTAAATATTAGTCTTAAATACAGTTTATTACTTAAACCCAAAATGTCCTCTTTCATTGTTTCCAAAAAATTTAAACTTTATTTTAAATTACTTACTCTTCTAGATAAAACTCACAATTAGTTTTTTTTCAGTTCTCAAAACAAATTCCGTCATAATAATGATTGAAAAATACTATATGTATAAAAAACTTGAAAGAATAGGCAACCTTACTGCCCACTACTTCTGATTAGAACAATTTATATCTCCTCAGTTATTTTACTCTTGCTTGGTTTAAATCATTAAATTTTCTAAGAAACCAAATACCATTTTTTCTTGTTTTGCATAAAAACAAGAATTGTGTTTTTCTTTAATTATAGTGAATAATATTTATTTTTAAATATTATTTTGAAAGCACTTATTGACATTTTGCAAGAAGTTTAATATATTTTATGTTAAAAGATTTTAATTTATTATTATAAAATGTTTGATACCCACTTTATATGTAGTACAGCAAATAATTATGAAATATTTTATTTCCAGTCTCTCTCAGTTAACTATATTAACTAATAGTGGTATACTATTCATATACCTGTTTTTTTAAATAATAAATTGTGGGTAACACAAATAACTGTTCAGGAGGGATATATGATCTGTTCCTAGCCAGGCAGATAGTCTTAAGGGAATATAAAGCTCTGATCAGTTGCTTGTGATGAGTCTTAAAGCAGAAAGGACATGAAGCATCACATATGGCATGGTTTTTGAAAAGCAGAATGACCTAGGCAGAAAAAAAACCAGAATATATCTACATGGTTTTTATCACTATTGTTCTATCAATTGTTGATTTTTGGTGAATACTTCAATGAGAAGTTGGGGTTAAGAAAAATCTAATAGGGATGCCTGTGTGGCTCAGTCAGCTGAGCATCAGACTCTT
Source organism: Leopardus geoffroyi (assembly GCF_018350155.1). Taxonomy (NCBI): domain Eukaryota; kingdom Metazoa; phylum Chordata; class Mammalia; order Carnivora; family Felidae; genus Leopardus; species Leopardus geoffroyi. The sequence goes on along the minus strand of NC_059326.1, from coordinate 55,259,018 downwards.
AATTTCAGCTCAGGTCATGATCCCATTGAGCTCTGCATTGGGTTTTATGCTGAGTTTAGAGCCTGCTCACAATTCTCTCTCTCCTTCTGCCCCTCTCCCTGCTTGTGTGCTCTCTCTCTCTCTCTAAAATAACAAATAATAATAAGTTTAAAAATCCAATATAAATGACTTCTTATTCATGTAATTTTACCTACTTCAATTTAATTAACAGTGAAAATTACAAACATATATTTGCATTGGAAATATCGGTAACATATAAAAGCTTACTTATATACAGAATAAGGAAATTCATGTGGGGTTTTTTTTTTCACAAATATAAAAAATCAAGAGCCAAAATCTGATCCTGTCCCCAAGGCTTAGCCATGAAATGTGTTGTATCTTACCATGTTACCATCAACAGTGACATCCACCTCAAAAACTCAAAAGCATCATCTTTACTGAAGGAGTCTGAGCTCTCTATAATGGACACTAGTATCCTGTTGTGGCAAGTAGAATTGTAGCAATTTCCCCTAGACTTTTGTGTAATGTGTCCTAGAACAAATTGCAGACCCTGTGAACATAAGGGAGGCACCCCTACTAGGCCCCTATGAACCATCTAGCATCAGAAATATCCTGCTTTTGGGGCTCCTGGGTGCCTCAGTCAGTTGGGTATCCGACTTCAGCTCAGGTCATGATCTCACGGTTTGTGGGTCAGGTCATGATCTCACAGTTTGTGGGTTCGAACCCCACGTCGGGCTCTGTGCTGACAGCTCAGAGCTTGGAGCCTGCTTCAGATTTTTGTCTCCTTCTCTCTCTGCCCCTCCCCCACTTGTGCTCTGTCTCTTTCTGTCTCTCAAAAATAAATAAATGTAAAAAAAAAAAATTAAAAAACAATTTTAGAAATATCCTGCTCTTTTGCTCTGAAGCTCCAGGAGAAGTATGATCAGTTTCTGAATTGTTAGGACTAAACTCAAAAACTGTCATTGCCAGAATATATTTCATGGAAGTTGCATATAGTTTTTAAACATTGAAAAGGAGAGCAGTGCTTGCTTTTTTCTCCAGCTGTGCTAGTGAGTGATTCCTTCATTCTAATTTTCATAACCACATTTGCAGACACTTAAATTTCACTGCTGAAAAAATTCTCTCGAGTATTTTTAGGGCTTTTAAATCTAAGTATTGTTACGTCTTGAGCAAACGGTCTTCAGGTGGAATAATATTCACTTTTCAAATTGTTGGTCTTTTCTTCCCCTCTAGTTTTTCCTCCCCAGAATAAAGGAATTTTATCTGATTCCAGAATCTTCCCCAATGTTGAAGTGATGGTGTGCTTCCATAGAGAGTTGTGGGGTGAATGTGTCACCAGTGTTTGACCTTCCACCATTGCTGGCACAGTCTTTGAAGTTAAAAACCATTATTGAAAATCAGAAATTTTCCGGGCACCTGGGTGGCTCAGACAGTTAAGCATCCCACTTTGGCTCTGGTCATGATCTTATGGTTCATGGGTTTGAGACCTGCATTGGGCTCTCTGCTGTCAGCACACAGCCTGCTTCAGCTCTTCTGTCCCTGCCCCCTCTCTGCTCCTTCCCACTCATGTTCTCTCTCTCTCTCTCTCTCTCTCTCTCTCAAAAATAAATAAACATAAAAAAGTCAGAAATTGTCATCAACCCTGTGACCAGTTATCAGCTTTGACTCTCCCCCCCTACAGTTTATGTGATGCTCTGAGATTCATCACAATTTCCTTTTCCTAGTTCATGCAACATCTCACAACGTTCATGCCATCTGTAGGGTGGGAGTTAATACCTAGGCATTCCCCTCAATTTGCAATCAGTGGTCATATATCTGAAAAATTTACATATATGAATTTTGAACAATTTGCTTTGTCTTAATTCTTTTTTACAGACTTAAAAATTATTTTTGTTTCTTCTAATATAAAAATATATGCACGCTTATAAAAGAAAACAAAAGAATGAAGAAGGAAAGAAAGGTTTTCTCGATTCAGGCAAGGGCCAGGTGTGCCTATGGAGTTTACAACTTCTTCCTAAGAGTCAGTTTATGAAACATTGAGATGCTGCAGGAACAGTCCTCTCGAATCGCTTCCTAGCTGGGGGTGGGAGGGTGTGTGTGGGGGTGATGGTCATCCAAGTTTCATATTTCCGAAGTCCTCCAAAGTTGTCGGTTTATGCTGTTATTATATTGCTCCAGGTTATCATCCCAGGGCTGAAAAGGCCTGTCCTGGTTGTCCACAAACTTCCTCCAGCTGGTTGTCCTCAAACTCCAGGCAGCTCATGACAGCAATTGGGATCCTAGATGTTTGCAGATGTCTCAGCCCCTGATGATACTTCCAGCGCAAGTGGAAGTACAGGCGGAAGGCGCCTGTGTGGCTCAGTTGGTTGAGTCCACTCCTGACCACTCAAAGATCTGAAGGCTGAGGTGTGATGCTCTTTGACAAATGCAGCCAGTTCCCAGGCACAGGTGGGGCAGGGGCTCTGTGATCTCTGGGATTGGTACAGTTGCAGTGTTTTGATCTTGTCAAAAACCAAATTTCTTCATGGTGCTTTTCCTTGTTTTGTAGGCAGTCTTTCGTAATTATGGGGCCTTCGCGGGGCTTCACTGATAACACAAGTAGATCTTCTCCAGTTGTAGGGCATTTGTTACCCAGTGCAGGTTGCCAGACTGATGGCAGAATATTTCTTCTGTTAGTGGATTTATTGTGGTTCTAACCCTGGCAGTCCCTGTGTAGCTGCCTCGCCTCAGCTGGCTAGTCCCAGTCCTGCACTCTGTCTGGGACACCAGGGATGCTTTCTTCTTACTGGTCTTGACATAGGAAAGCCCCATCTGAGAGGCTGCCTCCACGGACAGCCCTAATTCTTTTGTTTTTGACACTGATTAAGACCCCTCTTCCGTATTTTATTTTTATTTTTATTCTCCCTTGAACACTTCTGTCAGATTGTAAAGAGGAAAGAGGGGTGGGAATTAAAGCTTGTTGTTTCTTATGTTGACATCTTGCTTAAAATCCTTCAAATTCATACACTTAATAATAAATGCCCAAATAGAAAATACATATCACCTTTAACTTTAGACTATTAAAGATACACATTTGAGACTTAATTATTCTTTGAAATATGAAGCCTAAGATAATTTTCCTTCGAATACATAAAGTGAACCTTTTATTTGGAAGGGACAACTGAGTTGCTGAAATAAATATGACTCTTATGGTAATTAGGTTATACTTTTGTTGTTTGTATAAATACGTAAATAGTATGATAATCACGTTGCTTGGCCTTCCTTATGAGTGTTTGAGTAAACAAAGTGCTAAGTGGTTTCCCTGACGTCCTTTATCCCAGGAGAGTAGGAACTAAGTTTTTGATGGAGGAGCTGATGAAGATGTCAGCTAGTTATTATATGAATTTACAAGGTGTGTAGGTAAAATTTTCAGTGCTTAATTGGAAGAAGAAAAATAAGACTTGTAGTTCTCTGCTTCTTGACATGAGCTGCCCTATCCACTTCTGTATCTCAAGAGACTCTCTGGAAGGAGGGATCTCATGGACCAGCTGCTCTAATCACTTCTGTGAGATCTTCCAGGAGATTTGGGCATAGGGCTGTGGGGGTGGTGGGGTGGTGTAGCTGTTGGGGGAGAAGGGGTAGGAAGAAGTAGCATCTTGGCTAGGAGTAGAGGTGGGTTGCTCATGCCCTACCCTCCTTGAGGAAAATAGGAATATTGGGTGCCAGCATTAATTTCCAGTACTGGGAGAAGCCAGCAGACTGGGAGATGGATGAGCCAACCAAGTCAACTGAGGACCATTGTACCTTCCCAGGTATCTGAACATCAGGCAGAACACAGCATATGTGCTAATCTCCTCCACAAAATTAAGGAGGCCTGGATGGAATAAGGGAAGTAAACTTCTGCTCTGGGATGCTGTAGGGGGAGGGCCACAAAGAAAAAGTGATCCAGAGAATGGAAACTTCAAAAAGTATGGAGATGGGAAAGTCCAGGAAATGAGCCATACTCTTGAAGGTGCTGGAACAAACAGAGGGAGAGGATAAGAGGGAACCAGGGCCAGCTGACTGATGGTTGAAGCAAGAGTTTGGTCTTCTCAATCTCCAGGTGATGGGGAGTCATGGATGGGTTAAAAGCTGGAGAAGGAGGGATGGATGAGGTTAGACAAGGATCTGAAGATTGTTTAGGAATGCCAGGCAAGTTCAGATGAAACATGGAGGCTAACCAAAGGCAGAGTGGTGGTCTGAAAGGGTAGCTCTGCTGTCAGTTTACAAGGTACTCTGGGCAAAGTGAGAATGCACAGGCCAGAGTGTCTAGTGAGCCAACCAGCTCAGTCCAGAGAGAGGAAGGATGCAGGGGAACTCTAACACTCCCAGCTTAAGGATTTCAAATTTAACAGTCTTCTGGGTACACACCAAGATTAACATTTTCATGTTTTTCTATCAGTTTGTTTAATAAAATATGAATGTGGGTCTCCTATGTGACTCAGTTGGTTAAGAGTCCACTCTTGATTTTGGATCAGGTCTTGATCAAGCATGGTTCATGAGATCAAGCCCTTCGTAGGGCTCTGCACTGACAGTGTAGAGCCTACTTGGGATTCTCTCCCTCCCCATCTCTCTCTGCCTCTCCCCCATGCACACACATGCTCTCTAGCTCTCTCTCAAAATAAATAAATAAACAAAAAATTTAAAAAATTAAAATAAAAAAATAAAATCAGAATGTATTGATTATCTAAAATATGCTATATTTTACATAATACCTTTAGTAATGATTGCGTGCTAATACTTGAATTTTCCTATACTTTACATTTATTTGATGTTTCAATGATCTTATTGCTATTTTAGCATATAGGACTTTGCTCTGCTGGTCTCTCACATGCCCGAATTTTAATTTTTATAGTTTACTTAAATAATGCCAGTTCCCTAAAAATGGGTGTAATTTAAAATTAATTGGGTATATCAACTGTGAGTAATTACATAAAGCAAAACATGCTGCTAGCTCCTCCATCCACAAATCATTACATAAATAATAGACACACATCATGATCAGTGACCAATCACATGACTTGTTTAAGAGTCTGCCAGAAATTGGTCACTGCACATCTGTTATTCAATTCACATAAAAATAACAAAGCATGTAGTTGTATTGCCACCTTGTCACCCAGGGATAAATCCAAGTGATATTCTAAAAAAATGGATAATCGAAAGAGAGATTAGGCTGAGAATGATAATGGTGCAGCAAAGAAACAGAAATGATACCCCTGGGAATAAATCTGTGGGTGATTGGAAGATAAGTGGGGTTTTGGGAGACTTGAGATATGGAGCCAGAGGAAATTAGTGAAGGTAAACTTTGCATAAATGAGGAAAAGTGGTTGTGATGAACACCACAGAGGAAGTAATACTAGAGAATAAATTTCATGTTAATGGAACTCTTGGAGGTGTTTTACAACATTGAAAGCACAAAAGATAAAACATGGAAAGCTGACCCAAACTTAGACGGAAGAATGGCAATTCAACATGGCATAAGAAGAAATGATTGTTTGTATCATAAAGACAATGTAATTGCATTTAATGTCCACCATGATAATAAAGTGGGATAATGTCTCCATTTTATGTTCCTTAATTTAATCACAAATGCATATGAATTCATCACATTTGCCATGTAAGGTAACATTTATAGGTTCCAGGGACTAGGATGTGGCTATCTTTTGGAGGGGCCATTATTCAGCCTACCACAATACTAAATATACTTTTTTTCACACTAGTCAAAGAATTGTTCTACTACTCTGCCTTGAAACAATGTGAATCGATATGGAAAAAAATTGTTTTGATACTCTGTGAAGGAGCAGATGAATTCTTTTGAAGAATTATAATTGATTATTCATTAATGTCTAGAGATAGCCTATGACTTTTTTATTCTGGTTAGAACACCAACTAAAGAATCTTTATCAAAGCCCTATTATCTCTATAACCTCCATTGTCATTGAATGAAATGAATTGACTCAATCATCATTACAAAATACATTGCATCTAAAATATGAGTGAATATTGAAAGGCCAAGAGATTATTTTAAAATGTTAATAGTTACATTTTGAGGAGCATGAAACTAATATAGATGTATAGTATTAATTTTAGGTTCTTTGAAATAATACTAAATTTTCCTCCTCCTATAAGAAATGCAGCCACTTCTTCATTCTGTTTTTGTTTGTGACAGACTCAAATACCTTGGATGTTTCTTTATTTCCTAGCACTCCTTTTGTTATTTTGCAATTGTCGTCTACAGTAACATGTCTCAGTTTTCTGATTTGGAAATCCATATACCTAACCAAAGAATTGTTTCATAAACACTGTTTATATTGACATTATTAGTTTTTGCTCATTTCTGAACCGATAGTGCTTGTTGTCTAAATTCTTTTGGCAGCAACAACAAACCCAGATGCCCCATGGTTCAGACAGTCACATAACCCTACTTTTACCTCTCCATGCTTCTTCTGCAAGAGTGCCAATCTCTGTTTGCATCATTGTCCCCAGGTGTGAAGCCTCTCAGGCAACATTATTCTGAGAATAACTTTTAGTCTCTTAGAAGAGTGGTGCCCTGACTCTGCAAGTTGAAGGAAAAGTATCCAAGGATACAAATACTCCATATACATACTTTCAATCCATCTTCACGAATTTTGTTCTAAATCTAATTACTACCTTTCTTGGTACTGGTGCTTCTAAATCTTGAGACTTTAAAAGACTCAAGGGAGAAGTCATTTCCCCCTAACATTATATCCCAATGTAAGCATTTAGTTTATAGTTTACTTCTAGTAAGCAAGTGACCCTCCCCTCCATCCATATTTTTCTTCAAATTTTATTGAATTCTTTGGGAAAATGTGGATCTGTTATCTTATTCTCTTTGTCTTGATGAGCTTAGACCAGTTTAATTTCTTTACTCTTTACCATCAACCAACTGGTGCTTTCAGGGGACAAGATTCCCACCACTATATTTAACCAGAAATGTAACTACTTTTTTTTCATATTGCAAATATTTTATTTGATTTTTAAGTGTGTCTCCATGTCTTATTCAGGTGTTTGGGGGAAAAGTTATTACTCTCAACTTAGGAAAAGCCAAGAGGGATATAGAATAAAGGTCAGAGAAATTTCAAGGAATTCAAACACAAGTACAGCTGACCTTCAAATAAACTGTAAGTCGTCACATTAATTCAGTAGTGAGGAGAGGCATCAACTAGCCCAGGGGGATTCATGGACTTTGTGAATAACTCTTGAAGTTTTTCAGTTATGGGCAACGGCACATATTGTGTAAGGAAAATTATGTGTTTGTGTGGGTGTGTGTGTGCAGGGGTATGTGAGTTTACCTATTTTGATGAAGAGATAAGAGAGCACTTTCAGGCCACCAGAGTTTAATCAGATTGTCTTTTTCATGTAATTGCTTTGAGGAATTGAAGGACTATACACTATCAACTTCTGTGATCATTTGACCTTGTGATGCTACCATCACTGTGTTTAATCTCATATTATTAAGGACAAGAATATGTTGTTTTTAACTGTATTTTCATTTAATGAATTCTCCCTGGTTTTAAAGCCATTTTATCACTAAAAATGTTTATTTGAAATGATTTTTAAGCCACATATTTAAACAATTCAGTGTTTTCTCACATAATTTTATAAATACTTTTAACATCATGTTAATAAGAATTTGCAGGGTCAACATATTCAACATAATTTTTAGGATACATTTTGAGCAATATTTCTTTTACCAATATCTGACCCTTAATTTTATTTTTAATTATTATTTTATATTTTATTTTTTGCATTTATTTTAATTTTTTTCATTATGAATTAGAGGACAGAGTGTATCATTCTTTTTGAAACTTAAGCATCATTTACAGTTGTGTTTCAAGGTCTACTTCTCCAAATAATAAGTTTTATGGAAAAAATCATTAGCAAATAATTGTATAATCTATCCTTTCTTTTAATATTCCAAAGCATATTGCACACTGTAGACTCTGGCAAGTCTTGCAAGAATCTTATTAGAATCTAATTGTTGAACTTATTAGAACATGATAAGAGTACTGCCTTAAATACTTATCTTTTTTTTTCATGTTCATATTTTCCTTCCCTCATCCCCTTCCCTCTTCTTTTTAAAACAATCTTCTATAATCTTCAGTTTGGGGAATACTCAACTATAGAAATGACTTCTTCTATTAATATGTTTTTATATTCCATTTTTTTAAAGAAACATTTTTTTTAATGTTTATTCAATTTTGAGAGACAGAGACATACAGCATGAGTGGGGAGGGGCAGAAAAGGAAGGAGACACAGAATCCAAAACAGGCTCCAGGCTCTGAGCCATCAGCACAGAGCCCAACCTGGGGTTCAGGCCCATGAGCCATGAGACATGAGATCGTGACCTGAGCCAAAGTCAGATGCTTAACCACTGAGCAACCCAGGCACCCCTTCATATTCCATTTTTTAAAAGCTCTTTACCAGATGATTTTTATTAACACTGAGATTTGTTATGGTATCACTGTACTAGACAAATGGACATGAGCTAATCCTAAGGTAGCAACATGTTTGCTCTATTTTGTCATTGAGGTTATAAAGTGAATTGAAATGTGAGTCACTTATTCTGGAATGTCTTTTATGTGCTTAAATAATTATAATTATTAATAAATAAATTACTTTCCAAAACTAAAAAAAAAAAACAAAACAAAACTGCACAATATTGGCATTAAGAAGAAACTAGAGATGATATGTTTCACTCTCATTGTTCACATTCAGAACAACTCAATCATTATTGTTAATATGTACTATTTTTCTAAGTTTATTTATTCATTTTTGATAGAGAACAGGGGAGGAGCAGAGAGAGAAGGAGAGAGACAGAGGGACAGAGAGACAGAGAGAGAATCCCAAGCAGGCTCCATGCTGCCAGCACAGAGCCTGATGTGGGGCTTGAAACACAAACCATGAGATCATGATCTAAGCCAGATCAAGAGTCAGATGCTTAACTGACTAACTGATCCACCCAGGAGTCCTGTTAATGTATAATTTAAAAAATATATATTTTTAATTTATTGATTCATTTAAATCCATCCAGGGATTAGTAGGTTGAATTATTCAAATTTTAAAAATTACAAACTGAATGTAATATTGACCTTTCTATTTCTAGGGTATTTAAAGATTAAACATTTGAACCACTGGCTTTAAGTACCAAATTGCCAAGATAAGATACATGTTTGTTTTAGAAGATAGTTCAAGAGTGTCATATAAACTATATTAAAATTGAAGGGTATGGCAGAAATCTATTTGCCTGTACATGGGACAAGAGTTTTATAGTGGAAACACCCCTTTTAAAAATATTACTGAAACTTTAGAAGCAATCATTTTCAAAAACATTAACTAGCTAAATAAATCTATGTCATATGTAGTTTGTGAAATTCTATATAACAAGAGGTAAAATATCATTCTCTTCTAAAGAAAATCTTCTATGCAATTATAAATATTCCATAAAATAAATCTCTCCCTTAGAAGTAATCTTATTACATTTTAGTTTCATATTTTATACTAAAAACAGCAATTTTATGCTGTTAAAAATAGACCCATTTATGTTTTGTTTTTAATCTTTTATTTTGTGTGTTATGGTTTTTAATAGTCTTTTTTAGCAGCCAAAATTTAACTTTTATTTTTAAATAATATATAATTCAAATCCATATCTTTGGGTACAAAATTTGCAATAAAATAAATTTTAATATATGAGGATAAATTGACTTTAAGGGAAATAGAGAATCAAAAATATTAAGATTATATTTTTCTCTTATATATCACTAGGAATTTCACACTTACAGAAAAGAAAGCCACTTCTAAAATGTCATAGACATGTATTTACCTCCAGGCATCCAGTGTAACAAAATGAATCTATTTCCATTTGTTCTGTGACAGAAGGGAAATAGTCAACCAACTATGGAGAACATGTTTTGGAAGAATTTCATGTGTGGGCTCTTTCACTTTGATAATGAATATGAGGTTTTACTCAACTTTATCTCAACTTTATATGGAAAACAATACCCAAAAAATGTATGTTGTGATTGGAATACTAAAGTAGGTGTTTTGTCATTAGATTTGTAATAGTCTAACAAGTTGTTTTATAGATGCACAAAAGCCTTAAATGTCATATCTTTTTTAAGATTTATAAGCTATTAAATTACTACACTGTGAATTATTTACAATAGTAATTTGATTAAGATGGAGTATTGATAGAACACATTAATATGAGGTTGATGTTTGACATAATTCATTTTAGCCTTAATTATTTTTTTCTACCTATTGCCATAATGCACATTTCTCATCTCCCCAAATGAATCAAGAATAATGAAGTCACTGCTTATGAAAACATTGTATATAAATAGCTTCAATTACTTGTGAAGAAACGTATTACAAGGGAACATAAAGTACCATATGAAAATTTGCAGAATGTGAACAATTGAAATTGTCATTAAAAACTTGTTTGCATGTATCACACACAGATTTACTTAGAAAAAAACAATCTGTTATAATCTTTCTAAGGTATATAAAACATTAATGTTTTGTGATATCATATTATAGTTGATATATTTAATATGAACTCTTAAAAACATAATGCAATGCTATTTTAAATTTCAAGCTATGAATAATTTTACAATTATTTATTAATAGCTATATTGTGTGAGTCTACATGTGAGGGAGGGTAGGGAGGGACAGGAGAGCATAAGATTTGATTAAATTGCTTATCACTCTGCATGTTCTTATTTCATTTTAAGCTAAATCTGAAAACCCACTTAGGTTTCATGACTTGTGGTTTTTAAGTTCTATATGATCTTTATAAACTGGGAAGAAACTATTCCAACTATCTAACCTCTTCAATCTTTCTTCATTTTGGTTACTGACAAAGAATCCAAGACAAAGGAGCAGTGTGGCAAGAAAGGGTATGATGCATTCTAAGACACATGCCCAGAATAATTAAATCATTATTAGTAGTTCTATGAATAAGAATAATTCTGAAAATGGTGCAAGTGAATGTTACTGATTTAAACGAAATGCTTCATATCATTGGCAATAGGAAGTAAGAATTGGCAGTAGGAAGTAAGAATGGGTTCCTATGAGTGGGGGCTTCCCATGTAATGTCATTGTGAATAAGTGTCCTCCAGAAAAGCAAATGTTAGAGTAATGCTGAATGAACAGTGTTTGCTTTTAGGTATTGATTTTTCATAAGAAATAGAATGTATTAAATTACTAGCAGGAAAAATAGAATTAAAGGAAAATGCAAATAACAGCTGTTAAAGATACAAAACCAATAAAGAAATAGATAGATATGATAGATGATAGATAGATAGATAGATAGATAAATGTACATTTGCAGAAATCCAAAAGTAAACGTTAGCATAAATATTTCCAAATTTGAAAGATAAACTAGATGACAGAATAAAGATAATGACCTAAATATAATTAACTCTATATATAAGCTTTGTACCATAAAACAATAAAAACAATTATTTTCAAGCAGTAAGAAAATTTATCCAAAAGCCACAAAATATTGAGCCATTATAAAAATACCTTTAAGTTTTAGAAACTTAAATATTAAGTACCACGTTCTCATAAAAAAGGGCACTAAAAGCAGAAATACAAAACAAAATTTTGAATAAAATAGACCTAATTACTTGGAAATGAATAGATATAGATATGTTAGAATATATATTTATTATATATTCAGTAATAGATATGTTTCATCATCATTTTGGGATAAGATGAAATCAAAACTTCTTTGGTATCAATTTTGGGGTTGAAACAATAAAATGAAGATTACACAATGCAATTATTAGACTTTAAACTAGTAAGATAACATTTTAATTAATGACAGTTTTGCTTCAGCACATTTTGGAGGTATTGGTGTTGGACTTAACTCTAACACAGTAAACAACCATAAAACTTGACCAAATATGTAAGGCAAATCTTTTTTTTAAGTGTAGGAAAACAGGTAGTGTATAACTCTGAAGCTTGATAGGAGGGAGACAAATCAGGAGGGCCTTACCTTCAGTCTGGATTTCAACATTAATGCACTCAAAACTAAGGCCAAAAAATGTAAGTCAAGCAGAAATAGAGGTAGTTTTTCTGAGCTGAGGGCACAACCATTGGAATTCAGTTTTCAAAAGCAGCTGAAATTTGCAGAATATATTACTGGAAAATAGTAGGCTATCCCAAAGTTTGGTCCCAGAAGTCTTCATGAGGATTTCCTTTATGTTTTTGACCAAGAGTTGGTCTGGGCAGGTGAAGGATGAGAAGTTTGAAGTCTTGAAGAGTGTAACCACTGTGATATTGAAAGCAAAATGGCTATATCAGTAGTTACGCATTCCTTGAACATGTTGGAGTTCTGTCTACCCTGAGTGGAAACATCATTGAGCACCTTAGGCATTCATTTGTGACTCCAGAAATCTTATGTTTTAGTAGTAAGTGCTATGCTGTAAAGTCAGGAAATATCCTAACATTAAGAGAAAATTCTAAACAGACCCAATCTAATCAACTAGGGCCAAGCAAGAAGATAGTGTCTGCTTTTATCATGCTGAGCACACTAATCATCCTCTATTCAGTTCAATACAGATTAAACCATCTCCATAGAAACCAGCAGGAAGATATTTTGAAAGGAAGACATAATGTAATCAACACAGTAAAAATGTGGATACTATCCAATGACCTGTATTTCAGTTGAGAGCACATTTTTTGGTTTCTTAAAAAAAAAAAACTTAATCAGAAAAAAAATATTAATTTTAAAATTATTCAGAAAGTTAGGATATTTGACCTTATTTAATCCTTGAAACAGTTCAGAGTCATAAATTTGAATCTAACAATAGACTGCCACACTTAATATAATCGAACCAGTTGAATACATTTTGATTTCCACCTTTCTAATATGACAAGAAGTTATTTAGGTTTATTTATTTAATCAGTCATGCATTATTCTGAATTATAGATGAGTTCTAAATTATTAAAATAAAATAAGAAATCTATCCTTGTAAGTAGAACGTGGAAATTACTATGATCAAGGTCTTTTGGAGTGAAGAATATTAAAAACCTGGAGATACAATCAGGGATTACACATAAGCTACTGGATATTGGAAATTGAAGTAGTTAAAATTCTGCTGCTAGTCACAGACTAAAATTTGGAGTCACTACTCTCCATCATTAAATGTTCGTATAGAAAAACTATCATACACAAAACCTCCACAGTATAAAAATGATTATAGAAACACTGAACCAGAAAATTAAAATATTTTGTTTATTTAAATCAATAATAAAAAATATGTAAGTCCAGTATTTTGATAAATGCAGTATTTTGGAATTAAATTGAAAGTGTTCCTAATGTGTTGGGTTTTTTTATTCAAGTATAGTTAACATACAGTGTTACATTAGTTTCAGATGTACAATATAGTCATTCAACAATTCTATATATTACTCAGTGCTCATCATGGTTAAGTGTACTTTTAATCCCCTTAATTTACTTTACCAATCTCTCCATCTGCCTCCCCTCCAGGAACCTCTGTATTTAAGAACCTTTAAAAGTTTTAAGACTTTATTCCTCATCTCTTTTTTTTATTTGTTTATTCCTTTGGTTTGTTTCTTAAATTCCAGGTAAGAGTGAAATCATATGGTATTTTTCTTTCTCTGATTAACTTATTTCACTTAGCACTGTACCATAATATTTAAGTTGTTTTTTGCTTATATATTTTAGAATATTCAATAATTCAAATGAGTGATTAATTCTCAATCTTCAGGAAAATAAAATCTATCCTGAAATGACAAAACTTAAGGAAAATGCAAAAATTTATAATGAAAAAGGATTAAGTTATATTTTGTTTGTCAAATAGATTCCATTATTGGTATAAACATGAATTTGCAAGACAAGTAGTAAATAATATGTTTGCAACACCACACACACACACACACACACACACACATGCCCACAGGCAATATCCTTCCTTGCAATATTCCCTTTATCGCCTCAGAATTTACATATTGCTTGTGTATCTTTCTTTGTTTTAATGAACCTGGATTCTTTAATAATTCCCTGACTTTTTCATCATAGAGTCATTTTTTATTTACCACACTTTTCATCTACTTCATATAAGGATAGTCTTCACTGATATGAGTTTTTTAAATCCCAGAAATTACCCAGGTTCTTCATTGCTTCCTGATGGTGAAATTGATACCACTGGTATCAGGCAGAAAATTAGACATGTCCTTGATGGATATTTCTTAGCATGGCAGAATATTCCAGTGTTTATTAAAATTTTATTAATAAATAGTATAGCTGTGTTCCAGTAAAATTTATGGACATTGAAATTTGAATTTCAAAAAATGTTCACTTTGCACAAAAATAATTATTCTTCTTTTGACTTTTTCATCCATTTAAAAATTTAAAAGAAACATTTTTAGCTCAGGGATTGTACAAATAGGCAGCAAGGTGGGTATTGCAGTCTGTATGTTGTCAATCCCTGGTATAGACAGGCTACCATCTTATCTTTGGAACATCAGGGAATGATTTTGAATTTAAGAAATTCATGCCTGGTAAGACTAACTAAGACATGCCTGGTGAGAGAGAATTACATTTTCTAGCACAGAATAGGGACTTAAAAATTAATTATTGACTAAAGGAGGACTTAGTCCAGTGAAAGAGGTAGGAGAAATAGGAAATGATTCCTCGGAATGCAGGATCTGCTATTTAAAAAATCTACAACAAAGATGAACCATGAAGTTTTGGAGAGATCAAACCACATTTAGTGAGGCTGACCTGAAGACCATGAAATGTAGGAAAGAAAGTATGTGTATTGAGAGACTCATTTCAAAGCTTTCACCTGAGGTATATTCCTTTGCAAAAATGCATAATATTCTTCTTTCAGCATTGTTTAGGTATTTAAATGAGATAATTGATGCAGAACTGCTACATGGAAAGAAAACTTACTTTTTTATTCCTTATATATTAGCTTCTTTCCCAAGACTGTGCTTACTTAAATATTTCATTTTGACTTTATTAAATTTAATTGTTTATCTTGACAATCAGTGTTTTCATATTAATGTGGTTAAACTCCAAAAGTACTCTTTATCAAATTGGCCATTTTGATTTCATCATGAAGTTTATTTTATAATTTTTACAAATCTGTGAAAGTTGTTGATTATATTGTTATAGCTCAGATAAACTAAATTAAAACTGTGTTATTTTGTTTTGTTATGTTTTTTTTTTGGCTGGTAAGGACAGGAAGAGATTAAATATTGTGTTGCTATTTATAATTTATTTATAATCTATTTCTAGATTAGTTTTATTGTTCTGTTAATTTACTCAATAAATATTTACTGAGGGCACAATCAAAAGCAATTATCTCTATATTATAATTTCAAAAGACAGAAACTACTTTTCCCATAAAAAACAAATCCAAAGTATAATTAACCACCTTAACAAGAAAGGCACAATTCTCCACTGCCCTTCAAATAATCATGAATGGATTATTTATTCCATAGATGCTAAATAGATGGCCACTTGAGCATATATCACCTCCTCCCCTTTCCTGTTATGTGTATTTAGTGCTGAGCACACAGCTCAGTGAGCTATCAGCTATTATTATAATGCTATTTTCATCTTTAATGTTACACTTGACCTCTACATATGTGCTACTAAATAGGATGCTCTTATTAGGATGCTCTCCTCAATTTGTCACTTGGACAGTGAACTTAAATGAAAAATCTGTCCAGTCTATATAAGGAGAAATGTTTTAACAAAAGTTTTACTTTTTCAATGACATTTAATTCATTAGATCTGAGGCAATGTTGTTAATGGATTGAGTTAGAGGATACTGCCCTATGCATTTTGATTGTCATCAAAATTGTCTACCATTCCCTCTTGGCTCCATTCCATTGACATTTGTGGTCTTTGGAATGTCATGGAAGGAAGCTCCAGGTTACTCATTTATGAAATAGCAGCATAAAGATCTATAGACCTCACAGAAAGTCTACTTTAATAATTATTAAATTTTTGTAAAATGTTAGGTAATACAATTTTAGCCTTCAGATTAGTGTTCTATACCTCCCAGCAACACACAAATTATCTTTGTGAACTTAAATCATTACTAGAAACCAGTGACAGGGTTTATGAGTCAGAGAAACAGATTTTAAAACTTTTCTTTGGTCTATTTTCTCTTATATAGCAAGAAAAAGAACTATTAAATAAAAATCATTAGAAAGCAAATCAAAGGTAATAAAATTTTGAAACTTATCCAACATAATCAGCAACCCAACAAATATGGATTGCACACTAATTATAAAGTTCTATACTAGTTCAGGAAGAAAATATGATATTTTCTGTACTAAAACAAGTGATCTATAATTGTCAAATTATTTTTAGTGTTACAGATAACCAAGGTAAACAGATTGTTTCAAAGTTATCTGAAAAAATGTGGCGATAATCTGTTGATAATCTGTTGTAGCTTGTATCTTTGTTGTGACTCTTGATAAAGCTTTTTAAAAAATAACATTTCTAACATCTTTTTCAATGGGGAGGAAATACTCTCAGGAGTAATGACTTCTATCATGTGGATTAGGAGACATTTATAAATGGCTTGGGAGGTCTAACTATTTTTCCTGGCACTACTCAAACCCCTCCAAATCTTCCACAGGGCTCCTAGCACTTTATGAACATCTTTTAAAACCTCTGTATCTGGGGGCTCCTGGGTGGCTCAGTCGGTTAAGCATTTGACTTCAGCTCAGGTCAAGATCTCACAGTTCATGGGTTCGAGCACAGTTTGTAGGTTTGAGCACAGATTATGGGTTCAAGACTCGCATTGGGCTCTATACTGACAGCTCAGAACCTAAGCCTGCTTCAGATTCTGTGTCTCCCTCTCTCTGCCCCTTCCCCCCTCTTGCTCTGTCTCTCTTTGTCTCTCAAAAATAAATAAACTTAAAATAAAAAGAACCTCTGTATCTGTGTCAAAAATAGAATACAAAAAATATTATATTAGCATAAAATGAACCCCCCAACATTATCATCTGGTTCTGCTTACCTATTCAATCTTAACCTTTCACTTATCCATCTTTTATATCTTAAATTTTGGTATCCACAAAACTATATTCACCTTTATCAAAGTTCTACACCATTCACTCTCTTTTTCTGTTCAAACCATTCATTCTAAGCTTATTTTCGATGGCTTGGCTACACCAGTCAGTTTGTAACCTTTCTTATGTTTTTTTTTTTTCTCTCTAAAATACTTTATTCCACTACCTTCCTTCAATGTCCATATATTCTTAGTATGTTAGTACCTACCAGAGACAGTTAGTGCCCTAATAATTTAGGGGGAGCTCTTTGGAAGACGTCTCATTTAAGCTGATGTGTGAAGAAGAAGCAGTAGTTAAGCGGATGAAAGAAGAGAAGGCAATGGAGAGGAGGAGCACAGAGGGACAGACTTGTAAAAGTCATATGGTGAGAGATGTTACTTGAGCAAAACAGGGACAGAATTGACCAGGATGCCATATTAAGGAGTTCTATTTAACTTGGAGGATAATGCAAAACCCATGTGAAGTTGTCAAACAGAGCAATATGTGTAATCAGATGCATGTCTGTAAATGATCATCATTGATAATTGAAAAGAATTACTCAGAGGAAGAGGATGGCCCAAGGATGGAGGGACACCAATTTAAAGGTCTGGTAGTAATTGAGGGTTGGAAGATAATGGCCTGTACTACTTTGCAGGAGGAAGATAACAGTAAATATTTTGAGGATAAAATCAGTTACCCCTAATGATTAATTAAATGTGAGTTATGGAAAACAGAAGTGAGAAAGAAAGACCATGCTTGTGGCTTAGGCCAACGTTTAAACATTTGAATAAAAGAAGGGCTTTTATGTGGTGTAGGGACAAGTTCAAGAAAATATATGCAGTAGGCTTTTTTTTTTTTAATGTTAATTTTTTTTTGAGAGGAGAGAGAGTGTCTACAAGTGTCAGAGTGTCATAGGTCTGGGTCTGGAGTTGTCTCTTGTCCAGCAAAAGAGAGGACACAGGATTAAGATGCCAGAGAGGCTAATGTCTGGGGAGACAAGAGCCCGAGTTAAGGGTCCTTGCTCCATTTGAATTAAGATCAGAAGGCTTATAAGCATGATGGACGTGCACAAAGAGACAATGAAACTGTGAACATTAACTCATGGGTGTGAGGAAAAGGGGGTTTTGAAGATATGCAGTGTTAGGGATTTGGGTCAATACAAAACAAAATCCTGGCTCCTGGTGGAAGGTTGTGTGCAGCAGACATGAGGCACTACTTCAGTTTACCTAAATTTGCTTAGGGGACAAGAAAGACAGAGCTTGCTACCTCAGGGTCAACAAGGCACCTTTCTTTTGCTAACTAGCTCTGCTCTGGGCAACTTCACCCTGCTGTGGTCTATAGCCCAGTTTACCTGTTTACCTATTTTGGTCCTTCCTGTGAATGCAGCTTTCTGCTATTGTACTAAATTGGGGGGCATTTCCACCCTGAATCCCTAATCTTGTTTACCTAATTTTGGATATTTTCATCCTGAGATTTCCTATTTCTATACCTTTGTGCTATACTGAGGATCTTTGTCCTGTTTACCTAATTCGTTTACTTAATCTTGGATGCACATCCTGTGGCTTTCTATTTCTTTATGCCTTGTTAACCCATCAGTGCAAGCTTGGGGAATTCCTAAGCTTATTCTCCACAGCAGAGATAGAGGGAGAGACAGAATTCGAAGCAGGCTCCAGGCTCAGAGCTGTCAGCACAGAGCCCAACACGGGTCTCGAACCCATGAATTGTTAGATCATGACCTGAGCCAAAGTCAGACGCTTAACCAACTGAGCCACCCACGTGCCCCTACGCAATAAGCCTTTAATAAACTACAGTGTGATTCTGGTATTTATATGTAATTCTTCCTTAGCAGAAAGTCGGTGGAAAAACTTAACCAAAATATTAAGGAGAATGTTCTGATAAAACTTAGATGTTTTATCTAAGTTTTTATCTATCCATGTTCTGATAAAACTTAGATATTATTTTTTGCTAATACCAAGTATACTTTTTCTCTGGTTTCTTTATCATCCTGTCTACCAAACTTTGGATATAGAAGTTTAATAAATTATTTTCATATATTTAATATTTTCTTTATATTTCAGAGGTGAGGGAGGTGCTTTTCTCTGTAAAATATTTTCTAAAATGGCTATCAAAGAAGTGATGAGCTGATATCTGCATAAATGTGTAGGGTTTTTTTTTTTCCTGTATAAGCATGTCTGAGTACATATCTATATACTAAAGCAAACAAACACTATGAAGGTCAGGGAGGCTTATAGTCTTATGCACTAGAATTGTCCAAATGAAAAAATTTCTAGTTAAAATTCATGAGGAATACAAATCACCTTTATAATTGCTAAATAAGAAAAGCACCCCCCCCCTTTTTAAAGTTTATTTATTTATTTTTGAGAGACAGAGAATGAGAGCATGTGAGGGAGGGGCAGAGAGAGAAACAGAGAATCCGAAGCAGGCTCCGCAATCTCAGTTTGAACTCATGAACTGTGAGATCACAACCTGAGCCTAAACCAAGTTGGATGCTTAACTTACTGAGCCACCCCGGTGCCCTGAAAAGGCCTTTCTTTAACATACTTAATGCATAGTTTTATACAATGAGTGACTCAGTACACTTTATTACAGCTGAGCATCATTAAAGACTGATTTTTATAGTATTCTAAATTTGCTTTTTATTAAGGTAGAGCAGAACTGTCAAATAATAATAATAGCAATGACAGTAACAATGGAAGAAGAAACAAAGGACCTTAATTTTAGTAAGGAAGGATCATTTTACCCAAAGCTATATTTGTATCACTAATGCACATTTAAAAAGAATATTGTGGGGGGCACATGGGTGGCTCAGTTGGTTAAGCGTCCGACTTCGGCTTAGGTCATGATCTCATGGTTTGTGAGTTTGAGCCCCGCGTCGGGCTCTGTGCTAATAGCTCAGAGCCTGGAGCCTGCTTTGGATTCTGTGTCTCGCTCTCTTTCTGCCCCTCCCCTGCTCATGCTCTGTCTCTCTCTCTCTCTCTCTGTCTCAAAAATAAATAAAACATTTAAAAAAAATTTTTTAAAAAGAATATTGTGGTATACATTGTGTTCTCTGACTCATTAGGGTAGGAGGGAATTTGGGAATCTTGGTAAAAGGCATTACAATTCAGAATATTTATAAACAATACTATAACTTACCTTTTCTAGTTTTCCTTTTAGCTATTTTATAAAGCAAATAATCAGGACATATTAATCCTCATATATCCATTATATTCTTTTTATTTAAAAAAAACCCTCTCATTCTTAACCAATGAGACATGCAATGCTCTTTCAGTCACAACTTCTAATGCAGTTACATTTTATAGGTTTGGCCATATTTTTAAATTTAATTTTTAATTTAGATATGGCCAAGGTTCTCACCTTTGCTCTGATCCCAGCTCATTCTCTCTTTAAATCAGCAGAGGCAGGACTGACAGGAAGGGAATTAAGATGAGAAAGCAATCACCCTTGTGCCTCTCTATAATTCATTTCCCCTTCTTCACCCTGTGGCAATCACAGCAGTGGGTGAACAGAGGTGCAAACAGGGAGCATAGAGTCTCCCTGGATTTTGTGTTGAGTGTGTCAAATATTTGCAGAGGAGCGGAGCAATCTCTTAATAGCTACCAGGATCCACATATAAGAAATAATAATTAACAACCACACTTTTAACTTCTACAAAGGTAACTCAAAATGTAATAAAACTGTGTTGAGAAATCATCTGTTTTTATCAAGAAATCCTCTCACTTTCAAAAATATCATACAAAATGTATCACGCACAAATATTATAGTTAGAATATATTTATCACATGAAATGTTATATGAAAATAAATATTGATGGCCACACTGCCAAGCTTGACAATTTGAACATAAGTAGTACTTTGGAAGTCCTCTAACCAGACATGCCTTTTTTTTTTTATTACCCATCCATTTGATTTCCTTTACAATTTAAACATTTGTCTGTTACAGTAATATATATATATATATATATATATATATATGTATTTTATATATATGACATTTTCTTGGTTTGAACTGTATACAATTCATATAAAACTATGTGCTCTATTCAGTGCATTTCGTTTATTTGGCTCAATATTACATATTTATGACCTATCCAAATTGATATATGTAGTCATGGTACATTTGTTTTCCGTGATGTCTTTTACAATTTTATAAGGATATACATGATTTATTTCTCCTTTGTTCTATTGATGGACAGTTCCTGGGAAAATATTCAAAATATTTAATAATAAGTGGTACATAAAAATTGAAGTTAAAATAGAACTGTAACCACTCTGAACAAATTACAACTTAAAAGAAACAGCCATATAAGTGCATCCCAGCAAATTCCAACTTTTGGGATAGCTTCCTTTTTCTTCTTACTAAAATAATTTCAATATGAATATATCCAAACATTTACCTTGGTGCAAGTGTACTGACTTTTTTGTTTTTTAAGAAACTCACTTATCAGTAAAATTGCCAAATTTTTGAATACGTGCATGTCTATTTTTATTAAATGATACCAACTTGTTCATGGTGTTGTGCCGATTTCATGTTATCAGCTGTGTATGTGAGTTTCCCATTAATCCACTAGCACTGGTTTTTGTATGCTGCTTAAGTTTTCTAGCCTGGTGGAGGTAAGATGGAAAAGAAAAAAAAAACAAAAAACTGCCACATCAAACCTGGTGAACCGTACATAACCCAGATATCAATAAAGCTGGATCTAATAATATAATAGGATTAGTGATGAGATAGGTTTTGTTCTTCATGGAGAAAAGGGGAGCACTTAAATACCTGAAAGGCTAGTGAAGCAAAATGTAACAGGAAGTACTAGTTGTTCCCCACATCCATTCACCCCTTATTTTTAGGTGCCAAATTTTATATGCACACGTTAACATCCAGCTAAAGATAATAATTCTTCGTCCTCTAACAGTTGAGTGAAGCCAAGTAATTAACTTTGGGCAATGAAATGTAAATGGTAATGATGTGGATTATTTCTGGGTCATCACCTTACAGATAAAGCCACTTGTTCTTGATTCTACATTTTTCTTTCATTCTCTCTGGGAAATGGTGATAATTAGAGCAAATTTGGGAGTTTGGTTTTGATGACAGAAGTACCACCATCATCCCCTCAAAGCTGAAAATCTTGTTCTAGTATTTTACCGAGTAAAAATAAACTTGTATTTAAGTCAATATATTTGATATTGTCATAGCAGCTTAGCCTGTAGCCTGCCTAATGCACTTGAAAAAATATTTCTCTATACATTCCTGTATTTTCAAAATAAAATCTATAATGAGAAAGAAATCTCTGTATCTTTCTATCTACATAAAAACTAAAAACAAATAAATACAGCAGATGTGTATAGTACATAAATAAATCTCTTTAACAATACAAAGTAAACAGGAATCACTAACCATATCACAAGTCATTTCTAGATATACGCTCTAGCTAGAATATTAAAAAATATATAATGAATCAGGACTCAATGAATATTTTTATTTATTTTTGGCTATATTGCAGTAAAATATTTTAGGTTTATATTTCTACTTATATGACCTGACTTTTGTTCATTTTCTAACATTTTCTTTACCCATAAATTACAGATGGAGTTTACATTGAGAATTCTTTTAAATCAAAAATACTGTAATTTGCGATTCATAAAGATTTGGTTAAATGAGTTACTAAGTATCTCATGGTGAAACAAAATTTATTTAACTATTACTACTTTGAAATAAGAAAGGAAATACCAGTGACTTTTCATTAAATTAGCATGACATTTTAGTGGCCATGGACAACATAATTCCTTAGACTGTGTTATATTGCCAATGCAGTTACCAGTAATTTGAAAATATAAAGTTCTATTTTACAACACCCTTCTCACAAACATTCAAGGTCAGGAAGAAATAAATATAATTTAATAATATTTTAATATTAAATCAATCACCGAGTTTCAAGATTCCAGTCTAAAAGCTTTGTGGATATTTCTTCCTATAGACCTGCAAGTTCCTACTTGTAGGTAGGAAGAATGCATAGTTTTATTTTTTTTAATTTTAGGTGTGGAAGAAGAACTGGACTTCAGTCCTCAATTTATAGGGATACAAATGGAATTTTTTATAAGTTATAAAAACCTCATCTCCTGAAAGCTATACTTCCACATAATGGTGGGGTCAGAAGTAGGTCCAGAAGCCACGCATTTGAGTTTCAACTAAAGATAATATTCTTTCATTAAATCCTTATTTCTTATTTTTGCATATGCATATCCTTATCTACTTTTGCATATGTTCTTTACATTTTTTTTTCAGTGAGAAAATTGTTTTTTTATTAATTTCAGTATCAGTGCTAACAATGTTGACTTGTAATGCGTGAAATTAAGGTTTTTTGTAATTCTCATTAGCATGTGAGAAAGTTCCTAGATCTTGACGATTATATCAGTAAATGCATTTAAATGTTAGGTAAAATAGCTGACCCTGCTTTCTAGTACACACACCTTCAAAGTACAAATTGAAATTTGGTTATGGTACATCTATGCATTTCAATAATGACACTTTGCCATGATTTTTCAATGCATTACTTAACTTTAATTTTTACATGCTGTGGTTAAAAATCATGGTAGAATAATTCATTAATTTTTCCCATTTAGATATTGCCACTGACACATTTTAAAGACAGTATTTAGCCGCTAGGCCTGGGAAAAACTCAAAGCAAAAGAAACTAAATTTCCTTTTCTCTTTGGACTAAAATTTGTATTCAGAAGGAAAATCCAACTTCTTTGAACATGCAGGTGAGGTCTAATGCAGGTTTTCTATTAACTATGGTCTCCTGGGTTTTGTATGCATTATATGTGAAGTGAACAAACTCACTGGTACGATTACCTCAGCCATCAAGGAATAAAACTAGTGAACATGCTTTCCTTTTTTTTCTTACCTTTATAGGTATATCTCATTTCATTTTTTACTGATTAGTGGTCTACGTGTCACTGATTGAAAAGCAATTCAAAATAAACCTAAAAGTGTAAGACTTCAAAAGAACCAGAATTAAATTCTTCTGGTGCTACAGAGAATTAACATTAGAATTGGGGGGAAAAAGTGCTTTATTCACATTTAGAAGTATCATATAAATAGTGTGTTTATGTAGATATTCAAATAACAACTTTTTTTTTCCCCTGGGGGCTCCTGGGTGGCTCAGTTGGTTAAGCTTTGGACTCAATTTCAGCTCAGGTCATGACCTCATGGTTCATGAGTTCGAGCCCCGGGGAGGGCTGTAGGCTGGCATTGTGGAGCCTGCTTGGGATTCGTTCTCTCCCTCTCTCTGCCCCTCCCCAGATCTCTCTCTCAAAATCAATAAATAAACTTTAAAAAAGAAACAAACAACTTTTACCCCCTGAAGATTATCAGGAAATGCAGTTTATTGCAAATGGAACCAGAGAAATATTCTTAATGTGAAAGAGACCCTAAAAATCTATGAAATAAATGGCTGAGAGGTATGTGCAAGATGTGGGGACGGGAAAAGGGGAAGACAGATATGCGGTTTATAGATGGAGTGATGAGAAGAATCTCTTACGATGCAAATGATGACTCCACCTCTTTATAAAGATAGGCTAATTACATGAACATAAATTTTTGGAAACACTATGCATAGCATCAATATACTTGAACATTATATAAAATTACTTGCATATCTATAAATGCAGTAATGAATGAATTTCAGGATTCTAGAAGAATGTTTTGATAAAGTAATAACATACATTTCTTTATGATTACCTTAAAAATAATAATAAAAAATAAAAAGGAGATCATGCATCCTAAATCTAATTCAAGGTAATTATGCTCTGAGCATTTGGTAGGTTTTTTTTTGTCATAGTGGTAATATTTTTATTCATATTAATTATAAAATCTATACTTGACTCAGAAATCAAAGCACTCTTGAGCATTTGGTAGGCCTCCCTCAATAATGGGAAAGATGTGGTCTTATGGACAATGACAAAAACCTTCCAAAGTGGAGTTTGCCTTTTGTGTGATCATATTGATATAGTACATTAACTATTACTAAAAGTCAGCGTAGCTGCATGGTAAAATAGTGCTTTTTTAGTTAATCAACTTTATTTTAGTAAACAGTTTTAGATTGACAGCAAATAGAGCAGAAAATCCAGAGAGCTCCCACATACACTACTCCCTCTTCACCCACTCCCATAAAACCCCCACTATTGACATTTCACTTCATAATGGTACATTTGTTATAATTGAACGAAGGTTGAAAAACGATTATCACCCAAAGACCGTGGTTTACATCAGGGTTCACTTTTGGTGCTATATATTCTATGTGCTTGAACAAATGTATAGTTACATATGCCCACCATTGTAGTATCATACAGAATATTTTCACTGCCCTAAACCTATTCATCCCACCTTCTCCATAACCTCTGGCCACCATTGATCATTTTATTTTTTCCATAGTTTTGCCTTTCCCAGAATGTCATATCGGTGACTTTAAACAGGATATAAGCCTTTTCAAATTGGTTTCTTTCTGTTAGTAATATGCATATAAGGTTTCTCCATGTCTTGATGGCTTGATAGCTCATTTATTTGTATCTTTGAATAATATTCCTCTGTCTAGATCCAACAAAATTCATTTATCCATTAACCTAGGACATCTTGGTGTTCCCAAGATTTGGCATACAAATAAAGCCTCCACTCTAAGTAAGATATTTTCTTTGCCTGGTTTCTTTCAAGACTTTTTCCTTATATTTTATGAAATGTTAATATGATGTAATTAGGTAGTGTTTATATGAAATGCGAATATAACTAGGTAGTGTTTTAGCGTCCATCTCCCTTCGTGTTCTCTGAGTTTCCCAGATCTATGGCTTGGTGTTTGACATTAACTGGGGACATTCTCAGTCATTACTGCTTCAGATACTGCTTCTTTTCTTTTCTTTCTTTCTTCTCCTTTTGGCATCCCCATTACACCACTGTAGTACCACAGTTTGAGAGTGTTCTATTCTGTTGTTTATTTTTACAGTCTTTTCTCTTTGCTTTTCAGTTTTGGAAGTTTCTACTGTCATATCCTCAAGCTCACAGATTCCTTCCTCAGTTGTGTCCAGCCCATCAAAAGCATTTTTCTTTTCTGTTACTCTGTTTTATATCTCTAGCATTTATTTTTGTCTTGTTTTTCTTAGAATTGCTATTTATTTGCTCACAATGCCCATCTGTTCTTGCATGTTGTCCACGTTTACCATTAAAGCCTTTTATATTAATCAGAGGTTTTAAAAAATTCCTACATTCCTGCCATATCTGACTTTGCTTTTGTTGCTTGTTAAGTCTCTGTAAACTGTGTTTTTGCCTTTGAGTATCTTTAAAACTTTGTTACAAGGTGGGTATGCGGTACTGCATAAAAGGAACTGCAGTAAACAGGTCTTCGGTGATGTGTGGGCAGCGTGTGGGGAGATGGGCAGTGTCCTGTGATTAGTCTCTGACTTCTGGGAAAGCCTTTGCCCCTACACTGTGTAAGTTGTGACTGTGTCCACCAGTCTATCCAACTTTGAGGGGCAGTATCTTGCCCCCTGACTTCATTTCTCTGCCATATCCAAGACTAGTTATTGATTTTTCAGTTTGTTCAGCTTTGTACTTGTCATTAGGATGAACTAGCAACTTCTAAGCTCCTTATATTCTGGACTGCAAACCTGGTTGTTGTTGTTGTTGTTGTTTTTTAAGTATGAAATTACATTACAACATCTTCCTTCTCTACCTACACCCTTAATACCAACCATGAATTCACACAGCAAAACATGACAGGGTTATTGTTATTTATATATTCTTTTCAGCCTTTTAAATAATCTCAGGATATTATAATTTTTATTGCTATATGACTGAAATCCATAGTAATAAATAATTATTAGCTTTTATACTAAATTTTGAGACATGTTATGCAGTCACTTTATCAAGTTTTATTCAGAATATAATTATTATCATTAAGTGAGAATATTTCTTCCACTCTGATACTTATAAATGATATATTTGGTGCTATTTCTGTCAGTCATCATATATTTTTAAAGAATTGTTTGGGGGTGCCTGGGTGGGTCAGTCAGTTAAGCATCCAGCTTCGGCTCAGGTCATGATCTCATGGCTTGTGAGTTCGAGCCCGCATCTGACTCTGTGCTGACAGCTCGGAGCCTGGAGCCTGCTTCTGATTCTGTGCCTCCCTCAGTCTCTGCCCCTCCCCCGCTCGCACTCTGTCTCTTTCTCTCAAAAATAAATAAAAATGTTTAAAAAAAGTTTAAAGAATTGTTTGGTTCCCACTGCATCTTTTTGTTGTGATATGCCTAGTTATGTTTGCTTTTGTCTCTGTTAACTTGAAATACATGAGCTCATCTAAAAAATGCATTTGCAAATATATTTTATATGTATATAAAGAGAACTTTTTTCCAGTTGAAAAATTATGGAGTAGCAGCCAGTGGTGGTAGGAGAAGTGTTTGGGTTATTTTGATCAATGTTTGAAAGGTCCCTGAAGAGGGATGAGAACAGCATGATGAAGCATCAACCCACTGGGTATTTGGAGGATCTTCTCCAGGCTGGGCTGTGGGCCAGTTATGAGAGTATTGTGCTAGGCCCTTTCAAAATGATTCTAAAATGCAGGTCTGTCCTGCCACTTGGAGAGGCTGGCTCTGGTATGTCAAGCAAGGACACTGCCAGCATACCATCATTTTTTTTTAACCTTTAAATATCCTTGAATCACCAAAAATAGCCATGAACTTTAGCAGCTAAAATATGCTTAGCAGTATCCCTGGTGAAATGGTTCCTATCTCTCTCGTGTTTCCCCATCTGTTCATGCTCTGAAATTGGGGCATTTTAGGACAGGGAAATCTAAATGGCTCTTTGCTACTCATTATTAAGTTTAGGGGTCAGTCTTTAATATCCTATTGATTTAAGTTTATACAAATTTATAGTATATGTTTTCAGTACTGGTGCAGATTTTTTGTTTGTACATTTATTTGGTAAATTAAAAGTTTAACTCCATTCTAATAAAAATATTAATAAAGCTCCCATGGGTAAATGAATAGATAAACCTAGACGAGAAAATATTGAAAGAAATTTTACCACTTAAATATTTGGATATACCCTATAAAGCCCTATAACGTTATTTACAAATATATTCCAATGACTAATTTTAGTCATTTTCATTGATCCTATAGCATAAATTTATTTCATAAATGCTGAATTTTTATTCACCTGTAAACTAAACTAATATTTATTGGCTTCAGCAAAGGCATTGCTATGATATAATTACTGTGATATCCAATATGTTAAAATGTCTTTTTTTTTAACGTTATTTACTTATTTTGAGCGAGAGAGAACACACAAGTAGGGGAAGGGCAGAGAGAGGGAGAGAGAGGATCCCCAAGCAGGGTCCATGCTGACAGGACGGAGCCAGAGTCAGGGCTTGATCTCACCAACTGTGAGTTCACAACTTGAGCCAAAATCAAGAATTGGAAACTTAACCGACTGAGCCACCCAGACGCCCCTAGGATGTCTTTTTGTAGCTCTTTTCCCATAAGTACAACTTAGATTATGTGAAAATTATTGGATCTAATCTTTACCAAGTAAGATTTTGTTTGTCAAGCCACAGGATGCTTCATCAAGAATGGTTTAAACAGGTAGGGGAAAAAAATTCTTTAAATATCAAGATAAATGGAAGTAGGGAATCAGGTACACCATCATAAAGAATCCTAAATCTACTTATTTTCATGTTCTGTTTACCTTAACACTTAACTTTTATCTTCATGATTTAAAAGTGACTGCAATGCCTCAGGGAATCTCACTTAAGTTCCAGGCAATTAGTAGAGTGAGGAAGCAGGGTGAAGAGTCTAATGTAGAAAGTCCATGATTTCACAGTCTACAAAACACCTTTCCGAATTTTTATTTCTATAGAATCAACAAGAAAAAGCTTGATAATCTACAAAATTATAATTTCATGATTTCTCCTGAAGTTGGCTATGTTTTAATATACTTATTAATAGTACCTAGATTTTTATTAAATGAACAAACGTATGAATAATCTAATGGTAAAAGGATAAGAAGTTGTTAAAATGAGTAAAAGTTTTGGTGGCAGAATTGACCTGTACCTTGGTGGAAGAGTCTTATTATTTCAAAAATACTGTTCAGATTAACTGTGTATTCATGTTCAAAGGGTAGATTTGGAGTATGCACACAGTGAGTTTCTCACTTACATTTGGGGGTATTAAAGCATGTGACTCCATCAACATTTCTGAGGAATTAAAAGTGGTAGGCTCATCTTTGCTCTTGAATGTAATTGATATTTTCTAGATTGATAACTTGTGACAAAGTGAAATACAACCAGAGGTGAGAGAGAAAGTATCAGCTACTAGCAAATAATCTGGACTTCCGTTTTTTTCTTATGACTTACTAATAGAACAGCTTTTGTATAAGTTGTTTTCACACTTGGAAGTTTAGTTTTCTCATTGAAATTAAAAATCAAGAATCATAAGAAATTTTTAAATTTATTCATTTATTTATATATGTGGATAAAACAGATAAACATATGGGGGGAAAAAAGAGAAGCAAACCAGGAAACAGATTCTTAACTATAAATAAGGGTTACTGGAAGGAAGGTGGGCAGGCAGATGAGTTAAAAATAGGTGATGGGTATTAAGGAGGACACTTGTGGTGAGCATTGTGTGTTGTATGTGATGAACCACTAACTTCTACACCTGAATATTACAGTGTTTGTTAACTAACTGGAATTTAAATAAAGAATGAATGAATGAATGAATGAATGAATAAATAAATAATATATCAGACAGATGTCAATGAAAAACCTAGAATATAGGCACTGAACAAATTAGTTTTACAGTAACACAATTCCATTTGACATCATTTATAGAAAAACAAAGAAATCAATTAATTTATTTTCAATTTCAATTAATATATTCACTGAAAGTAATCTATATACCCATACTTGGAATTTTGTGAGAGCCATACAAATGCATATCATTTATTTTGCTAACTGAAATCTCAACCTGCCTACGTGTATATTCAGTAGTAAATTGTAAAATTTCAACTAAATATTTGAAATATACAGAATGAACAATGTTGTAAGATAAAAGTAGCCTAAATGCAATTGCCTTATTGATATGATAAATTTACTAGAGAGTTCAAATAAACATCTGTTGCCTACACTCACAAATGTGTTCAACCATTCATGCTTCAAATGCCTATCATATTTTTAATTGAGCATAATCTATAATTCAATTATAGTTTGTCTTTTAGTCTGTATGAATGTGATACTGAGAGAAAGGTTTTTAATAACTATACTTTGGAGGAAAATAATTTAAATTTGATAAAAATTCTAATAATAAGGGCATTTAGTTTGATAATGGCCAGATAATCTCATCTAAATTCTTATAGTCCACAAATTTCTAAGGGCATAAATTTAACGTAATATTTCTGATTTATATATCCACAACAACAAAGAGATATAAAATGGGCCAAAAGCACATCAAATTTGTCAAGGAAGAAGAAGTAAAGAAGTTGGAATAGTGGTAACTGCTGGGTTAAGGGAGGAGAAAGCTGATAACTAACAATATTCGTGGAGGAAGATATGGCCAAAAGAGGAGTTACTCTATTCAGTACGTTGAAAGGCTGAGATCACTGCAGTGTTAGGTGAGCTAAGGGCAGAAGTTAGATGCAGGACTGAAAAAACAGTCATTAATATAAAGCATTCCTAGAGAGAAAGTATATTGACTCGCAACCCCATTCTCCATACAAAATCTGTATAGAGAGGCATATAGGATAAAAAATTAATTTTCTTACAGGGCCCTGAGCATTTTTTTTCAAAATGCTTATATTTAGTATCTTTCCCACGTGAAGCCTCACTTTTATGTGATGAATCAAAAGTAAAGCCTATCAGTTTAAAAGCCCCATTTATAGGCACAGAACACTGAAATATCTATTCATTGTTGTTATATCCCTTAAAATTAACTGCAAACCACAAATTATGCCATTATTTTTGGCTTACTGTAAACTATTGACATTTTATAATAAAAATGCCCCATCCCTTCTTTTAATATATTTAATGGAATATAAAAACCATAGTGATTTTATCACTCATTTAAAACAATACATGAATAAACTATTTTTGAGAAATTAATTATAAACCAATAACTATATTTACAACATCATAGATATTACAGTAAGGTAATATAAAAATTGATCTAAAGGAAAATCATATGCTTCTAGGAATGAAAGATGCTCAAAAGGGCCTGCATAAACATATGGGCATTTGTGCACAAATGTACAACTCTACTGGTGTTGAAAAGAATCAAGAATGTGGTACAACCATGAAAGAACATCTACGTAATAAAAATTAACATATGGAAAGAACTATTAAAATAACATACATTCAAAAATAATAATCTTATTATTAATTAATGAACCTGATAGAGAACGAATGTGAATAGCAAAGGCACACAAAATCCTAAGTAAAAAATAAGAAAAATATTCAAAATGAGTGGAGGTAAAGATAGGAGGAGAAAATGTTTATAGTCTTAGGGCACATTTCCACGTTGATAGAAGTTACCCATACTACTAATTAGAAGACAGTAAGACCCAGACCTAGACAAACTGCAAAAGTTCAGAGCCTAAGGGTAAGAGAAAAATTTACACTTCTCTAAAGAGGACAAAAGAGTATTATATTATTACCAAACACATCTTGAGCAGCCCAGGATAATATAATATGATATATTCTTTTCAAATTTCTGAGGGAAAAAATTCAATTTAATGTTAAATTCTATACCCAGACCAATGCTCAATCAAATCTGTTGCTAGATTGCTTATAGATATGTTAAAATTCAATATCGTAAGATATTACGTGAGGATCACTTAAAATCTGTATAATGTATATTTAAATCTTGGGGCGCCTGGGTGGCGCAGTCGGTTAAGCGTCCGACTTCAGCCAGGTCACGATCTCGCGGTCCGTGAGTTCGAGCCCCACGTCGGGCTCTGGGCTGATGGCTCAGAGCCTGGAGGCTGCTTCCAATTCTGTGTCTCTCTCTCTCTCTGCCCCTCCCCCGTTCATGCTGTGTCTCTCTCTGTCCCAAAAATAAATAAACGTTGAAAAAAAAAATTTTTTTTAATCTATTATATATTTTACATTTATATTATATATAACAGATATAATATTATGTAAAATGTGATATATATTCCATTATATATATATTATATCAGGATCATCTATATATTATATATATACATATATATATATATATATATATATATATATATATATATATCTTACAAATATATGTAAACAAACAGGAAAAATGCACAAGGGAAGGAACAGAAAATAAGAATACCTACAATCAAGAGAGTGGATTCAACTCAGGAGAATAAGAAAGTCCAAAATACATTGTTGTGCAATATCCAAGGAAAATTATCAGTAGAGGTTTAAGCAGATTTATACAAGACATCAAAAACATTACAACTGATGAAAAAATGATGGGATTTGATAATCTCTGATTTTTAAAAAAATTTAATGAGAACATAAAAATTATTATTCATGGGATTTGAAATTTTACTTGTTTACATTGTCTTCTATATCCCTGGTTAACAGGAATTTAGTATTATTTTTTATTTTCAACATTCATCTTAATTTGACGTTTTCTATATGCATTTTTGAGATTTTGATTGATTTTGTAGGAGGTGTCATAAAAGTAAATGTGCAAAACAATAATTTGTGTTTGGAATCAGCAGAAATGATAAATATAGAAATCCTAATTTCCTCTCATAGTATAAATGAGACAAAAGTCAAAAATATTTATTTAAATCCTCTTAATAATTGTATAATTATTTCATAACTGCAAGGCCTTTTAAAATTTATTTCAGCTTGCAATAAAAAAGTAACTAAAGTTTAACAATTTATTTTTTTCTATTCATTTTTTTCTCCTGTGAAATTGAAATTATATTTAAAACCACCTATTAATATCACGTGTATGGGACAGTTCTGGCTCCTCTTGTATTTATAGTGTGAATCATGATGCTCACCTACAGGCACTCACATAAGTAATGGACATATTTTTTTTAAGTACATTAATTCTATTTACTCCTAAAATATTAAAATATGAAATGAAAGATTTAAACTAACACTGCCTAGTTATTTTTATGTGCTTGGTATTACATATGGTTGTTTTTTAGGTAATGTTATGTAAACTTCAGAATAAATACTTTTTTTCACTTCTGGGTTAAATCTTAGACATCTAATGGAGAACAAAATGCAGCAATTTCCAGCCTTCGTGGCATTTACATTTTATACAAAAACTGGTAGGGTAACTCATTTGCTCCCATTTTACCCACTAGGAAACTGTATTTCACAATTGGTTTGGACACTTCTGTAACCAGATGTCAGCAGAGATATATCTCCTTTTGAGCTTCAAGTGAAATTTCCTGCAATCTTATGCCATGTTCAATAAGATAGAGGTAATCTGAGTTTTCAAATTCCCACCTGGCTATGAACTTCTGCTTCTGCTGCAAGAGTCAATGAACTGCTCACACCACCAGTCTTTGATTTCTGTACAGATTCCAGATTATAATGAGCTTAAATAACATTGATGTGGTTGTCAATCTTTTCCTTTAATTCCATAAAGAACAAACAAAACAGCAGTTACAATAATTACAAGATCCAAAGAAATGCAAATAACTAGAATTGAATATTTAAAAAAAATACAGTTAAATAATATTAAGGTATTTCTGACAATGTGAGTTCTTATCTCTTCTCAACTTTAGTCACTCTGCTTTCACCAGCCTTCACATTCATGGACATGTTGAGTGCAGAGCATTTTAACTTGCTGTATCCTACCAAGTCATTTCCCCAACACCTCCACCTATATCTGAGGCAGTTACTTGCATAAGCAACTTTTTACCAAATCATAAGTTTCCAAGCAAACATGTACTTGCATAAAATCAAATATCTGGGCAGTGATGAAAACAATATTCACATTCCTCCAAAAGCATAGACTTGTCACGAAATTTGTGCCTTAAGTATATTATTAATAGCAATAAATAATGAAGTAGAGCATAATGGGATGATCTTTTTGAGCATAGTTATGAGGCAGGAACAGTGTAGCATATAAGCATTCTACCTATGATAATAGTTAAAATTCACTGCAATTACTATGGGCCAGGTACTGTGATAAGAGATGCATTCAGGGTTTCCTGACCTCCTTAAAACATCCATAAGAAAACATTAAATAAATATTGTTATCTTCCAGGACCAAGAACTACAGGATTGGCCCACTGTGACAGATGTACTAAGTTGTGGTGTCATCTCCACCACGTCTGTCTGATTGCAGGGTTTATTGTGTTAACTACTATTCTACACTACTGGCACCTCACGTAAAATGTACAACGGCATTGCAGATTTTGCAGAGGCGGATAACAGGGTGCTGAGACATCAAATAACTTTCCCAGGTGACAAAACTAGTAATGATGAAATTTCTAAACATAACCTTTTCGTGTAACTCTGAACCCTTGCTCATTCCACCGCGCCATGGTACTGTTTAGATCAATGCCATTTCAGCTTTTAGCAACCAGGGTTCGTCACATCTACAAGTCCTAATTAGATTTTGTCAGCCTCTTTTCTCTGGATGAGGCCATTGTAGTGTGAAGCCAAAAACCCCAGTGATCTGTAAATGACATTAACTTAGGCTTATAATGTAGCCCAAGCATGCTATTTAAAAATTTGTCTTTTTTCAACTTTAAAATGTGAACTATCAAATGATATTAAGTTTGAAAATATTGGTCTTTAATGGCATTATCTGATGGACAAAATTTTACAATAAAGACAATCTTTTTTTGTTTTTAATTTAAGGAAATTTTTCACACTGTAACTTAATATATCATTTCCTCTTTTTTGGGGTTCATTATTTTATAATATATTTGGCCTTTCAACAAGCTTTATTTTCTTAAGACAGCATGTATAATGTGCTAGAGTTTAATGTCATTAGTAATAGACCTCTGGTTTCAAGTTGATTTTTAGATTTTATTTTCTTACCATAAAATAGTAAAGTTTCTCATGTTAAATGTTACATTATTGAACATTTCACTGACAGTGCATTGATTCAATGTGGATGCCAGACCCAGGGCTCTAACCAAAAAATTGACTTTGTTTTTCTTTTTTTAAGAATTATAATGTATACCTTAAAATTTATTTTTCATATGTAATTAAGCATTAATATGTTGAATGGTCTACCTTACGAAATGGATTATTTTAATAACCTTTTATAATTCTTTATAAACTTAATCCATTCTTGAAACTTCAAAATCCTAAGATTATAGGGAATTTTCTCTACCAAAACATATTAACAAAGTATCATCTAAGTTCATAAATATGTTAAAGAACATATGCCATTTTTATAGTTAGGGTATATAATATATATCATTATGCATTATCAGATGATCATATTTTTTTGAAATCCATACATACAAAAATACATTTCATTCAATATGACAGCCTTCATTCCAAAAGAACAAATGCTTCATTTACCTCCAAAAGGAAAACAATATCAAAATACTTTTAAAATTGCCAACACTCAATGTGTTCTAAATTATTTAATCATAGAAGCAGTTTAAAATAGGACCGTTATAAAGCTATAAATCTAAGACACTACTCTGTAATTAAACATCTGTTTTTGGTTTGTTTGTTTCTTTGTTTTGTTTTTTAAATTCCACATATAAGTGAAATTATATGGTATTTGTCTTTCTCTGTCTCATTTATTTCATTTAGCTTAATACCCTCAAATTTCATTTATATTGTCGCAAATATATACATACATGTATATTTTTGAAATGACGTATGGAAAATTTATACTCAGGTAGAGACTGATATCCTAAAGCAATCACAAATGATCTTGGTAAAAAAAAAAAACGTTTACATCTCCTACTATGATTGTGGATTTGTTTGTCTCCTTAAATTTACGTACTATTAAAATTAACTAGTTTGATACTATGCTGTTAATTTACCAGTATATGCAATATCAACACATGATAATTATGTATATAATTTAAAATAAATGTGATATATATATCATACTTTCTTTATCTATTTATGTGTCAATGGACTCTTAAGTGTTCCCATGTTTTGGCTATTGTAAATAATGCTTCAATGAACATTGGGTATAGATACCTTTTTGAGATAGTGATTTGTTTTCTTTGGATATGTACCCAGTAGTGGAATTTCTGAATCACAAGGTGGTTCTATTTTTAAGTTTTTGAGGAATCTCCATACAGATTTTCCTCTATTAAAAAAAATAGATTTTTTTCTATTGAATTGTATGATTCTGAGTTCTTTTGTATTTTGTATATGAACCCTTTATCACATATGAGATTTGCAAGTATTTTCTTTAATTCTGTAGGTTGATTTTTTCGTTTTGTAGGTGGTTTTCTTTGCTGTGCAGAAGCTTTTAAGTTTGCTGTAGTACCACTTGTTTATGTTTGCTTCTGTTTCCTTTGCTCATGGGTAACAAATCCAAAAAATCATTATCAAGACAAATGTCAAAGAGCTTACCATTACATTTCTTTCCGGGAGTTTTATGGTTTCAAAACTTATGTTCAGGGGCGCCTGGGTGGCTCAGTCGGTTAAGCGTCGGACTTCAGCTCAGGTCACGATCTCGCGGTCCATGAGTTCGAGCCCCACGTCGGGCTCTGGGCTGACGGCTCAGAGCCTGAAGCCTGCTTCCGTTTCTGTCTCCCTCTCTCTCTGCCCCTCCCCCCGTTCATGCTCTGTCTCTCTCTGTCTCAAAAAGAAATAAAAACGTTAAAAAATTAAAAAAAAATACTGATTTCAAGAATTGTTTAAAAAAAAACTTATGTTCAAATCTTTAGTTCAATTGGAGTTTATTTTTTATGTTAATTTTTTTGAAATGATGTGTGACAATTTGTATTCAGGCAGACACTAATATCCTAGAAGCAGCCCCAAAGATCTCGTGAAAAAAAAGTTTCAATCTCCTACTATGATTGTGGATTTGTTTGTGTTTCTTTAAATTTGTTTAGTTTTATTTCAACTAGTTTGCAACTATATTGTTAATATAGTAGTATATGCAGTTTCAAGCTTATAATTTCCTGTTGAGTTGGTCTTATCATTGTAGGCTATCAGTATGTAGTGACTCAATTTATCCTTAATAATTCCTTTTCCTGTAATATTGTATACTAGTTTCTTTTTTGTTTTATGGTTTGTATAACTATTTCTCTTTATTATTTTCATTCTTCCTGTTTCTTTTTTATTTCAGTTTTTCCACTAAAGAAATACTAAAATACAATTATCCAATAATAGAATTGTTATGAATTTAAGCTGAAAATATCTACATTTGGAGGCAAGTTTTATTTTTGTATTCAATATGATTGTCAATATATATTGGCTTTATCTGTATCTCTTTTTTTTTTTGTTCTTTCTATTGATCGAGCTTTTACTTTCTTCCACCAAAAAAAAAAAAAAAATATATATATATATATATATATATATAGATAGATAGATAGATAGAGATATATATGTACTTCCTACCTTTATCAATGTGGGCTCTTCTCTCCCTCTAGTTGTGGAGTTTGTTCCGTCAGTTCTCAGGTCAATTTCCTGAGTATTCAGAATGATTTGATAGTTATCTACTTGTGTTTGAGGGATGAGACAAGTCTAGGGCCATCCTATTACACCACCATGTTAGATCTCTCTCCGACTTTTACTTTCTTAATTTCATTTTTTTCTCCTTTCCTATCTTGCATTGAATTTATCAATTTTTAATCCATGTTTTCTCTTTAAAATTGAAGAGCATATATATTCTGTTTTTATCTTTGAGCAATTTTACTCATATGCCTTAAAATGTATAATCGCATTAACAGTGTTTGAAGAGCATCCATTTTCCATTCTCTCAAAATTACATAAGACACTCAAAAGGAAGCCTACAACCTACATTTTTACCAATTTTGTTGGTCTCAGTGGATTTAATTTATCTCTAAATAAATTTGTTTTACAATTATTTTGTTAGTAAAGATTTTTGATGGGTAATATTTTGGTCTCTGAAATTTTTTTCTTATCTTAACATATTGTATTTCATCAGAGAAATGTAAATTGACTGTCCTTAGAAAATTGATAAATGGGGGCACCTGGGTGGCTCAGTCGGTTAAGCCTCTGACTTCGGCTCAGGTCACGACCTCCCGGTTCGTGAGTTCAAGCCCTGCATCTGGCTCTGCGCTGACGTCTCAGAGCCCGGAGCCTGCATCCGATTCCGGGTCTCCCCCTCTCTCTTTGACCCCCCCCCCCGCTCTCTCTCTCTCTCTCTCTCAAAACTAAACATTAAAAAAAAATTTTTTTTAAATTTGATAAATGGGATATAGACTGGCATTAATTATAACAATAAAATCATAATGGTAACTTAGGACTAAAATAATAATTATTATTTTAAATAGGATCCTATGGGTGGGGAGCATTAGTATTCCGCTAAGAACTTTGAGTAGTTTGTGGTATTCCTTGAATAGTTTTTGTAAATTTATTCGAGACTTCTTTGTGTTCTGGCCTCTATTAATAATTGTGATAATTCTGCAGACACAATTCTAATTGTTTTCTTTCTGCACATAATCATTGGTTCTTTTTATGACTTTCTCTTTATTTGGCGTGTTAGAGGGTCGACTGTGTGCCTAAGATTAGTTTTTTATTTATTTTGTTCTCACCTCAACATTTTTCAGTTTTAGGATATATCTTTCTTTATGTCTCATGAGTTTTAGGCAATGCCATCTCAACTAGAAAACCTTTAGATTACCTTTTTAAATTTTTCTTAATTGTCCATTCTGTTGCTTATAGACTACACATGTGTATTATATCCTTTTTGTCTAAGAACCTCTTTGATATTTTCATTTCTTTGTATCATTGTGATGGTTTCCAAGAATTTTCCTCAGATGTTTCTGCCAGTCCATTCATTCTATGTTGAACTATATCTAATCTGATTTTTAATTAATCTATTAACATTTTAATTACAATAAAATAGTTCATTTCTAGTATGGTCATTTGTCCTTTTCCAAATCAGTCTATGCTTGTTTCATAGTGCCCTGGGCTTCTAAATTTTTTCTCATTCATTATTTCATCATTTTAATTCTTTAAAACACATTTATTTTATATTCTACTTTTGAGTTTTTACTCTATCTTAAATTCTAAGAATATTAATCACATTAGTTTGGTCCCAATAGATTTGGTCATAATAGATTATTCCCTTTGTTGATTTTACTTTTAATTATAAGCTTAATTATAGGGGAAACTTTGTTTTTCTGTGTATTCTGTGTTTTGGATATATTCCCAAAGAAAGATTTAAATATCTTTGGTTTCCCAAGAGTTCCCACTGTCTCATATATATATACATATATATGTATATGTATATATGAATTATATAAGAATTATATATATATAATATATAAGAATTATATATATATAATATATAAGAATTATATAAGAATTATATATATAATATATAATATATATATATATAATTCTTATAAATTATCATCTTGGACTCCTTAAATTATCCTATGATTAGCACAGCCTTGGATTTTGATTTTCCAAAGAGTTGGGTATTTTTTTTCCTACGTAAATGCCAAGACAGATATAAGCCTGCAAACAACAAACCTGGAATGGCAAGAATATTTTATTAGTTTATTTTAATGCAGTAGTTCTCACCCAGAGAAAAATCTACCCCCCCTCACCCTACTCACACAGACATTTGTCAATATCTGGAGACATGTTTCACTGTCTCCAAAAATGAGGTGATATTGTACTACAGGAAACTAGTAGATAGAGGTCAGCAGTACTGCTAAACATCCTATCATATAAAGGGTAGTCTCAACAACAAATAATTATCCAGCTTAAATGTCAACAGTGCCAAGGTCAAGAAATTCATACCATTAATTTATATTGCAATTAAAATCTAAATTTTGTTTTACTGAAGGGCAAGAAACAAAATATCCTTTTTATTCTTTTAGGCTTTTCTGTTTCTTCTTCAAACTTTGTTGCAGAAAATATACTGCTGTGTAAAGGGAAAATCATAATCCCCTTTTCTTAAAAACTAATGAGATTTGTTTTTCCTCTTCTAGTACGTTTCTTCTAAGTTTAATTGATTTTCTTTCTCACTAAAACATGTTTAGGAAAACATTCATTTTTCTAAAGTACATTGAGTAGAAATGACTCCTTTCATAAATTATGTTATAATTCAGTATTTTGCATAGTGCTAGCCTGAAAACCAATACATCTTCTAATTACCATGAATAAAGTTGCTATTTTTAGAATATGCACACATGTGAAAACCTTGAAAATCTAATCACCTCCACCATGTATAGGCAAATTTCTAATAGATTTTTATTTTACTTTTCTTTTAGAAACATAGATTATTAAAGTAATATCATTTAAAAGTTATCTAGTTCTATATCTTGGCTCAGTGGTAATATACACAATGCATTAAATTCTTGGAAAAATAACATCCTGCTTGATTATTTTTATTCTTTACCAGACAGATTTGTAGTAGCTTTAATTCTTATTCAATGATTTATCTTTTTAAAAATTAATATAATGTTTATCATATCTAAATGGCAACTGTCAATGGAAATAATCAAGTATCTTTTAGAATAAGGTCAACCCCTCTGAGTAACATTGCAATATATCACGATGATATAAGTTTCTCCATTATACGCAAATGTGGAGGACAAGATGACTTTGCAACCTCGATTGCCTGGGAACACTGCCAAAAATTGAATTTTGTGCTACATTAATGTAATGGAAAAAGACTCAATCTTGAATTGCACTTATGTTCTCTTGGATTAAAAAAAAAAAAAAACTCGCTATAACCTTGACTAGTCATTACATAGAAAACCACATTTCTGAAGGTAAGGCAAATTAAAATGGTACACATACTATTTTAGGTATTATAACAAATATTGTGGCAGTAATATTAGTGATAAACAGGTATTATAATAAATTCATTATTAATACATAAACACATACACCAAATCTATATTAAGGTCTTACTATATGTTGTACACTCTTCTAGGTGCACATCTAAGAAAATCAAGAACCGATGAGGTCACTCCCTCATGGAATTTATTATTTATTTGGGACAGACATACAAGAAACCATTAATTAAATTAATACAAAATTATCAAGTCATGGCAAATACTATGATGAAAATTGGATACTGCATTATGAGAGTAAGTTCTATATGAAGAATATTCAGAGGAGGTGATGTTATGGTTTGAACTGTGTCCTCCAAAAGAAGCACTAACGCCTGCACTCTGAATGTGACCTCTTTTGAAAAGAGGGTCTCTGTAGATGTAATCAAGTTAAGATGAGATCATTAGAGTGGGCTCTAACCCAATATAACTGATTTTATTATAAAAAGAAAAATATAGACACAGAGGCACAAAGAAAATACCGTATGGAGACAAAGGCAGAGACTGTAGTGCTGCATCTACAAAGTGAGAAATGCCATAGATCTCTGGCCATCCCCCGACGCTAAGAGCAAGGCATGGCATGAATTCTTTATCAGAGCCCTTGGAAGGAATAAATTCTGCCAATATCTTAATTTTGGACTTCTAGACTCTGGAACTGTGAGAATGAATTGTTGTTATTTTAAGCTACCCTGTTTCTGTTACTTTGTTTTGGCAGTCCTGGGGAACTAATATACGGGTATCTATGTTGAGACCTAACTTATGGTGTGAGTCAACTGTATGAAGAATTAGGAAAGATAATTCTGAGCAGAAGGATTAGATATTGCAAAGACTTAAAGCGCAAACAAGATGCTTATGCATAAGAAAAAAAGATGATATCTATGGCTGTAGTGTGAAAATAATAAGGCAGAAATGGAGTTGTAGGAAGTGATATAGAATAGGAGGTGAACAACAAATCATGTTTTCCAGGTAAGGAGTTCATATTTTATTATAAGCAAATGAGAAAAGTTATTTGAAGATTTTAATAATAATTGGATATAATCAGAAAGGAAATTTGTATTTCAAAAAGAACATTCTAGAAAATAGAGAATGGATGAAAGAATGGAAAAGAGAAACAGGCAAAGCTGTGAGGCATCAGTGCAATAATACTGTGGTGTAAACCATAAATTTTGGTAATTTCTGTTGAGCTGGTAATTACTGGATATGGAGAAGAGTAAAAGATTTGTGATATGTTGATAGCAATCACTGATGGAGAAGCATGGAATGAAAAATATAAAGAATCAAAGATAACTCCATGGTTTTTGGTTTGAGATCCTAAGTAGTTGATATCAATTCTTGATATCAGTGTCATAGACAATGAGTCTGGAGTTCTGTCTTGTCCAGGAAGAGAGCAGACAGAGAATTGAATACGAGAGAGGCTAATGTCTGGGAGGAGACAAGAGCCCAGAACAGGGAGGTTTGTCTCCATATTTATTGAGCTATCAAGATCTTACACATGGGTGGAACATGAAGAAGACCATCAGATAGTAATCATTAACTTGTGTGTGTAAGAAGCAATTTATTATAATAAATTCATTATTAATACAAGGGCAAGTGGTGTTTGTGATCAAAGTATATTGGTGCCAAATGGAAAGTATTCCCTGCAGGTGATATAACAAGTTAGTCATGATCCCATTGTAGTATCTTACTAACTAACCTTGAGTTATTTCACCCTGTGGTGGCAGCTTTCAGCCCTAAGCTTTTTTAACCTATTTCCCCACAA
Organism: Leopardus geoffroyi; assembly: GCF_018350155.1. NCBI lineage: Eukaryota > Metazoa > Chordata > Mammalia > Carnivora > Felidae > Leopardus > Leopardus geoffroyi. Next base: position 55,216,195 of record NC_059326.1, on the reverse strand, counting down.
CTCAGGAAGGAACTATTTCAGGTGGCACGAGTTTAACTGTAACATTCAGGGAAAGATGTATTATTTACAAAAATTAAAATGTTAAATTGACAGGTTAGATACGTGAGTTTTGAATTCAAGGGACATGTTGAGTCTGAAGGTATGCATTTAGGAGTAATCAGCAAAAACTTTGTATTTAAAGCTGCAGACCTGGATATAGAATAGCATATTAGAGGGATATATATTCCTGTGAACTACTCCTAGGGACGGCAATATTTCAAAACTTGGTGGAATATGGAACACACAAAGGGTATTGATAAACAATAACCTTGAAATAGAAAAAAATCGCAGATTTGATGTAGATAGGAGCAGAGAACCTGAATTAGGACTCAGGAAAAGATTAGATACTAAGTTCTAGCATAAAAGAATGGGTAGAAGCTAGCTACTGAAATGAATTAAAGACAGTTCTAGGCAAAAAAAAAATGAGCATATCCAAATTTCTGAGGGCAAAGAAGTACACAATACATTAATAAATCAGGAAAAAACCAACAACTTCCAGTATGGTTTGGGGAAAGAGATGAAGAATAGGCTAAGGATGTATTCGACACCAGATCAGTTTAGCAAAACCCCTATTAAGCATGTCAGACTTCATCCTAATGGACATGACAAGCCTTTACATTAGGCCTGGAAAATGTTTAAATCACATGAAAATATCATTTTATCTGTGGAGTTCAGCGTGGATTTGAGAGCAATATCAGTAAGTGCTACTATGCCTCATTGATACTTCTTTAGTCATTAACCGAATAATAGCAACCTCAAATGTGACCTACAATGTAGATTACCATATGGCTCAGTTACCTATAGCAATCTTGGTTTACTCTGTGTTTTGACAAAATTGTTAGATGCATACACTTTCATATACTGGTAAGTGTTCAACAACTGCCAGGAAGGGGTGAGGTCTTGATTCATAGCATTAGCTGATTTTCATGGTGAAAATGCTATCACCGGGGTAGCATTTCGAAATTAACAGCTTTTAACATCTGGCTGACAAATTTTTTTTTCAATAATCAGCTCATCCAAGCCAGTAAAAGGCAATTCCAATGTGCCAGTGGTTCTATTTTGTTTTTAATAATAGCTTATATTTATTAGCTGTAGTCCTTCACATTCAAATGAGCATCAGTTTTGATTATAAATTATTTACCTTGCCTAAAATGGAAGGATGTTTTGGGAATAAATCGGTATAAATATGCCAAACTAATGTTAACTTGTATCATGGTTTGTAAATGGAATAAAATTATATTACACAAAGGAATAAAGTATTATATAAAGAATTCAATGTTAATAATCCTCTTAGAATAAAAAAAAAATTAACTGGACCTATAATTTTAGTTGGTATATAGTACTTTATTAAATAATGACTTACATAGACTCCATAACAGTAATTGTTATTTTTGGAAGATATTTTCTACTTATATAAAAAAAGTATTAAAGAACAATCTTTATGAACATCTCCTAATGTTTACTTTGGAATACTTTAAAACAGATCTGTAACCTTTGTATAAAGATTTTCATTGACAAGTTGAATAGCTTCTATCAGTATATATTAATGAATTGCTTAGTAAACCTTGAAAAAATAGCAATTCCTCCTAAAAAGAAGTTTTAATTTGAGCTCAGTGACTCCTTTAATTAGCAGGCAACAGGAAAAAAAATATAAGAGATAAATAATTTAGAATTGTTTCTAAGAAAAATAATTCAAATTGTATGAAATAGGCTGCAACAACATCACCAAGTAATTGACCTAAATGAATAAGTTGGCTTCACCTAATACAATTTCTTATGTGTCAAATACCCCTTTGGTCTTATATATGTTTTCAAAAGATATTATTATGAATTTTCAACGTTAAAAATATAAAATATCCTTAGTACTGGCTAACCAGGTGCAATTCCTAAAATCTGTTTTAATCAAGATATCTGTCAAATAAAGATGCAAATTAGGAGTGATTTACAAAAACAATAATGGTTTTCAAAATTCTAAAGCAATTCATACTAAGATGTCATCGCAAATTCTGTTAAGGATGTTTATTTGAAAAACATCTTTCCTGAAAAATCAGAATAAAGCCTGTTGTGTGTGTAGTACCCATCATTTTCTGCAATTCATCCAGGATCTGAGTTATAAATGGTTCTTGCAAATGTCAGCCGAAATTCTCCATATTAAGGAGAGTGTTCAAGGGTATCCTATGGGGGAAGGAGAATTTAGTTTTAATGAGTCAATCTCTCTTTCTGTTTGGTGTACTTTAGCTTCTCTGTTCTGAGTCTTAATGGTTATTGCTGGAATGGTCTCACTTGGCACATTTCACTGAGATGGATTGCTATTTGCTCACAAGAAAAGTTTTGTAACGGACTAATTATGTAACTCATTGCAATATTTTTCTCATCTCAAAATACCAAAATCTGGATACAGATTTCTGTGTTTTTTGGTTGTTTGTTTTTTATAATTTGTATTGATTCATGTTAAGTAAATATAAGATGCAACAAAATTGTCACTAAGACAAATGCCCTTTTACACATCAAGAGAAAATGTCCATGTACCATCAAACAGTCTATTAGAAGATATAAAAACAAAAGCAATAAACCCACCTCATTACTTCACTAATATTAACAAATCTGCCTTATTGTTAAAAATGTCTTCATTACAAAAAAATATGTGTTGGCTATCTATAATGTATCATCTTAAGCCTTTTTTAAAAAATATAGTAATGTGACCTAATATAATCAAGGAGTTTATAATCCTGTGGAGGACAAGATTTTAAAAACAAATATTTAAAAACCAGTTTGGAAATACTGTCTTCAATATAAAAAGTAGTTCAGAAGAGTTGCCCCCTATAGTGTAAGCGCTGACAGGTTGGTTTTTCTTTTTTTTTTGTAATGCAAGTGCCTGACTTAAATATTGATTGCTGAAGCAACAACTTCAAAGATGGCTCTTGTATAAACTAATTGTCAGCCACACAACTAGACTCCTTAGACAACTGACTATTTGGGGTACTTTTTTTTTTCCTTTCTGTTCTTTAAATTGTCACTCTTACATTGTAAATTCCTCAATTAAGATTCAGTGGGGGAACCCTATACCCCCGTCTTGAGCCCAATAAAGTAGAACCCAGGCCCACATGTGCTCAATCTCTCTTTCTCAATTGCTCTTAATCTCTCTTCCTCTTCCTCTGTCTCCTTCTCCCTTTCTCCTTACTCCTCCTCCTCCTCCCTCTCTCCCTGTCCCTTCCTTTCCCCCTTCTCCATAACTTCACTGTGTGGACCTAAGACCTGTAAATAATAAACATTTTTTTTCCCAAACTTTCAAAGTTATTTCTGAGGTCATCTTGCAACTGTAAGAACCACGAGTGCTGGCTCAGCCACAGTACTGGTTATCACCTCCCTAAAAGAAAGAGAAAAAAAAGTAGTTTATGTCTCTTTAAATATAGCGGTTATATTTTTTCAAACTATTATAAAATGTATGCTTTGGGTAATGGAATTATTTGCATTATTTTAATTTCCTGTTCCCTGTTGAGGAAACAGACAGACTGAAAATGTTTCATTGGGAAAATTTTGCTAGCAAAAGTAAGTCAAAGACATTTGCCTTCCCTCACCTGTCTCACACTCTCCATGCCACCTGCCTCCAAAACCACACTTCCACCCATTTTCTGACTTCACTGAAACAGATCTGCAGTCCAAATCTAAATATAGTTGCTACTCATTAAGAAGACTACACTTTCAAATAGTTCAAAGTTACTATTACCAAACAGATAGGTTCTTTCCCTACTCAGTACTGTTCACCAAATAGCCAAATAACAAAACATTTGTATTTGATGGAAGCAGGTAATTTATTCAACGGGCCAGAGAATAGAATAAGGGAATTCATGCTGTAAAGGCACCCCCTTCTCCACAGATGTGTTGGGGGCATAGATGATATGATGGGACAAACACAAGATGGTTGATGTCAGCCAGATTCTGGGGAAGGGGCAGAAACTTCCAGGAACTTAGGCCGCATCCTTTTTTATTGCTTATTTGGTCAGGGGTTTCCTGTCAGGGCACTCTTAGGAAGGAGATTTTAGTATGTTAACATTGTATAATGAAGGAATAATGTGAACTTTGGCCTATTTTGTCTGCCATCTTGGGCCTATCTGGTTTGATCTGGTTTCTTGCGGTTTCTTGTGGTCTGGATTTTCTGGGCAGGAACACCTGTGGGGGAGATACTAGGACAAAAAACATCTTTTAGAAAAATTCTCTGGTGGGCTCTTTGGACTCAGTCTAGTAACAATACTCCATTGCTATGACTCAAAATTGCTAACCTCATAGCATGCATTAGTTCTCCTAAATAACTAATTGCTGGGCTACTCTCATACTATGCTTTTTGAGAATCAGGTATTACTTCTATTTACCTATCCATCTTTTATCTGCAGAGCTCTGAAATTTGCAGACAGCTTATTTGTTAACTGAAACAGTAAAATTGATCATACTAAATGCTCTTATTTACAGAGACAAATAAACAATTGATACGTTATCAAATTCTGTTTGAATTACATTTCAAATGACATGTTTTAACATTTTATTAAAATATTTTATTATTAATATTTTATATAAAGATATATGATATGGGAATATTAAAATATAACTGGATATTGTGGAAAATAAGAGCAATAAATTCAGGTGATCATTTCAATAAATTTCTCCTCAATATTCTAAATAAGCTTGTTCTGTTGAAAATTTGATCCATGTAAATTTGTGTCCAGAGTGGTTTTTAAAACCCAACTATTGGGGCGCTTGGGTGTCTCAGTTGGTTAAGCGTCTGACTCTTGATTTCGGCTCAGATCATGAACTCATGGTTAATGGGAGTGAGCCCCACATTGGGCTCTGCACTGACAGTGTGGACCCTGCTAGGGATTCTCTCTCTTCCTCCCATTCTGTCCCTCTCCTGGTCTCTCTCTATATATATATTTGTCTCTCAAAATAAATAAATAAACATTTATTTTTTTAAAAAAAATCCTATTATAAGGGTTTATGTTTCAAAGCATGTTTCATTGGTGAAGATTCCACACATATCACTATTGACTTTATTCATACTACAAAAATCTAATAAATAATCATAATGTAATATGAAAGGAGAAATTATTCTAGCCAACAACAAAGACAGAGATAAAAGTAAGATAGATAAGTAGCTCCAACGTCATCAGACAGGTTTAAACTTGCCAGTTATTCAGGCAAATTGCTATGTGTGTTTGTGTTATGACTAAAACCTGGCATGTTCTTTCCAAGCTGAAGAAATATAAGTAAAGTAGAAGAGTTTTAGTCCTTGGATTTTATGACATCTTTACAAGTAGACAGGAGCATTTCTTAAATGTATTATTTGCCACTCATTAGCTGTGTCCAGCTGTATTTGGAGTTGGCAAGTAAGTGAACTCCAGATTATTGAAATATTATACATTGCTTTTATCCACACAAGACTGAAGCTACATTGGTTATTTTATTTTTCTCATTCCTAGACAGCTATTGTTAAACATGTGTGTTGTTCTTTGCTTCAAAGATTTGCATGTTCTCAAAGAAAAGACTTATTCTTAAGATCTATTTGATCGGTAGTTTAATTCATTCAGTGTTTAGTACAAGTCAGGGATGAGAAACAGAGAAAAACAGAGAGAGTGACTAAGAGAAAAATAAGAAGAAAAGGAGGGAGACAGGGAAGAGAATAGTAGTATTGGGCTGTAGTGGTTGAGAAATAGGTCAGGTCACCAATTCAGAAAGAATTAGCTTAGGAATTTTATCATGCAATCATTTAGCTTTTGACATTGGCCAAGTTACTTAATGCTCTGAAACTCTGATTTTCTTTTACAAAATTGGTATAATACATTTTCCTACTTCACAAATTTCTTGTGTGTGTGATAATCAAATGGATTAATCCATGTGAAGCGCTAACCACAGTGCCTGTCACAGAGCATGCAGTTGATAAATGTTAGCTATTATTATTATATATCATTGTGGAATACAAAACGGATGCAGTGATGATATGCTTTCAATGTGTAAAACCGTTACTGCTCCAAAGATGAAAAGAAACAAAAGTAAAGTACTTGTAGATGGAAGTTAATCTATAATTTCTAGTTTTTAGCAATATATGCGTGTGGGAGTTCCTATTATGTGCTAGGCACTCTGTTAGGCAGGTAGACGTTGGGATACAAAGAGGAATTACAATTCAGTTTGGGGGAGAGAGAGAAAGCATTGAATATACTAAAGTACTGTGATCAAGATATGAAAAAGATATTATAGAAGCATTCTTTTATAGGAATGACTAGAGATAACACTGGCATTGGAGGCGATTTTTCTGAGAGGATCTCTGAAGACTGAAACACTTGTTTGTACACATTTCTGTAGGAATATAAGGAATATTAGAGCAGAGAGAAGTCAAAGGATTCCAAACAATGTGATCATATTTGCAAAGACCTTGATATGTGTCAGAACATAGCATTTTGACCACTGTAAGGAATTAACCACTAGATTCATGGTAGAATTTTAAAACATGTGAGAACCAGATAAATTATTTTACTTCCAATAAAACATTTCTGGTAAATCATCTGTATATTGCAGAGAAAGTTCTTTTCTATGACATAAAATGCCTGTATACACCCTGTAATTTTTGGCATTACATCACTTTAGAACACTCCATTTTACTGGTGTAGATCTAGATTTTCTGATGAATCTTAATGGAGTATATTATATAGTAAATAGTTTATTACTTCCCAAATGTCATGTCAGTAGGCCTTTATTATGAAATTATATTAAATTTTGTAAACTTCAACATAGCATTCTTTAAACAGGATGAAACTTAGTACATGCATACTATTTGCAAGATTTTGATTGAAATCATGTCATATTAAACATATTTTTTTTTTCCTGGATGACCTGGCTAGAGTTAGAATAGGGCTTATTGATGTAAGTATAATTGATTGGACTCCAAATTGTAGATAGATCCAAGTAAAAAGTGCTGTCCTATTATCCACCTTCTACACAATGTACAGCTGCATCTGTACTAGTGATGATGTTGCTGTCTTCCATTTTCTCTCAAGTGCACACATTATTGAAAAAAATTACTTTAAGATTTTATGGCATTTCTTATGGGTAACTGATCCTTTATAGGTAGCCTTTCTCCATTGTAGTAAACATGTGTTGATCAATATCCTTTACTATTAAAATGGTTACTCCATGACAAAATAAATACTGATTTCACAAAGAAAAATAACACAAACTGCAAAACAGAATCATTTTGTTGAGGTCTAATAGGGCCATATTTTCTTTTTTCCCCAATTAGGAGATTTCTGCAACAAAATTTCTTCAGAAGCAACAAATTCTTCTATGGTTAATAAATATTTCTCAGCACATGTGCAGGGAATTCTGAGACAATGACCAACATTAATAAAAAAATAATCAATTATTCGTGATGGGAAGGAATAACTACTGGGCAACTTACGTATTAAAAAGTCATTCTGATCTAAGGTAAATTTAATGGAATGAAAATCCAATACTTGGTTTATTTGACTGATGAAAATCAAAGGAAGTAGCCAATGCTACAAATTAGGGAGAATTTTCATACTGAAGGTGTGGCAAACCAACAAACATTGTGTTCATGTACATTAGTTACCTATCAAGTAACATCTGTGAAGTCTCTTTCCTAAGTAAATTTCGCATTTTTTCCCCAGACTGAAGCCACAAATGAACAGAAAGTTCACATTAACCTTAAGCACTGCTTTAAAATATAAATAGAGGGGCGCCTGGGTGGTGCAGTCGGTTGAGCGTCCGACTTCAGCCAGGTCACGATCTCGCGGTCAGTGAGTTCGAGCCCCGCGTCGGGCTCTGGGCTGATGGCTCAGAGCCTGGAGCCTGTTTCCGATTCTGTGTCTCCCTCTCTCTCTGCCCCTCCCCCGTTCATGCTCTGTCTCTCTCTGTCCCCAAAATAAATAAACGTTGAAAAAAGAAATTAAAATATAAATACAGCCAGAAAGAAATCAATGAAGCATGTTTCAACTTTCTTTTCCTATTGCAATTTTATGAACCTCTGGCTTCTCATTTATTTTTATCTGGTTATCTTCTGTGTATTTAACCAAACCCCTTCAAATATTTTTATTTTCCACTTAGGGTTAAAATATCAAGATATAGTGTTATATATGTTTGAAGCTTTAGTAAAAATATCAATTCAATAAATACTTATTTTGCACTTAAAATAACTTAGGTTTGCAAAATAAATAAATAAAAGAAGGAAATATATGAGATAAGCCCCACACCTACCCCATAGATAATTTCTACATAGAGATCAATTCTCAAACTTGTCTCAGGGTGGTGAAGCCTAAGGAGAACACAGAGGTTCTACTGAAAGGAGAAGACAGACAGTGGAGTTCAAGGATACTGTTGGCAGGTGGCCCTTACAGACAATGCATCAGAAGGAGGGAACTGTATGAGACTGGGGTTCCCCAAGGATCTTTGAGCAAGCACTGCTTTCCTCATTTTCAGGGTGAAACTTCGCAAGGCCAAACAGAAAGCAGCTGCTACAGAATGAAGCAGACACATGGAGCTGCAGACGTTGACACTGTGATCCATGTAAGAGAGACTTCGATAATAACTCAACATTCTTTTGAGACAAGAGACTGGTCACATCTTAAAGCCAATGACCACATCACATGGTAAGGACTTCTCTAAACCTGACCCCCAAAACAAAGACTAATTTGAAGCCTCAAAATAGTCAAGAAAAGCTGCCATAGATTAACTCCTTTTTAGAACAAAAGTAAACTTTTTAAAGAAAGACAACATAGTTCAAATCCAGGTATTAGAAATAACAAAGAACTTGGTGCTACAGTTCAGAGGTAGAGCATTTGATTATAGAAATAGTAAAGGGCTTGAAAAAACTGTCATAAATGTATTTAAGGACTTAATAGTAGCAGATGGTACTAAAAAATAAAGATGAGGACTCATAGGGGAAAAATAAAAGTGATAAAAAGAGCCAAATGAAGAAGTCTGTAAGTCAAATGTACAGGGAAATGAAATGAAAATTTTATTGGATGTGTTTATTAGGAGATTGGATACTGAAGAAAAAAAAACAGTGAACATGAACAATTTAGCAGTAGAAACTATTCAAATGGAAACTCAAAGGGAAAAACAAGTCATAAAATGCTAGAATTTTCATGAGTTATAGAAAAATATCAGGGGTTATGGGAAAGTTTCTAGTGCTATAGTAAGTATCAGGAATCTTTACAGAGACAATGGGGCTAAAAACTGAAGAGGTAGTGGTTTTAAATTTAACAGATTCATTCAAAATGTAATGATGCATATCACAACCTTTAAAGCAAACACTAAAAGTATAATAATTATAATGAAAAAAATTTAAAAGTGGTGGAAGCAAGTGATACCTTTAAAAAGTAGGTAAAATTTTTCCATATCCTTGAGAACCAAGAAGTGAGTTGTTGGGTCACATGGTAGTTCATTTTCAATTTTTTAAAAATGTTTATTTATTTCTGAGAGAGTAAGGATGTGCACATGCGCACGGGGCGAGGGACAGAGAGAGAGAGGGAGAGAGAGAATCCAAGCTGGCTCTATGCTTTAATCCCAGAGCAAACACAGTGCTTGATCCCATGAACTGTGAGATAGTGACCTGAGCCAAAATCAAGAGTCAGATGCTTAACCCACTGACCCACCCAGTGCCCCAATATGGTACTTCTATTTTTAATTTTTAAAGGAATATCAATCCTGCTTCTCATAGTGACTATGCCAGTTTACATTCCTGGCAACAGTATACAAGAGTTGTTTTTTTCTCCACATCCTTGACAGTACTTGCTATCTTTTGTCTTTTTGGTAATAGTTACCTAAGGTATGAGGTAATATATCATTGTGGTTTTGATTTATATTTTCCTGATGATTAGTGATGTTGAGCACTTTTTCATGTACCTGTTCCCTATTTGTATGTCTTCTTTGGAAAAAATGTCTATTCAAGGCCTTACCCATTTTTTATTGGGTTATTTGCTTTTTTGCTATTGAGTTATAGGAGTTTCTTATGTATTTTGGATATTAACCTCTTATCAGATTTATGGTTTGAAAATGTTTTCTCTCATTCCATTGATTGTCTTTTCATTCTGTTGATTATTTCCTTTGCTGTACAGAAGATTTTTGATTTGAGGTAGTCTCGCCTGTATATTTTTGCTTTTCTTGCCCGTGCTTTTGATGCCATGTCCAAAAAATCATTGCCAATACTAAAATGAAGAAGTTTTCCCCTATGTTCCCTTCCAGGAATTTTATAGTTTCAGGTCTTTATTTAGGTTCTATATCATTTTTTACTTGATTTTTGTGTATTAGGTAAGATAAAGGTCCCATTTCATTCTTTTGCAAGTAGGTGTTCAGTTTTCCCAACACAATTTGTTGAAGGCACTATCATTTCTGCATTGTATATTCTTGGCCCCCTTGTTTAAGATCAGTTGACTGTTTATGTGTGGCTTTATTTATGGGCTCTCTATTGTGTTCTATTGATCTAAATGTCTGCAGGTACCATAGTGTCATGATTATTATAGCTTTGGAGTATATTTTGAAATCAGGAAGTATGATGCCTGCAGCTTTGTTCTTCTTTCTATAATAATGGTTCTAGAATAATTAAAAAATTTTTTTCTATTTCTGTGAAAAAATGCCATTAGGATTTTGATAGGGATAGCACGTGTTCCCCCATCTTAAAAAAAAAAAAAAAGTTAAGCTGAAAAGTAAAAGATGGAAAAGAGAAAATGCAGTTTTAAAAAAACACCTAAAACAATCTGAAAATAAATATAAAAATGGTGTATGTAAACACAAACATATCACTAATTACATTTACAAATGAACTACATAATCCAGTAAAGGGAAGTAATTATCATACTTAAAGGAGATTTAAAAAAGAGTACAATTGTATGCCAACTACAGGAAACACAGCACACACACACACACACACACACTCACAGATAGGTTGAAAGTAAAAGAAAGGAAAATACACCATGAAATCTTAATCAAAGGAAGATTTTTGTGGCTCTTTTTAATTTAAGAAACAATAGGTTTCGCCACAAGGTAGAAATAGTAACATTTCATAATGATAAATGAGCCATTTGAACAGGAAGACATAAAAATCATAAACGCATATGTGCCCAATTAGAGAGCCTCAATATACATGAAGCAAAATCCGACAGTACTACAAAGAAAAAGAGCCAAACCCGCAATCGTATTTATCATTCATCTCTGGATTTTACCATTCATCCCTGGGAAATTGAAATAAAATACAAAACCTAAGAAGGATGCTATTGAATGACACTATCCATCATTTTGACTTAATTTTCATGTTCAAAACACTATATCCAAAACTATTATTTATAAAGTTTGTAAATTGAACATGATGTTTCACCAAGATAATTCACAAACTGGACCATAAAACAAATCTCAATGAAATTGAAAATATTGAAATATTACAGAGCACTTTTTTTACCATGACAAAAATGATTAGGAATCAATACAAATATGTATAAGCTACAATGTTTATATTTACAATAAAGTTACAATAAATACGTGTGTGTGTGTGTGTGTGTGTGTGTGTATCTTTTGTATTTGTATTTGTATATCTTTTTGTACATATAATTATTTGTATATCTTTTATGTATATATAAATTCCCTTTCCTTTGAAACTCCCTTCCATAATGTTTCACTTTTGTATAAATATATATAGGAAGGATATATTTTTTATAATTAAAGCCGACATATGCCTGGTAGAAATAAGGAGCCTAATTTTGATATACAGTTCACCTGTGAACAACACAGGCATGAACTGCATGGGTCCACTTATGCACAGATGTTTTTTGACAAATACACTATGGTACCGTAAAGGTATTTTTCCTTCCTTATGATTTGAATAACAATTCATTTTCTCTAGCTTACATTATTGTAAAAATATAGTATATAACACATATTATATACAAAATATGTGTTAACTAAGTGTCTGTGTTGTCAGAAAGGCTTCTGGTTACAGTAGGCTATTACCAGTTAAGTTTTGGGAGAGTCAAAAGTTATACCCACATTTTAACTATGTGGAGGGTCAGCACCCCTAGCCCCCACATTGTTCAAGGGTTATCTGTAACAAACTATAGGTTTTAAACACATATTTAATTTTTTTAAATGCCGTCATATATGGACAGTTCCAGTGTTAATAAGTAGGCTTCAATGCTTCAGCCATGGTTTTCAGACAGAACTCTGGACCAGACACAGCACTTCACCTGGGGACCGATTAGAAATGCAAATACTTGGTACCGATCCTAGAAATACTGGATTAGAAACTCAGGGTTTAGACCTAGCACATGGTATCTTATCCAGCTCTCCAGATGACTGTGGTACACACATAAGTTTGAAAACCGTTGGTTTTAAGGCATCTCAGTTATGTCCTGTCAGAGTTACATGCTCAAAGTTGTCTTGGGTGGTAAAAGGTGATTTTGCCACATTACCATTTCCTAAGCAGTCTTTTAAAAAGCAGACAAATGAAAAGGCAAATTCAAATATATACACCTCTCCAAATTCGTCAAGTTGTTTACATTAAATATGTACGGTTTTTTGATTGTCAGTCATACCTCAATAAAGTAGTCTCTTATTTTTATTTATTTATTTTAAGCTAACAAACAAATAAAACAAAGACAGTTACTGTTGAAACTGTCTCACATTTCCAGTTTGGTAATCTTAAGTAACCGAAGTGCAATAGACATTAGCTTCTCAGAAAAATCCTCCAAAAATTTGAATTGTTCAGAAATCAAAAATACAATTTGAAAAACACTTCAAGTCTGCATCCCTATGGAGCTATTTGATCATTTGCTTAAAATTTAAAAAGCAAATAATTCCACTAACATATTAATTTCTCAAACAGTGCCTTTGGTGGTGTTTGAACATTTTTGAACATTTGACTCAACTGAATAGTTAATTCAGTCTGGATCTTCAAACCAGTTTTATAGAAGCATTTTGGCATATGACACAGCAGCTATGAGAGGAAGAATGCCAGCATTTTCAAATGCCCTCATTAAAATCCTAAGCTTTTTGAATTATTCTTTTTTTCTTTTTGTTTCACAAATTTATGAAGTTTAATTCAAACTCTGAATTTCTGAAGTACAAACATCCATACTAATTAAAATTCAGTCACAATAGACAAGCTTAATTGGGACCAAACAGCTCCTGAGAAAATTACAGTAGTTTATTTCAAGTCTGAGTGTTTCAAGGACTTCTTTGTTATGCCAAGATCTAGTTATGAAGATTTCTCTTGTCCTTTCACAATTTCCTCACAACAAATTTTACTTTCTACATAGTTTCATAAATGAGTAACTGGAATACCACATCTAGTTCTCAAAGCTTAGTAACGATGAGCAAAATTGCTTTCGTTTATGTTGTGCTATGTAGATGGTACAATAGAAATAAAAGAAAGCCATGTGTTAATTATAATCATAGTGTAAGGATCATCTTACACATATAGGGATATTAGAGGCAAAGGTTTTTGACAGTTTTATCCTGTCAGCACAGTCGTTGAAGTACTTTTACAATATTCACTATAAACTAACTTGGCAATCATGCCTCTTTCATGTGTAAATTGGCAATCAGTTGAGACTAAAATCAAAATTATAGATTTTAAATTGTTTGTAAGTTTCTAATTTTACTACAAATTAGGAGCATGAAAATCTGAACCCTTTAAAATAATGATACTTATTTATATGTCAATTTTTTATGATAGCTAGGTCATAATAATAAATACCCCAACATGATAAATATCCCAAACATGGTAGACATTTATTTCTTAGTTGTGTAACAGTCCCGTGTGGTTTTCCTGATTAGTATGTAGCTCTCCTTTATGGTGTGAGTCAAAAGTCCAAGTCTTTTAAATCATTTGACTCTCTCATCCTCCAGGTCTAGCAGGAATCCAGCTAGAATAAAGAGAGACAGTCTGGGAAGGAAAATACTCACTAAGCTTTGTCTTGAAATAGAAACCATCATTTATTGTAACACTGTCTAGAAGGCAGTCGTATGGGTCTATATAAATCAAGGGAGGTTGGGAAATGTAGAATAGGTGTATGCTGAAGAAGAAAAAAAAAATGAGGTTTTGGTAAACTAGTAGCAGCCTTTGCTGCATTCATTTATAAATAATTTGATATTAATACCTTTAAATAGCTTAATTTATAGAGGCAAACTAAAATGGTACTATCATAGTTCAAATTTCACCCACAGCAAAAGTATCTGAATGATTTAAGTGATGACAAAAGATAAAAAGTTAAAAGAAATTTTACAAAAACATACCGAAACCATAAACCTAAATCATAGGATTGTGTGTCTATGTTTCTGTATGTATTAACACATGATGTCCATGATACTTAGCTGTGGTGGATAAGGAAAAATATTGCTATGTATCTGTACTTGAATGTAATTTGGATATTGTCTTTAATAAGATATGGCTATCTGCTTCCACTGTTTCAATTATCAGTAAAATACAGACACAAAGTATATTCAAAAGAAGCATAAGTTTGAAACATTCCAAATATGCAACCTTGGTTAAGCTGCTTACTAAATTTGTGGCTTACTAATTGTGTGACTTTGGGCAAGTTTTTAATCCCTTTCAAATGGAGTCTCAGTTTTAAAAGGGCAAACTTTCTGCTTTGAAGATTTTGAGGATTACATGAAATAATGCATGACAACTATCTGACTCACAGAAGGCAATCCATACATAGTAACTACTATTTTTATGCCTCTCAAATCTTCAGTCCTATCTCTCTCTTTTGAACTTGTGGTCTATTTTCCAACTTCTTACTAGATACTTCTATTCTTTTTAAGTTTATTTATTTATTTATTTGGAGAGAGAGAGAGAGAGAGAGAGAATGCAAATGGGGGAAGGGCAGAGAGAGAGAGGGAGAGAGAAATCCCAAGCAAGCTCTTGCTGTCAGTGAAGAGCCCAACACAGCGCTCAATCTCACCAATCGAGAGATCATGACCTGAGTCAAAATCAAGAGTTTAACCTCTTAACCAACTGAGCCACCCAGGAGCCCCAAGATATTCCTATTTTTATTTTCCTACTTTATTTCCCCACAAGCTAAAAGCATTGCTGTCTACTAACTTTCATCCAGATCCAGGGGAACATATTTAGGTGCATCTCCACCTCTATCATATTGTCCCTAGGACAGCCTCATTTTATCTCATGTATAATATTGAGTAACAAAATAGTGTCTGTCCTTGCTCTATTGTTCCTCCTTTTCTTTAAGAAAAACCCTATTTTCTTTTTTTAATTTTTTTACTGTTTATTTTTAAGAGAGAGAGAGAGAGAGAGAGCATGAGTGGGGGAGGAAAAGAGAGAGGGGGAGACACAGAATCTAGAGCAGACTCCAGTCTCTGAGCTGTCAGCACAGAGCCCGACACAGGGCTGGAACTCATGAACCATGAGATTATGACCTGAGCCAAAATCGGACACTCAACCAACTAAGCTACCCAGGCACCCCCCAAAAAAGCTATTTTCTAATCCTTCAAGTTCATCTTGCAGCTTAAGTGAATTCTCAAATCTTTACCATGATTTTTAAGACCCTTCATAAATGTACCCTATCAAAACCTTTTCAACTTTATTTCCTGTCATTCCTTTCGCCTGACCTATACATGTTATCTTTTTTTTCCTATCCATGTTATCTTAAACTCTAGCTACACATTTGCCTGAAAAAAAATTCTTCTCTTTTTTAAAAAAAGTTTATTTATGTATTCTGAGAGAGACAGAGAGAGCAAGCACAATTGGGGGAGGGGCAGAGAAAGAGGGAGAGAGAAAATCCAAGCAGGCTCCGCATTATCAGAGCAAAGCTCAATGTGGGGCTCGAACTCCTAAACCACATGAATTGAGCCGAGATCAAGAGTCAGACACTTAACTGACTGAGCCACCCGGGTGCCCCCAAACCATTCTTTGCTTTAGTCTGTGCATCCATCCATCCTGAAACATCTGCTTAGAATGCATTTCCTTAGTTTCTCTGTCTTCCTATGTTATGTAACTACTCTAAGGCTCCTTTAAGACTAAGTTTAATTTTAATTCAGCAGCTTAATTTTTTGGGACACCTCATGCATATATATTCCTTCTAGAAAAGGTCAGAATTAGCCCCCATACTTGAGAATAACTTTTTAAAAAATATTTTTAACATTTATTTACTTTTGAGAGACAGAGCATGAACAGGGGAGAGGCAGAGAGAGAAGACACAGAATCCGAAGCAGGCTCCAGGCTCTGAGCTGTCAGCACAGGGCCCAACGCAGGGCTCGAGCCCACAAACTGTGAAATCATGAACAGACTGAACCACCCAGGCACCCTGAGAATAACTTTCAGGTAAAGGGCATGTTATCTCTTCCTTTTACTTCCAACTACTGTTTTCAAATGCTTTCAATTCAGTCTCTCACAAGACAGATCACACATTAGACTAAGTGTAGGCATCTCTCTAATAAAGCCTTTGCTAAATGAGAGAAAGTTCCAGGTTGGAGCCCATATTTAGCATTATGAATCAACCAGATCTGGGACTTTGGTTATTATGCTGTTAAACTTTTACTATTAAATAGACCAAAACACCCTATTAGCTTTTGAAGTTTGCATTTCCCAGTGTGAACAATCTCTCTCTCTCTCTCTCTCTCTCTCTCTCGTGTGTGTGTGTATGTGTGTGTGTGTGTCCTAGAGTTGCTGAAAGGTTTTTTCCTATTCTTTCATTGGTACCTTGTAATATCTCTGAGATGATGTCTTTTTTTTCAGTTGTTTTTCTTTTGTTCAGTTTGTTCTTATCTCATATCTTTTTTTTTTTTTTACTTGTACATTACAGTCAGGAGTTGTTGTTTTTTTAATTTTTTTTTAACGTTTATTCATTTTTGAGAGATAGAGAGACAGAGCATGAGTGGGGAAGGGGCAGAGAGAGGGAGACACAGAATCCGAAGCAGGCTCCAGGCTCTGAGCTGTTAGCACAGAGCCCGACACAGGGCTTGAACTCACGAACTATGAGATCATAACCTGAGCCAAAGTCGGACGTTCAACCGACTGAGCCACCCAGGTCCCCCTACAGTCAGGAGTTTTTATATCAAATTAAGTGAGTTTCTTTCATATATCTAGTTTCGTATTTAATTTTATTCATTAAAGGCAGAAAGGATGTGTCATTTACCTCTCTTTGACAGGTCCTCTCCATACCTGTCCCCTGCCAGCAGGAAGTTCTATTTTTTCATACCTAAAATTATTGACTGGCACTTTTTTAATTCTTACAGTAGTTTTGCGTGAATATAAATTGTTTTTTATTGTTCATAAAAAGTTTTGCAGGCTTTTTTATGCCAGCAGTTACATATTGGGTGGAGTGAGGTGAGGAGTTGGGATGGTGAATTTATTTTCTTTAAGAGCCTTCCATTTTGGAGTTGCAGTGAAGTTCAGCTCTTTAATAAATGGTACTTTTTTGGGTGTGTGTGTGTGTGTGTGTGTGTGTGTGTGCTGGTGGGTGGGGGGCTGGTCATTGTGCCTTCTGCTTGTGATTCAATGATACTGTCTTGTTTTCAAAGGTTTACGTACTTGAACAGCATGATTACTTCTCCCTTTTCACCACCAAACCCCTCTCTTTTTCCTCCTTGTTTCTGGATGTGCTTCTGTATATTGTTTCCTCTGGAGTTGTGTACTTTTCACACCCTTTCTTTTTGATGCACCAGATCAGATCCATTCTCAGCGTCCTTACCTAGGGCAGGATACTGCCTCTGGGGGTAGTTTTATTTACATTTCACCACTCTTAGGGGTTCCTTTATACAATCTTCTCTTTTGTAGACTTCTTAAAATTTGCTACTCTTCATAAATGGGATCCACACTTGCGTCTGCTATTTTCAAGTGTTGGTTTCCCCAGTTACATGTAAATTGAATTTTAGTGTTCTCTGTTTTTTGATTATCTTGTAGGATGTGTGAAGCAGTTTGATATAAAGTTGTCAACATTTTCTTACACATACATACAAGTCTTGAGCCAATGTATCTTTAAGTAGTTGAAAGTCAATAGAATTAAATATATGACCCTGACCAAATATTTTTAATTAATCGGTCCCATAATAAAAGACACCTCAGTGAAGACTAGGAAGAAATACAAAGAGTAAAATCTATTCTGGGAGTAAAGATAAGAACTTACATTGTTGTAAATAAATTCTTAGTGGTTATTCAGGGAGGTAAAGATTTCATATGAGGAAATTATAGTAAATCTGAGAGCAATGAAAAAAGAACGGAATGGCTCATTTTTAATGATACATTTATTCACTTAATACTACAAAGAAATCATTATTTTGTCCTTTTAAATTATATTTTTTTAAAAATTACATACAATATAACAAAGGTTGTCATTTACAGATTTTCAATTACTTTAAGCCATAAATTTAGTTACTTGGATGTTAACAATTCTACCTTGAATTGTATTCTTGTCTCTTAAATTAAAAAGGTAACACATTTTATATTATATGCATCTAAGAAGTGCTATAATGATTCCTCTTATTTTTCTTTTCTCCTTCTATCCTTTCCTTCTTTCTCCCCCAAATCTTTAATTTTTGAATCATATTTGCGTCTCTCCCAATGAAAACACAAAAACCAATTATTTTAGAAATAGGAAAAATGATTTTGCATTAATATGGGGTTGCTACTAAAGGCATTCTCATAATCTTTGTTTTTATACTTATCCTGTCTGAAAGGAAAAAAAAATGGATTTAGTAAACATAAAAACCTGGAAAATATAGCTTATTGAATGTGACTATTTCCTAGATATACTGATTATGTGCTTAATTCACACTTCAAGGAGCATATTAAGGACCATGATTTTGGAAAGCTTGCTCTTTAGGAGTTCTATACTTAAAGATTCAGCAAGCTCCATAGAAACATAACATCTATCTTTCCATGCTACATTAAAACCAAGAAATTGAGAAAAAACAGAAATTGAAGGTCATCTTTTTATATTTCAAACAATAGTCTGAAATTCACTTTACCAAGTATCAGGAGTGCTTATATTTCACAACAATGTGCTTTGGACAATCATTGCAGGAGAGATGTATTTGTTCATATTTTCAATTGGCAGGCTGTATTTAACAAACATTGATTGAGTGCAAATCACTGGACCAGGTGACAGAAGTGTATGCATGTGTTGGTGGGAGTGATGATAAGTATATAACTAATAGAGAAAAAGTAAAATGTCTTTTTCCATTTAGCAGGGGGGAAAAAGACAAATAACACAGAATGTGGTATCATTGGTTGGGCAGTTTGCCAGTGTCTGGATAGATTGGATGATTTTTATATCAACATTCCATTAGTTTTATGGAAATTGTTGTTCTTAAGATGTTTTTCTAAGCAATGAGCATGATTAGACAATTAATTATAGTGGTGTAAAAACTTCAATTCTTCTAAAGAAATATTAATTAAATCTCTAATCCCAAGAAATTTTCTTCTGATCAAATTAGAAAACAAAACAAAACAAGACCAAAGAAAGCCATGCTATGTCTGAGCAGGAGTATGAAGAAACAATTTTTTACATATTTTAGTGATGCATAACAAATTTGGGAAGCCTCAAAAAATTTGTGATGTATTGTAAGGAAGAAAAATATTTTTATAATCTAAGTCAGTTATAATGCTCATTGTTATATGGATATCTGCATCTGTCAAGAGACAATATCTTAATATATAGAAAAATCTATATGCATAAAATGCGACTTTTGATGTCCAAAAAATATTTCAGTAATTTAAGGTGTACTCAATGCTATATGATGCAGACATTTAAAAATGAATTTAAGTATCAGTCCTATCATAGGAAATATATAAATTGACATAGGAAAATATGGGAACTATACCAAATGCTACCATTGGCAAAGAAAGCTTTATGAGCCTTGTTTATAAAATTTCTGTACTTTCTATATTTCAAAATTGTGATCGTATTACAGATGAGGTTGAAATTTCAATTTTTTTTTCAACTCTGGGAGCATAGCCTTGGGTATGATCAACATTGGCTCCCACCATTGCACCACGTACATTTCCATGTGAACAGTCACATTTCCTTGTGAATATGTTTTCATTGTGAACATCTGTGTGGGAATAGAGGTGCCGACCATCCCAGTCACCATTGCACGTTTTCCCTGTGAACCTCTCATGTGTGGTTCTTTTGCAGATTAGCCTGGTCATTCTGATAATTTTCTATTGCTTCTTTATTTCTATAAATGCTTTAAACATGGCAGTTATATAATCACAACATAATTTCATTGTCAAAATTTCTTGGGAGTATTGAAGATTCAGTTTCTAATTTTTTTTACTCGGGTGACTTTTCTCTGCAGTTGTTTTACAACGGTTTTATGTTTGGGTCCTTTTTTTTTCTTGACTCATATAAATTACTGAAGGACTTGAGCAAAGGATCTTTTTCTTCAAAAGTTTTGCTTTACTTCTGTAAGACACTACTTGCTATCAACCTAGAATGGCTTTTTGCATGAATAATTGGTGTGCTGCTACTAAATACTAGGGGAGTCTTATTTTCCTCTTCTTCCTGCCTTCCTCTATCCTGTCTTCCTTTACTCTCTACTTTTTTCCTTTCTTCATTTTCTTTCTTTTTACTTTCTTTTATCATCAATATATTTAGTTGCTGTGTTTTTTGTTTTTGTTTTTGTTTTGCTTGCAGTTGATCTTCTTTGCCTAACCCATGTTCTCCATGAAATTCTAGCTTTAGCTGGAGGACATATTTCCAAGTGCATATGTTGTGCAGGTCTAGTGCCTTGCCTTCTGAATCCTGGCCAGCTTTTCACACACAAAGCTCTGTATCCTCCATATCACCATGTGCACTTAACATACCCTGGGCTTTAGTACTAGCTTTTCACTGTGGAATCATCCATACTTCTTTTCACCTTGTGATTTATCAAAAATACCTGTGAATGCAAATTGATTTTACTTATGTTTATTATATTCCCCATCGAAGCCTTTATTTCTACTGAAGGTTTTCAGACTTTCTAATCTGCCATTTTGTAGGAAGTGGGATCCAAAGTTTTCATTAATATATAACTTTTGTATTGCTTGACTTTCTCAAGGAAGTATATTTTTGTATTCTGAGAAAGTATTGTCTTCTATTTTTTTAAGTTTATTTATTAATTTTGAAAGAGAGAGAGAGAGAGAGAGAGGCAGAGAATCCCAAGCAGGCTCTACACTGTCAGTGCAGAGCCTAAGGAGGGGCTCAGACTCACAAACCATGAGATCATGGTCAGAGCCGAAGTCAGATGCTTACTAACTGAGCCACCCAGGTGCTCCTGAAAAAATGATATCTTCTACATACTAATCTATAGAATAAAATACACATTTTCTAAATTTTTTTTTCAACGTTTATTTATTTTTGGGACAGAGAGAGACAGAGCATGAACGGGGGAGGGGCAGAGAGAGAGGGAGGCACAGAATCGGAAACAGGCTCCAGGCTCTGAGCCATCAGCCCAGAGCCTGACGCGGGGCTCGATCTCACGGACCGCGAGATCGTGACCTGGCTGAAGTCGGACGCTTAACCGACTGCGCCACTCAGGCGCCCCAAAATACACATTTTCTAATGTGACATACAGGTTGTTGTTGTTGTTTTCATTATAAATACTATATTTTTAAGAAGAGTTTAATATTTATAATTTACCTTATACCTCCTGCTTCTCAGGTTACTTAGGCTCTGGTACTACCCAACAGGTCAGACTCTGGTTAACTAGTTTCTCCTGAGGGCAGACCTTGTTAAATACCGAGAGCTCTTTTGTATTTCAAAATGGTTCCTTTTATCCTCTACATACAGGAAGCAGGGGGTACTTTTCTCTCAGAGTCTTACTCTGGGAATCTATCTGGTTGAGCTCCTGGAGGTAAAATCTCACAGTTCTGTGGGAGTCTTCTTAAGACTGTGTCCCCCTGGAGTTTTCAACTCTGAGTTGTCCTCACTGTCCTCCTCTAGCAGGAGGACAGTTACAGCTCTGGCTTTCTCCTGTGCTGGTTCCTGCAGTGGTTTCCACTCCTGAGTCTGCTCTGGTAAGATGAAACCCCCGGATTCTCCTGTCTGTTTCTCCAATCTTGGGGACAGCAGTTTGCCCTGTATCTTCCATATAAAGCTTTTCAAGCAGTGGCCCATGACTGATTATCCTTTCTTATCTCCCTCACTTTAAATTCTCCCCATTCCCCTTTCATCCTGAATGTCAGCAATATTGGACTACAATTTATTTTAAAATGCCCTAAGTGCTTTCGGAACACAGCTTGAAAATGACCCCTTCATAATATCTTTTCTGAATTGCTAAGACGCTGAGGCAACATATTCTGAGTTCTATGGGGAAATTTTTATTTTTCATTAATTATTTTTGGAAGAGCACAGTAACTTATATTATTCATTATATTATGCGTTTACCTAGTCATTAAAATAGTGTCTTCCTATCTGTATTTATGTATAGCTGTGTATCTTTATATCTTTGTATATTTGGGAAGTTAGATTTATAGAAAGACAACAGCACCAAGAAAGTCAGGATAGTTGTATGAGCAGCAACTGAAGATAATCTTGTTAGTGCAATTGAATATTATATTTAACTTGGAGATTTACTGGAGTCCTGCATAAGGCAGAAAATAATAAATAGAAAAATTCCTGTTAGCTTCTTATAGTTAATCCTATAAGTCTTTTTAGAGGAAAAAATTGGACTAATACTAGTATTAAGAGGAACGTATCATATGAATCCTTTTCTCAGGGTCATTGTATCTGACAATAGACTACATCCTTAACAGTGAAGCTAAAGCTATTTTTTTTTATTGAGGTAAAGTTGAGATGTATAAGTTTCAGGTGTACAACATGATTCATTATTTTTAAATTATTATTTTTTTAATGTTTATTTATTTTTGAGAGAGAGAGAGAGAGCATGAACAGGAGAGGGACAGAGAGAGAGGGTGACACAGAATCTGAAGCAGGCTCTAGGTTCTGATCTATCACCACAGAGACCAACATGGGCTTGAACCCATGAACTGTGAGATTACCTGAGCCAAAGTCAGATGCTTACCTGACTGAGCCACCCAGGCACCCCCACATGATTCAATATTTGTATACACTGAAAAATCATCACCAATAAGTGTAGTTACCATCTAGCATCAAAGTTATAAAAACATTTTTCTTGTGGGAAGAAGAGCTTTTAAGATTTACTCTCTTAGCTAGTTTTAAATATGTAATATAATATTATTGACCATAATCACCAGGCTGTACATTACATCCCCATGACTTATTTATTTTATAATCGAAAGTCTATACCTCTTGATCCCCTTGACTCATTTTGCAAAAGCACCCCAAACCCCTCACCCCAGCCGCAGCAACCACCACTCTGTTCTCTGCATCTTTGAATATGATTTTGGTTATGTCTTATTAGTTCGTTTTGTTTTTTAGAGTCCACATATAAGTGAAATCATATGGTACTTGTCTTTCTCTTCCTGACATATTTCCTTAGCATAATATCCTCAAGGTCCATGTGTGTTCACAAATGGCAAGATTTCATTCTTTTTGCGGCTGAGTAGTATTCCACTGCATATATTTACCACATCTTCTTTATCCATTCATCTATCAGAGGACACTTAGGTTGTTTCTGTGTCTTGGATATTATAAATAATGTTGCAATGAGCATAAGAGTGCATATATCTTTTCAAATTACTGTTTTTGTTTTCTTTGAATAAATACTCAGAAGTGGAATTGCTAGATCATATGACAGTTCTCCTGTAAATGTTTTTCAGGAACCTCCATACTGTTTTCCACAGTGACTGCAACAATTTATATTCCACTAACACTGTATGAGCTTTCCATTTTCTCCACATCCTTGCCCATACTTGTTATTTCTTTTCTTTTTGATAATAGCCATTTTAACAGCTGTGAGGTGATATCTCATTGTGGTTTTGATTTGCATTTCCCTAATGATTAGTGATGTTGAGCATCTTTTCACTTGCCTGTTGGCCATCTGTATGTCTTCTTTGAAAAACTATCTTTCAGATCCTCTGCTCAATTTTCATTTGGATTGTTTGTATTTTGCTGGTGACTCATATGAGTTCTTTGTGTATTTGGGATATTAGCCCCTTATCAGATACATGGTTGGGCTTCAGATAAGCTCCTTTCTGGAGGGTACCTATGAGCAATAGTGAAACCAAGGGAGACAACAAAGATGACAGCCTTCATCTGTGTTCTCTGAGAACACCTCCATAGACTCTAGATGCTCCAAAGAGTAAATAGGCCTTTTTTTCTGGAAAGACTAGGGATATGTTTCAGTCTGCAAGCTATGCAGTGCCCTGGGGATAGTAGCCTGCCAAGAACAGTCGCTCTGTTTCAGTCCCTTAGGACCCAGAAATGCACCCCCAACCCGACCACCAGAGCCATGTGATCAATAGGTGTCCCCTGTTGTGGACTGCAAGCATCTGCCAAAGCAGTGGGAGAGCACAGGGCCAGGATGCACCAGCTGACTTTAATGAGGAATGGAAGATATTTCTATTTTAAATGTGCAGCAATTAAAAAAAATTCTATATCAGATCATGATAGGTTTGGATTTGTTTTTTAGAAGAGTTTTAAACTTTCTCTAGAAAACACGTATGTACTTGGTAATCATATTTAAAATATAAAGAAAATAGCTTAAAACCTACAACAATGAATTTTTACCACGGTCCACTGACTACCAAATATAATCTTGAAAATGGAGCTTTTGGCGGGGACTCAAAAGCAGTTAGCTCAACATCATGTCCCCTGGCAAATGAGCCATGTATGGTTTCTAGTCCAAACAAGAAGATAGAAAAGCTGTCATTCTATTTTTCGAATTGAAGAAATTGATTGTATTTCACTTCAGATTGCCAACCATGTGATAGAGTTTGTCTATAGAAGTAGCTTACACGGGGGTCAAATTTCATTATATCAGTCAGTTTTGCATTGTACAGAAGGCTGAGATAAACAATTTATCCCCAGAGTTCTGTCCCATGACTCATGGGAAATATTTCTGAATAGATAAATTATATTATCAATTGTCAGCTGATATTGTCAACTGACTTCTTAATCATCAAGATTATCATTATGATGACTCCTGATTTTCTACACAGTGGTGGATGTGCACACATGTTTGTGAATAAATCCTATATCCCCTTTAAAAATAGACTGCACAATAATTGAATGAGTTAGACCAACACGTTATTTGTTAGTACCTCTGTAATTTTAAATAAATGTTGTCTTATATTAGAACATCAACTTGAGAAATATATCAAGGTATTTCATTGCTAAGAGGAGCTGTGTCTGGTAAGTGACATTATAGCTCTTATATTAAGCTGGTTTCTTTTTTTTTTTTTTAATATTTTTTTTTTCAACGTTTATTTATTTTTGGGACAGAGAGACAGAGCATGAACGGGGGAGGGGCAGAGAGAGAGGGAGACACAGAATCGGAAACAGGCTCCAGGCTCTGAGCCATCAGCCCAGAGCCTGACGCGGGGCTCGAACCCACGGACCGCGAGATCGTGACCTGGCTGAAGTCGGACGCTTAACCGACTGCGCCACCCAGGCGCCCCAAGCTGGTTTCTTAAAGTAAGAAAATATTTATGTAATCCCCAAGTTTCCTGTACTGTGTGAATTAAATTGTGTCCTGGATTTTTTGTAGGTTTTTAAGTTTATTTTGAGAGAGAGAGAGAGAGCAAGAACAGGAACAGAGGAGGGGAAGAGAGAGAGGGAGAGAGAGAATCCCAACCAGGCTTGATGCTCAGTGCAGAGCCCCACATGGGGCTCTATCCCATGACCGTGAGGTCATGACCTGAGCCCAAATTAAGAGTCAGATGCTTAATCAACTGAGTCACATAGTCACCCCTGTGTCCTAGAAATTTTTATGTATTCCATTATTTTCAGAATTTCGTCTTATTTTTGGTTTTATTATGGTTGTGTTTTTCTTCTAATTTTTATTGACTAGGCATTCTTACTTGCTAGATTCAGACTGAAGATTTTTTTTCCTTCTGACTTGATCAAACTTCAAAATCTATAAATTATTCTAATTGCAGAAGACCTCAAATCAACTTTCAAAGAACCAAAAAACTAAATAAAACAGTTTTTACTAAACTTTTTTATTTTAAAAAATGTGTGTTACTTGCCCCTTTTTCTCATGATAGAAATTGCAAGAATTGCAGTGTGTTTTTTCCCATGCCAAACAAAGTATTGTTAGTCATATGGTTGTGAAGCCATGATATAGATCCAAATCCACAACAACAAATAAATAGTAAATATTATTGCTTTATAATGCAATATGTAAGCTTTGAATATACAGAGTCTCCCTGGCATCTGATGTGTCAAGTATATAGCCTTCTGGAATGTAGGAATGGCTGATGAAGAGAGCAGTTGAATGAAGATAGAAACAAACCTTCTTCAGTGAATTCTTTTTTCAAAAAATGTTAAGTGTTCTGTGTTTTTCTTTTTCTTTCAATCATTACCAGCACAAGTGAATTTTCATATGTTAACAGCACTTACATTCATTTTATGTACCCCAACTGGAGCAGAGATGGGCCACTTAATCAGTGCTATCAGAGGCATACAAATGTCTTCATTTTTGGAGACTGTATGTTTAAAACTGTCTCTAATGCATAGCTGCTTCCTTTATTTCTATCAGTGTTCTTTTTACTAAGAAAATATGTTGAATTATTCAACATCTCAAAAATCAAAAGCAATTTGCTTCATGATTTGAGCTAACTATCAATTGAGCTTTTCTAAGTCAGTAAACCAATGAAAATAATTTCATCACTTGGGATAATTTAGAACCAGTAAAAAAAAAAAAAAAAAAAAAAGAACCAGTACAAATTATCAACAGCAACAGAACACCTAATTTCTAATATGACACTATTTTATAGTCAAAAGAAACCATGCATTCTCTATCCTACAAATTCAAAGTTTCAGGGAAAGAAATAACTTGCAAGGATCCAATCAATATGGAAGGGTATACACAACATTTATTACTACATTTTTAAAATGTGGTGACTCTCATCTGAATATTATACTTAATTATAATACTTAACATTTTACATGGTAATTAAAAAATTAGTCATAATGTTTTTTGCAAAAACCTATTGATATCAACTGTACAAAGAATTCCCAAATATAAGTTAACTCTAAAAACTTATGTTAGTCTTCATCCAAGAATTCATGAACATTTCATAAACTGCTGGAAGGAATTTCAATATGATCAAGATCAAAGTATTTGATAAAGCTTAAAAGTCCCTTGAGCTGACTGATACATGCACTTTAATATATGAACTGATTCATTTGCAATGCTTTAATACAGTTTTTTAATAAATGAAATTAAAACGTATGTCAATTGTGAAGTGATGCTGATTGGCAACTCTTGTGCTTGATTAGATAGCTGTAGGGCATTCGAACTGAATCGCTAGATTTCAGTCTCCCTGCTTTGCAAGTTACTACATGCAGATTTGAATAATGTTGATCATAGTGCTATTCCTATATCATATTTAAAATAAATATTTTAAGAAAAAGTCCTTTCACTTCCTTTGAATTTTTTTCAAAATTCTTATTAATTGCTGATTAATGTTTAATATACTCCTAAATCACATCTTGTACTGAAGGGAAAAAAACAAAATTATTTTTTCTAGCCCATATTAAAGTTTTATATGAAAGAAATATATTGTGTTTCTTGTATTTCCAAATGCCCTAGCCTTTAAATTCATTTGATTCAGATATTTTATTTACAAACATTTTTATTCTCAAATTGTTTACCAGTGCAATTTTTCACTTTTATTTATCTATTGTAAACATGCTTTGATAATTAGTGTTTTTATGAATACCTTACAAAATATTTTATTTAAAAGGCATGGCATAGCTCATGCCAATTAAACCTTTTAGAATTGGGTCATTCTGAGGTTATTCAATATTTCAAGTAACTCAAATGTAATAGCTTAATGAACCTCCTTATTATCTTCAAAGGCTTAAAAACCAATATAGCTTTAAAATATGTAATCTGCTCTGAGCAAGACTGCATGTAATTTTCCTTAAAATTACATTTTTTAATGGATTTAGGTAGCAGAATACATTGCTTAATGGCTGGCTTCAGTAGGGTATTCCAAAGAGTCTTAAAAATCTGGACATTTATTATAATTATTTATTTATGAATTGCTGAGTGTATTCTTTGGTTAACATTACATTAATTGAATCTATGTTTTGTAGTGGTTTTAGAGCTTAGTAATACTGCATTGTATGTCTCATTGATCTCCCTTATAAATATTAAAGCAAATGAACTCTTTCCAGTTTGTTAACATAAATAATGTATCTCTGCAGCCTGGAAACTTACTGGAAATTTCTTGCATTTTAAGTAAGGCATTTCTAAACTTGAATACTCAGAGAAAGACAGAGGCCCATTTTCTGATTCAATGTCTTAACCCAATAAATAACCATTAATGAACTTAGTAACTTTGAAAAATGAAAATAATGAGTTTTTTTACTTACATGTCTACTTTTATCACAACAATTTGAACTTAAATTTGCATATGCAATTTTAATATCAGTTTTAGAAATGGCATAACAGAAATTCATTGACTTTAGACTACTCCTATTGCATATGTGGCTAATGAACATTCAGAAATTCTAATTTGGTGACTTTGAGAAAACACAGAAGTATTCATCAATATGCATAGCAGTCCATTAAATTAACCTTGTGAAGATACAGGATGCTAATGTGCTCAGTGGCAAAATGAGCAAGCATTCTTTCAATCTGAATTATAAAAGCCAAAGGTCATACTATATGGCAGGTTTTTCTTGATAAATTTCTGATTGAAAGGTAGTGTGATGTATATAATCCTAATCATTCCTTAGATAAAATGTCCCAATGGTAAAGAACTTTGAATCCTAGTATTATATGACCT
The DNA here is from genome assembly GCF_018350155.1 of Leopardus geoffroyi. Taxonomy (NCBI): domain Eukaryota; kingdom Metazoa; phylum Chordata; class Mammalia; order Carnivora; family Felidae; genus Leopardus; species Leopardus geoffroyi. The sequence goes on along the minus strand of NC_059326.1, from coordinate 55,187,277 downwards.
TTAGTAAACAATTTAAATGTTCCAGATTTGTCTTTTGGAAAATGGAACACATTTAATGTCTCCTTAGATCTTCTTAGGATTCTGAAGAATTCTAATTTTAGACACTGGAAGCTCATTCAAGATGAGGCAATTAGAAATAAAGTAAAATTAAAGAAAAAAACAACAATGAAGGAAGTAAAGCTGTTAAGAAAAGAAGAGAGATTAGTGAAATGAAACATTGGAAAAGGTAAATGACAAGGGAAGAAACACACTTCCCCCTTTGTGAAGAAGCAATCCAAAGCAAGCAGACCTGTATGAGGTGTTTGCTGGGACTCCACGGCCCAGAGGCAGCAGCACAAAGGACGAGGTCTGGGGCACACTGGTCACCACTGCCTCTGTCAGAAACATCACAAAATTGGACACTTGAAGTCAGGATAGAAAGCCAGAGGGAAAAAAAATATGCTGGTTATGTATATATGTGACAAAGCCAAACAAATAACTATCCTTCTTAACCATTCAGAAAAAAAAAAAACCCACATCCCAAAAAGGTAAAAGATAAAAATTGAATTTCACATTATATATAAATTGACCCTATATATTTAAAGTATAGTTGATGTTATACTTTATGTAGAATGCTACCTCCATTTTATTTCACTAAACCAAACTGAAATAGCCACCACCCACACCATGACTTCATGAGGTTGAATTTTGAATGCTCTATTTCCTTGTAAAATCAGACTTTTTAATGATGTCTTCATCTCCAACTTTTATTCTAACAGATCCATTTACATTACTTCCTAAATGTGATTAGATTCTCTAGAATTTGGAAGAATTTAAGTTCATAATTACATATTAGATAAAATGAAGGATGTTGACTAAGCATCTTTTAATTTTTTTTTTAAGTTTATTATATTTATTTGGAGAGAACAGGGAGAGAGAGCAAGAGAGCAGGGGAGTGGCAAAGAGAGGAAGAGAGAGAATCCTGTCGGTGTGGAGCCCTACCCCCAGGTCTCGAACTCACTAACCCTGAAATCATGACCTGAGCTGAAACCAAGAGTTGACGCTTAACCAATGAGCCACCCAGGTACCCTCAAATATCTTTGTAAAAAATAAAAACATGATGGAACTAAGTATGTGTAAGTTGCTTAGTTGAACCAGGTAAATGTCTCTTCCTCAGTAGTAAAATCACCTTTCATTAGAATGAGTTTATATTTGGATAATCCCCATAAGATCTTTCATGTTGATAGGGTAAAAATTCAGGGAAATATTACTACAATAAAAATGCAAGATATCACTTTTGAAAATTTCTGTAAGTAAGACACTAGTTTTTGTTTGTTTCTTTATTTTCCATACATTTATAACCTGTTTTTTGTTTGTTTTGTTTTAAGACTGTCAATGTGACCTAGTCCAACAACAGATGTAGCTACTCTGGGAAAGTGTCTATAATTCGGGCATTTAACTGGGTAAGGTAACTTCAGTTAGGATTCCTTGAAAGTCAGATTTATGTATATGGTAGATAAATTGATGTTTATTGCTTAACTATCTTATACTGATTGATTTTCGATACATAATATCTCTAGGAAGATAATCCCAACAAACTGTAATCTTTAAGGTACTATAACTTTATTTATGCCAGTAGTAAAACTATTTACTTTATGGAGAAATATTATAATATCAGAAACAAACCATAATTATCAGACATGATGAACATGGTAGGATGATGTACAAAATTTTTAGAAAGAAGAAAGCATAGAATCTTTATACTTGAATTAGCACTTTCTTTCCAAAACCTTTTTGCCTTATGCCTACTTCTCAAATCTTCTTATATAGCTTCTGCTCCATGTTAATTTAGCTACCCTGTGCTCATTTGCATCTTTTACTTTTCAAGCACAGATTTAAATCTATATCTACATATCGCATATGAAAGTACTTAAGTCTAAGATGGGAAGAGGTTAAAACCTTGACTTTTACAAGTCAAGCGATCCAATTTTGACTCAGGAAGCAATGAAGACTCTTAAAATATTTGATTTTTTTAAAAAGACATCTTCAATAAATATTCAGTTGTAATCAGCCACCCTTCTAATTTGATAAGTCAGAAAACCATTACAGTTTCCCCTTTAAAGTCATTCTTTTTTTTCACATATTTACCTAATTACCATTTACAAAGCACGTAACATTCTTATAAGTCTGATTCACATTTGAAAGAGATGAAGTAGTTATAACTTCACAATAAAAATCAGTCCTGATAATTACAGTATTCAGCCTGGATACATGGGTATTCATGCATAGCTGGTGAATAATTGTGGACAATTCGAGAGTTTATAGAATTTACAAAGACTTACTAATGCAAAAAAAAAAAATCAGGAAATAGGAAGCCACGCTATTTGAATGATGTTATCTGCATAATCTTTCAAATTCATATCGTTTCTGAACAAGCATCACAACTTTGAGGATATATGTATGCTTTAGTTTATCTTCCTTCAGGCACAGACTGTACATCAAAGCAAGAAAAGAATTGATAATCATTCACATTCTGTTCAGTCAGTAAAGAGCTTTACCAAATGATATGTAGGAAAAAAAAGATTGAATTCTTATATAAAATGAGCAGTCATTAACAACAACAGTATTAAACAATTCATCAATATTTATGACTCTTCTCCGTATAGTTTGATTAATAGTCTTTAAGAAACCTCATTATTTAAATGATTTGTGAAGGGTGAGGTTATTTTAAAGTCAATAATTTTTTTCTCAAATGTATATAAACTCTTAGGCTGGAAGCTACATAGTTTGTGGCAAATATAAAAACATTGCTGGGAATGCTCAAGTCAATGAAACATTTATTAAGTTCTGGGTATATTTGAGTCATTGCTTTAGGCCAGGGTGGGGTTGGGAGGAAGTGGAAGCATGCAGAATCTGAAAGAAGGGGCAACATAGTCCCCACAAAGAGAAATGTGAAACATGTTTTTAAAAAAATAAGATATGCCGACAAAAAAGAAAATACTCTAAAGAAGCAAAGCAACATGTAAAATTTCTGAAGTTCAGATGTAACTGTAAAGTATTACAAGAACCTATTATTTTAGAGTACTACTGTTCTGAGAAACCTGTAAATTGTGTTGAAGGACAGGTAAATTATAGCCTATAACAAAGGACCGGGTACTACCATAGGAGAGATGAACCAAGATGTTAATTGTCTCTATTATGATTTTCTATAACTTTGCAATATGTATCAGGGATTTTGAAATGTCAAGTCAAAATTTAACTGCCTAAACAAATAATTTTAAGAAGACAGAATTGTGAAATATTGCAATGTAAAAGATGGTTCTATGTTAATAAAACAAACTGCAAAACTATGCATTATACAAATCTATTTTCTTCTTTGAGAAGTGTGGTACGTAAAATAGTGTCCAAATGCCTATGATTTCACATTTCTGTTATTATAAAAATGCCTTGAAATACAACATCTGTAAATATTTACTTACCTGACAGAATGTAATATTTTAAGAAAGGTTTGCATACTATTTCATTTGAATCTCAGGTAGCTATAATTTTGTAAATTGTGGGGTTTATTACGGAGTCAACTTAGGCTACAATCGCTTTGCTCAGAATTATTTTACTATATGGTCCCATGTTAGTGTTGATGACAGGCTAAATTTCTGTGAGGCTGTGAAGGCAGGAGTGAAATAGGAGCCATGTTTTTATACTGTAAAAATTGAAGGAGGATAACAGTCTCCGTGATAGCTTGTACATGTCACTAACGTGTTTGGTCATCTTGTTGGCATTAGTCTAATGTGTTTGGTCATCAGCTGGAACTGCAGCTTCTCTAGTTCCCAAGTGATTTACTCCTTCATCTTCTCTGATCTTGGGCCAGGATAAAGAATGGCAAATACTCCCCAACTAGCCCCCAAATTGTGTAAGACCTAAACACTGTGATAAATCCTTCATACGATTTCATTCACAGTGGTTTTGTGCTTTCACAAGACCCTAATTTTAGGGTTTCACAGACCCTAACTTTAGAAAAATAAGTAAACTAAAAGATTTTACAGGAACAGAATCTTAATCGTGGGTTCTTTGAATTGGGTCTGGGTTATCTGGATGTGGTTCTGTCCCTGATTATATTTAAAAACATGAATGACAGGGGCACCTGGGTGGCTCAGTCGGTTAAGCGCTGGACTTGGGCTCAGGTCATGATCTCGCAGTTTGTGAGTTCGAGCCCCGCATCAGGTTCTCTGCTGACAGCTCAGGGCCTGGAGCCTGCTTTGGATTCCATGCCTCCCTCTCTCTCTCTGCCCCTCTCTCGCTTGCGTTTTGTCTCTCTCTCTTTCTCTCTCTGTCTCAAAAATAAATAAACACTTAAAAAATTCTTTAAAAAGCTTAATGACTGTTTCCAGTGGTAAAATGTCCATTGGTAGTCTATGGCATGAAGTGTCAAAGCAGTTACTTAAATTATCACCTGTAGATACTTGTATTAAGTATCTATTGGACAGGCACCTGGGTGGCTCAGTTGGTTAAGCATGAGTTCAGCCCAGGTCATGATCGTGCAGTCCATGGGTTCAAGCCCTACATTGGGCTCTGTGCTGACAGCTCAGAGCCTGGAGCCTGCTTCAGATTCTGTTCTCCCTGTCTCTGCCCCTCCCCCCGCTCTGTCTCTCACTCTCTCAAAAATAAATAAATATTTTTTAAAAAATGTATCTATAGGAGACAAAACTTTGGAGGATCAATAAGTTGCTGTCATGGAACAGTTTCATGAAAATAAGGAGTATAATGTTGTGGTTTTTTTTATATTTCTGGATTTTATTAGGTGTCATACATAAAATTCTAAAATAGTTTAAAAGATTCCTGTCCTTTAGTGTTCATGATTTGTATAATACCACCCCCTTGCATGAATGCAGAAGTTGTGAATATAATAGAATATCATTCTTATGATTAATTTACTAATCAGTTGGGCTTTAAATAATCAAAAGGAGTTTACACTATGTGGGCTTGACCTAGTTGGCTGAGTTCTTATTTATTTATTTATTTATTTATTTATTTATTTATTTATTTTTTGAACGAGAGGGTGGGGAGGGGTAGAGAGAGAGGAAATGAGAGGGAATCCCAAGCAGGCTCCACACTATGCGCATGGAATCCCATGTGGGACTTAAACTCATGAACCATAAGTTCATGACCTGAGCTGAAATCAAGGGTCAGACACTTAACTGAGTGAGCCACCCAGGCACCCCAAATTTGCTGAGTTCTTAAAACAAGGTGAAATAAACAATTTGTCTGCTGACTTTGAAGGAGCAAACTGCAATGCAGTGGAAAGAATCCCAGGGCAAAAAACTGCTAATAGTCTCTAGTAGCTAAGGATAGCCACTGGTGGACCACAGGAAAGAAAGCAGGGAGCTCAGTCCTACGACCAAAGAGAATTTGGCTTTGCCAGTAATCCAAATAAGCTTAGAAGAGGACCCTGAGTTACAGATAGGAAAGGAGGCCCAATGGAAAACTTATTTCAACCTGGTGAGACCCTGAGCAGAGAAACCAGTTAATCTTTGTCCAGATTCCTGATTGACAGAAACCTTGACATAACAAATCTGTGTTGCTTTAAGATACTACTTGTGTGGCTATTTGGGAGAGGGGGGGAATAATAGAAAATTAATAGGGGTGCCTGAGTGGCTCAATCGGTTAGGCATCTGACTCTTGATTTCATCTCAGTTCATGATATCACAGTTTGTGAGTTCAAGCCCCATGTCGAGCTCTGTGCTGATGGCTCAGAGCCTGCTTTGGATTCTCTCTCTCCCTCTGTCTCTGCCCCTCCCCTGCTCATGCACCCTCTAAATAAATAAATAAATAAATAAATAAATAAACTTAAATTAAAAAAAAATTACAAAGTAAAGAGATTTTGTTACCTAGAAGTGAGGTACTACTGTAACAAATACCTAAACACATGAGAGAGCCTTTGGAATCAGGCAGGGGGCAGAGGCCAGAAAAATTTTGGGGAGTATAATAAAGAAAAGTTAAATTTCCTTGAACAGACTTCTAGTAAAATACGGGCTTCCAGGATGCTGCCAGTGAGAGCTGAAAGGATGCAAGGAACATGTAATTGTAAACTGAAGGAGAAAGCATCCTTGTTAGACAGGGACAAAAAAGTCAATGTTTAGGGAGTAATGGGGCCTTGAAAATTGTAATGGGATTATGCTTTTATACTTAAGCCAAGGACTTTGAATCCCTAAAGTTTTGCTAAGCCTCCTTTACCAGTCGAAACACTATTTTCTCCCTATCTGAGGAGGTGGTCTACTTTTGCCTGAAAAAAACTTTTATAGCCTCCCTTGTGGTACTATTATTATTTAAGGGACTTCTGATCTTACTCCAGGACTAACTACCCACAAGTCATTACTTCTAGATCTATAAATGGACTTAAATTCCAACAAGGCCAGAGAATGATGTACAAAGTGTGACTCATGAGAAAGTCTGATATACAAAAGGATTACCAAGATTTTGCAAATGTATATAGGCAGAAGTGTAGGGAACATGGGTTGAAATCTATTCTCAAAGTGTTAAATCAAATTTGAGAATATGTTAGATCAGGCTGAATTTAGACTTCCAAAATAGATATTACACATCCAATTCATCTCAATATCATATCAATGTTCAAGAAATTTGAGCATGCAATAGCTTGGCTAACTGGCTGGAGAGTACCATTAATATTTTTCTTGTTTTAGACCCAATTCTGCTCTGTACTAAATGAAGGAGAAATACCAGACCTTCTTTAGTTTGCTGTAGATGAAGATATCCAAATGCTGGAGTAGACTGGAATGCTTGAATGGATTTATCATATAAAATTTGCTAAGTACGTCCCACAGAGCTTACAAAGGACAGTCCTTGCTAAATCTAGAAAATACATTCATGAGTGGAACCCTTCTGTGCTTGAGTAGTTCTGTGACGGGCTATTCTTTGTAAACCAGAAATGATAGTGGGAACTATTGCCACAGAACTGAGTCCTCCAAGCTCAATGAGGATAATCAGGCCTTGATCAAGTTGTGACTCTTAACGGTCAAAAACAAGGAATGCATTTTTACCATAATGGGTGACAAAGTCAATCCCAAATCCTAATAATCTGATGGGCAGAAATTTTTAGAATTGACTGCTTGAACATTGTATCTCTAAACTGAAACATATGGGTAGTCTACTAAATTCATATGAGTAACTAAGTCTAAGTTTGGTTAACAAAAGTATTTAAATCACCATAATAGATAACTGCAGTCTCTAAATGAATTCTAATATTGAAGTGACTTCATAGACCTATAGTCTCTTGATTGAAGTAGAGGCCAAGTCTTTCCATAAAGCCAAAAAATAAATACTTAAAATTTCTTCCTCCCTTCCTTCAAATAACCTGTGACCATTTACTAGGGTAACTGAGCATTGGCAAAGAGAAAATAATCAGACTTTTGAGAGATTTCTGGACTCTGTCTCTGAAGTGACCTTAATCCTGGACACCTGAAATGCCATTGTGTTCCGCCAGTCAGATTTGAGGCTTATGAAGGTTAAGTGAGCAATGGCATTTGGGCATGTTCGCATTTCACAGAGGGACTGCTGGATCCCTGAACACATCCTGATGTTATTTTCCATAATTTGGAACAGTCACACTTAGCAACTGGATTCCACATTGATTCCCTGGGCTCTTGTAACAAGAAAGGTCAAATAGAGACCACTAGAACTGGTTATATCGACCAAAACGGTAATTCCAAATCAATCATAAGGATGTTGCCAAGGTTAGTGCGACTCTAGAAAACTTGAACATTACAGGGGTGATGATTCATGCTACATTCTCCTTCAAGTTGTCTATATGGATCATACACAATCCAGACGGATCTTGGAGAATAATGGCAGAGTATTATTATCTCAATCACTTATTGACTCCAATTGCAGCTGCTGTTACAGATGAAGTTTCATAGCTGGAATAAATTAACATATCCCTCAGCTAGCACTTGGTATGCAGCTATTGATCTGGAAAATGTTTTTTTTCCCTCTGTATTTGTTGGTAAAAACCATCAGAAGTGCTTTTCTTTCAACTGAACATACCTGAAATACATCTTTTCTGTCCTACCTTATAGCTATGTAACTTCTAATCCTACAGTATAGTCTAACCTGGAGCAACCTTTCTCACCTCTCCATGCCATGGACTGCTGTTATGCTGATTTATTACATTGATGATATCAATGATATTGATGCTAACTGGACTTGGTTATTAGGGTGTCACAATATTCTGTACATCTAGTTAAAACAAATACATCACAAAGCATGGAAAATAAATTCCTCTAAAATTCACAGGTCTGGAAAATGTTGAGAGATCACTTGCAAGTTGAATGACAACCTGCTTCCTCCAGCCTCTTCTCTCTCTTTCCCATTTACTATACCCTTTTTCCACAAGGATGATTTAATCACATTATTATCTAGGTACTTATGTACTTATTCCATAAGAAAACTTATTCAACTTCTTGTTAATTACTCTTTCTTTACAAGTTAAAAAAAATTTCCCCTGTTATCCCTTTTTCTTCTTTCAGTGGAACAGAATTTAAAATACTTATAAGAACATCTGCTTTAAACAAGACTGTATTTCAGCATTTCCTCCTTATCCTCTTGGAATCTTTACAAAAGCATAAGAATGTATTTTTGAATTTTTGAAGAACTCAGAAGTCTCATTTTTAGAGAATCTTGGAGATAAATATAATCCCAAACTCAAAAATACATATTGGGGCTGCCAAAAGCAGCTGAGGCTGAGCAGAAGTTATCTGGAGAGAAGTGAAGACAAGAAGCACAGCAAATGATGAGGACTCTCCTTGACACAGCTCAAAGAACTACAAGAAAAAAAATCTACAGTTCAAATGCTCATTCTGAAGTCAAAAGCAGTAACAGATAGAGGTACTGGTTTGATGCAAAGAAGCGAAGGACATATAGTTACACAAAGAATTGCAAAGATGGGCCATATTTTGGGGGACCAGCCTGTCTCTATAGCAACAAATAGTTTCCCAATCGTGAGCACACAGCTGCCTGGAATAAAGAAGTCATATTGCACGGCCACATGAATAAGTGTTGACTAACAAGATATAAGCTGAACTGCCTGGAAATTTGAAAAGATGACTCAAAAGTTCCTCTTGTCCCCTTTCTCTCCTGCTTCCTCCTCTTTAAGATTCTGATGTAATGCCAAAGTGATTGAGTAGATAAGAAGAGCTTCATAAGAAATAAATAAGCTTTACTCCTGTTTAAACCAATATTATTTGGATTTTCTTTAGAATGGCAGCTAAACCTTATCAGAATAATTATAAATATACACAGGTTCATATTGACGGCATTTCCAAGAGAAAATAAAAAGTAACAATTCTGACCATTTATCACTTAACCTGGAAATTTTTTTATATGAAAGAACCAGTAAAAGTGTATAGGTTAAGCATAGATATCATAAGCAGCAGCTAATGCAGGTCCCAAACTGTGCTGGCTTTAGAAGACTGTCATTGTCTCATGAAGTTCCACCCTCTTTTGTTTTTGAATGTTTATTTATTTTGAGAGAGAGAGAGAGCGAGCGAGCACATGTGCACATGTGCTAGTGGGGGACGGGCAGAGAACGAGGGAGACAGAGAATCCCAGGCAGGCTCTGGGGATGTCAGCACAGACCCCAATGTGGGTCTTGATCTCACAGACTGTGAGATTGTGACATGAGTTGAAACCAAGAATCAGATGCTAAACCAACTGAGTCACCCTGGTGCCCCTAGTTCCACCCTCTTCTTAAAATTGCAACAAGACCTCTAGATTTCACAAAAAGAGAAACTCAAAATGTAGGATCATTATGAAGAAGTCACACAGACATCTATATTTTTCATCCAATGACTTAAAAAAATTCTTCATCTGTGTCAATTTTAGTTTCTGTAGAATTGGAAGGTTGTCCCTCGTAGTGACCGTGGGTCACCTCTCCATCAGTTCAATCATATTGATGTGATTTGAAGTGGGGGTTAGAACCAACAGTTAAGAATTTTTGAGCCATTTTTGGTGCAAAAGGTGTTTTTTGTTAAAATATGGGAGATAGGACCTGTGTGCAGAAAGGAGCATTATGAGGAGCAACTGATCATATACTTTGAAGTTGGGAAGGGTAGAGACAAAGGAAGTTTCCAAAAGAATTTTCATATGTTAAAGATTTATGGGATCCTTGGAGGCCTAACTATTGTCAAGCTAAGGTTGTTTTTTTTCTTCAACAAGGCATTAACATTAAGATTGGGAGTTCTCGGAGGAATGTCATACTCTGTCTGTCTCAAGTATTTGTTAATAGCCTGCAAGTTATAAGGAAATTTAATTTTATCTACATTTTTTTTGCCTTTGCATTTTCTGCATCAATATGATAATCTTGTTCTTCAAATAACTAGCAATGAAGAAATGGGCAATGAAATCCAGTATTTTTTGGCATTTTTACATTGTATCTGAGGATTATTAGCAACCAAAAATAAATATGGTAAATAATTAAAGTGAAGTTGGTTTATATAATAGGATGTTATTGCATAACTCAGAACAAATTATTGAGCAACAAAAAGTAAAATGCACTTGTGTAAAATATAAACAGACATATTCATGAAACAATATCATACAATTACAGATAAGCATACACATGCACATCTATTACACACATTAAAGTGAAAGCCTACAGTGGATAGTGTGCCTGAAGAAAACATTGGTAAAGATAGAGCTAAAGAAAAATGCTAACAGGAGAAAGGGACCTTGTTTAGGTTATTGGTTTCCATTTACTATAGGTATGGTTATTTTTTGGCTTTGAATTATAGAACTAGAAATGTGTGTTTGTGTGTGTGTGTGTGTGTGTGTGTGTGTGTGTGTGTGTGTGTATGAGAGAGAGAGAGAGAGATATTTTGTTTTCCTTTGTTATTTTATAGAAACATCTGACCAATATCACTGAAGACTGAGAAACAGGGTCGTTTCTCTGATTATAAAGTCAGATTTGATGAGGAGATAAGGCAAGTTGAGGGCAAAGTACAGGCTAACAGCACCTCCCCCCCACCCCAGGTGGAATATGTGTGATATTCCTTGGACATTCCTGGCTACCCAAGAGCAAAGGAAAGGAGTTTAAGTGCTTGCCATGGTGGTGTGGGAAACAAAGGCAAAGGAAAAATTTAATTATCTTACTATCTACAGCTCATTGACAAGTCCTTGAAACAGGCAGAGTGATCTTCCTGTAGGAGCTCAGCTTCCTCCAATGATCACACTTTGCTAGGGGCAAAAGGCAATCTTGGCTTAAAATTATCCTGAACCCCCAAGGATCCTTTCTGTGAGTCTCCTTAAACATATAAAAATTCCTTTGCAAACCTCCTTTTTTTCAACTCCCCAACATATATGCTGATAATCATATTCCAAGCTTATGGCCCCCTGATATACATCTGAAGGGTCTCATGACTGAGGTTTTACTAAATGGTAATAAATGGTAATTTTCCTAACAGCAGCTAGCCCCTCAGAGCCCTGGAAATCTTGCTTCCAAAATTCCTTAGAGACTTACTTGGTATAATTCCTTATACCCAACTTGAGGGTATATAATCAGTCACTCTGCACAACCCCAGTGTAGCTCTTTCTGCCCACAGGTCCTGTACCCAAGCTTTAACAAAATCACCTTTTTTTGTACCAAAGATGTCTTCAAGAATTCTTCCTTGGCTGTTGGCTCCAAACCCCACCATCACCCCAAAACCCCATCAAGATTTATGTATCTATGCATGTTCAATGGCAGATGCCAACCCTGTGTGTGTAAGTATATACATGTGAGAGCACACATGTGTATTTTGCATGAAAGAGAACACACTGAAGATTTTAAACAGTATCTACAGCATCTAAGCCCTAGTTTTAGAAGGCTGGCATGTATTCTAAATTCTTTACATTGCTAGAATAAATTTTCCTTTTCTATGATCCCACATCTTTTTAAAGCCTAGTTTTTGTCCAAGTTATATATGATATTTCAATTTCTGATCTTCAAATATGGATGCTGTTCCTCTCCTATGTATTATAACCACCTCAGACTATTATTATTATTATTATTATTATTATTATTATTATTATTACCACACATTTAATTATCTTTCTCAGGAAAACTGAGTTGATATTTCACTAATTTAACAAATGTTACACATAATTCTAGGAGTATCATGTTACTGGTAGGGCTCCCAACTTCTACATTTGAAATTGATGCTACAAATTGTAAATGAGTCTGAGAATTTACTTAAATTTCAGCCTGTCTTGATACCAAATGTTAAAAAGAGATTCTATACGTTGCATAGAAGGTTGGATAAAATTGCCACAAGAAGAAATTTAGGCAGGTTCTCAGTTAAAACCCTAAATCAGCTGAACAGTTACATTGAACTCTTAGATGAACATTTCTTAGGAATTTAGAGAAGATGCATAACAAAAGCATCTAGAATACAGAAATGCTTGCTGCACATCAGTGCCGGTGTCACAACTAGTGCAACACAGCCGGCTGAGGCGCCAGCACGGAATGCACAATGAAGTCGGAGGCATCGAGCTGCAGGCAAAGCAGGTATGAGCGGAAGTAAGATCACTTCCATGTAAGCAGGGACCACTTCCCTAGCAACTTTAGCGGTGGGTGATTTAGAAATTGCATAACAAAAGCATGAAGAAAGAACTGTAAGAAAAAAAATCCATTAGCAATGAAATTGAGCAGCAAATTTGCATTCTTGTCCTGTACGCTGCAAGGCTACCTAGTAACCTTATTGATGGTGTTTAAATTGTGCTTAAATTACAATTGCAAATAAATGAGTGATTTATTGGATTTGGGTTAAAAGTGTGTTGTAATCAGAGAAAAGCAAGAAATGTCTTTCAATATTCTCTAATAAACCTGATTGAAGAATACAAAAGCAGTAAGTTCACCCTCTTCCTTAAATGGTTTAAACAGTGGAAGAAGCAAGTCACGTGCTTACTGTAAAACACATGCTTGATTGGGTCTTTTATCATACTCTCAAATGTCATTTTCCTGAACCCTTTCCTTTTTGATCTTTGGCAAGGAAAGGATATATAATATTTTACTAAAAATATGAAACATATACTTCAGCAACAATTAAACACCGAGAAGGTATAAATATGCTTTAACTCTTCTACAGATTTACTTTTATAGATCAGGTAATGAGCTCATACGATCTCTAACGCACCAATTTCTTTATCCCCAAAACATTTTAAATAATTTTATAGTGCAGGTACAGGGCATAGGATCAATCATGTGATGGGCTTATTGTTTTCATTTATGGTTTGTATAACTTGTTACAAGTACATTGTTGTATTTTCTTTATATTCTGATGTCTCAAAATGATGCATTAAAATTGCAGCTTGTTTTTGTTTTCCACTTTTTAAAAACATTTTCCTCTTATCTTCCATTCCAAAGGAAGAATCTGGCCTTTTGTATATCTTTGCCTAAGAAGGTTTTACAAGATAGGTAGGGGAAGCTACCTCAAACAAGTCTCATTTTTGTATGTATGTGAAAGCTCCAGCTTATTTATGAGACTTTGCTAAGTATTCCACTGGAGAAGTGCCTTATATTTTGGAAGCCATTTCACTGTTAATAAATTAACTCAAAACAACTCATTATGCTTGTCAAGTTACATGTTATCACAAAACATGTTCCTGTTAAATATTTGCAAAATTTTTAGCAAATTTTACTGCATGGGTTGTTTTCAACATCTTTGAATATTTTTGAAGATTTGGTTCAGTTTTAATTTTAATATGTGTGCGTGTGTGTGTGTGTGTGTGTGTGTGTGTGTTTAGATCTCAGACCATTGATTCAGCCAATTAGCTTTGGTTTTGAATGCCAATGTGTATGCATTCATATTTCAGACACTGAACATCTCATTTCTTTTCAATATACACCAGCTATACATTTGATAAGGTCAAGTTCTATTTCTGGATTAGGATCAAAAGTGTGTTGAAATTAAGAAAATTTCATGATTTACAAATGTATTGACATCCACCCTTTGTAAACGCTTGTAAGTCCAAACTCACAAGAAAACGCATTCCTGAATGTCATAAGCCCGAACCCTGCAAGAACCCAGGGTATCCTGTACTTTACTCATGGAGGAAGTGGTAGGACAGGACTACAGTAGGCAAAGAGAAAACAGTTTAAAATGAAAATTAAACTGTAACCGTGAACTGCTAGTTATAATTCATGAGGGAGACTCAAATGCTGTGAAAGCCATAATGTTTTTTTTAATGTTTATTTATTTTTGAGTGAGAGAGGGCACATGCGGGAAAGGGGCAGAGAAAGGGAGACAGAGAATCCCAAGAAGGCTCTGCACTGTCAGCACAGAGACTGACGTAGGGCTCTAACTCACGAAACTGAGATCATGACCTGAGCCAAAACCAGGAGTCAGATGCTTAACCTACTGAGCTACCCAGGCATCCCTATAACGTTCTTATAGAACGTGTGAATTTTTCAAATCCTTAGAAAACATCATATTTGCTAAATAGGCAAGTTTGTCAATTTAATGACCTGGCTACTTGGTAAATTGTCTTTCAGCCATTTGATTTTATTACATATTTTCACCAGATTTTTGGCCATCTATCATGTTGGCCTTTCCCCCTGAGTAAATGGTTTATCTTAGGAAGGAATAAACTTTCTGATTGCCTAGGGAGGCTGGATACTGGGCCAATTTCCATTCTTCCAGGAAGAGCACAGAAGCTGCAAAGTCACCATTGACTTTCAAGGCAGCAGTCAGTAGTAACCCAGGGGAGGAGAGAAATGCAGGACTTCTTAGAATTTTGGCAGATTAAAAACAAAAACAAAAACAAACAAAAAGAAAACCTAGGACTTCTATAAGAATCTGAAAAGGTAATATGACAAAATGCTAATAACTGAAATGATATTTCTCTGTCAAACCAGATTAATAGAGATTTGGAATTAGTTATACATTTTTTCAAGTGCTGTAGACCAAAGTACATTTATTCCACTTCTCTTCCTATGGTTGGAACCATATTTTACAACTGATTTTTACAGATGAGAATAAAATAGCAGCAATTCTAAGTGATAGCTCACCAATACTTTGTTAACTTGCCCTAGATAAAAGGAAAGGTTCAATAGAAAGAAATGTTGCATCTTATTACTTATAACTATAGCTTGGTTAGTTTGAGTTTAATTTTACAAGGATATTTCTAATTATTTGTTGGTGATTATCTCACCATGTATTATGAAAAGAGGTGAAATTTTTGATATTTATATGCTAAAAGATTTTTAGTAGAACTGCAAAAATAATGATCTACAGATTATAAAGGACACGCTTTTAAAAATATTTTGATTCCGGGGCGCCTGGGTGGCTCAGTCAGTTAAGCGTCTGACTTCGGCTCAGGTCATGATCTCACAGTCTGTGGGTTCAAGCCCTGCCTCAGGCTCTGTGCTGACAGCTCAGAGCCTGGAGCCTGTTTCAGATTCTGTGTCTCCCTCTCTCTGACCCTCCCCTGTTCATGCTCTGTCTCTCCCTGTCTCAAAAATAAATAAAACGTTAAAAAAATATTTTAATTCCTGGGGTTAGTAACCTTTAAATGTAGAGACACAGTAAAGCACTGTAATGGATAAGTATCGGTGACGATGAGTAGCTATGTTGAATACAGCAACGTTTGAGTGTAGATACTGGGAGTAGATAGGACTCAGATAGCAGGAGAGGAAAACAAGCTACAACAGGACTAAGGCCTGGTCATGAAGTATGACTGTAGCATTTATCATATACCAGTTCCTTCATATTGCACTGATGCCTTAAACCCCATATGAATATTTTGACATAAACAGGGTGTAAGTATTAGCAGATTCCTTGAGCAGTCATCGGGTCAAAAGGATTTACTAGTATTCTATTTATTTTAAAGTAATGTATCTATCCTAAGAGATACTGTTCAAGCTTTTGGGGTCAGAAATGCAAAAAAAAAGAGGAGAGGCAGGCAATCATTTCCATGTTTTTCCTCTGTCCACAACATGAAATTGCTGTGATTGACTGTTAATATGCTATATGGCCATATGCTATATGGCCATAATCATGATGAACAATTTTTTTGTGACCTTAAATTTCTGATACAGGATGTCAAATCCAACCTCTTTAACTTTTTGATGCCAGCCAACGATTGAGCCCTGTGAAAACAGGTCCCACATCTATTTTTCTTGATATTATATCCCATTTTCTCAACTACTTTCTGATAAGCAGATCAAGAGGTACCCAATGAATATTAAAATTCATTCAATACTTATTCCTACTACAGATGAGGATTCCTTACAAACTCACTAAGCGAAAGTTTTGACATGTTTTAGTATTTTTGCCTACATGATAAGTAAGCAATGGAATTTCAGGATTCTGTACTTCTATTAACACATGGTTCTCATAGGGTTTTTTTACTTACTAGATTTTTTTTGTTTTATATTACAGTGTCTTTACTAGATGATACTTCTATTTATATTGGAGTTATGGGTGCTGTTTCTTCTGCTTGAAGATGTTTATTTATGACATTTGAAAGCTGCCCCCTTGTTTCCTTCTACTTTTTACCATCAAGATTCCAAGGGATAAGTCATTCCAACCCACTCTCTCTCTCCAGAATGGGCACCTTCTGAAGACTCACCTCTGTTTCCACACATAGTTATCCATTTCCTTTCAGTTGTATGGGAGGTAGTGCTATAATCCTAAAAGCTTCAGTCCTGTTCCATTATTCCCCTGTTTAGAAAGAGATATTGAGATGATTAGAAAAACTGGTACAAAATTTTGGGAAAGTAATATTAAGGTAATAATAAAAAGGAGGTATTAAGAAAATATCACTAAAATTTGTTGTTAAGTGCCTTAAAGGACAAAGCTAAAAAGAAATTTTCAAATGCGTTGGCATTCCTATTTTTGCTAGTCTCAGGTAACCACAGATAGCTATAAGGTAGCAGTATTTATTTCTAGCCTAAATGGATTTAGAAATGCCTCAAATACAAGTAGTTATCATTACAGATTTCATGCCCATCAGAGAAACTCCCCACCACCGGTAAGTTTGTGGTCTATCCAGGTTGCTGCTAAGAAGCTTAGTGAGTGTTACAAGTTAAGAGGAGAAACAAAACATAGTAAGTAGTACAGGAAATAGCTATTGTCATAATATATGTTTTCTAGCAATAAGAAATAAATACATAAATTCCAAAAGAATGGTAAGACTGTCCATGTAATATCATGTTTAGTTTGAAATCTTTAATTACCTGTTAAGTATAAAGAAACCAGAGATAGCTTAGAAAAGATGGTCAACAGTGAGGAGGAATAAATAAACAACTTATTAAAAGAAGGTAAATTCACTCCAAATATAAAATTTTATTAGTCGCTTTCCAAAGTAATAACAAAATCATGGCTTAGTTTCCAAATAAATTAAGATTGAAAATCTGAATGGTTGAGCAATATGGGATGAGGGATAATTAAGTAAATGAAATGAAAATAATTAATGACATATTGAGAGATAATGAGAAAAAGCCTAAAGATATTATAAAATTGTCTTCATTAGTTTTACTTCTTTTGTTTTAAAAATGCATGCATTTTTAAGACTATACCCATGAATATTGCATATGAAAATATTGATTAGGAAATAATTTCTCAGATATAAACAAAATAGCCGACTATTAGATATAATGCTATAAAGCAACTGCATGAACTGCAATGAATTATAACATTGTAACTAGTTATTCTTCTCCAACTCTATAAGCTCCAAAAATACCAACACTCCTCCAAGTTACATTTTTTAAAACTTTTTTCATGGTTTATTATTTTTGAGAGAGAGAAAGAGAGAGTGTGAGTAGGGAAGGGGCATAGAGAGAGGGAGACACAGAATAGGAAGCCAGCTCCAGGCTCTGAGCTCTCAGCACAGAGCCTGACGCGGGGCTCGAACTCACAGACCACAAGATCATGATCTGAACTGTAGTCAGCTGCCCAACCGACCGAGCCACCCAGGTGCCCCTACATTTACAAAGCATGACAAACATAAACATAAAAGATATGGAAGGGGAAACATATGGAAATGCATTTGATAGGCTTTTTGGAGATATGCACAAGCCCTTAATAGTAAGTTTTATCAATATAGAAATACCTACATAAGACAATACTCAAATTATAAGCACAGATTAATGTATTTCAAGTAAGTTTTGATGCCTGCAAAATATTTCAGTTTTATTTAAAACAATATTAACTATAAAATGCTCTTCCATGACTATTTACTTTAAAAGCAGTATCTTTATTGTGTAGAAGAGGCAGTTGTATGCTTCTTATGTAGAGTTTATCAATTTTACCCATTTAAGAAAGCTAAAGAAAAGGGTTTTTTTTTAATTTTATATTTAATATAATTCAAAATACCCAATTCATAAGAATAAAATAATACATTTTACAATCTACAATGAATTTATACACACTGAACTTACCTTTTAAAACACTGATGCAAATGTTATTTAGGCTTTGAAAGCCAAAGATAAAATAGGTCAAAATAACTTATCAAAACAACGTTTTGTTGAGACAGTTTTCCTAAATCAATGGTTATCAGCCAAAGCAATTTGCAGCCTCTATATGATTCATTTAACAGGGTCAGGAGACATTTTTAGTTGTCAACAGACTGGGAGAGAGGAGCTGGGGAAGCTATTGGAATCTAGTGGGCATGGGCCAGAGATGCTACTAACCATTCCTATAATGTATGAACAGACAGACCCTCACAATAGTTATCCAGACCAAAATGTCAACAGTCCTAGCATTGAGAAACCCTGCTTCTGAGCAGGTTTGAGACTACTAGATATTTAGAAAATAGGAAATCGACGTTTTTTTTCCTCCCCAAGCAGTGTAAAATCCACGTATATTAGAATAATCCATACTTCCCTTAATAGACTTTGTCTTCTTTGCCTCATTAATCGTCAGTCATATTCCAACACTTGTTGAAGACATAGCATTTAAAAATTAAGTAAAATTTAAAAGGTCTTACTAATACAACATAATTGAAACTGAATACAATTTCTAAAAATTTGCCATATTCCCATATACAAAATTACACAGACATACACATTAGGAAAATACATCTAACATTTGCATAACTCCTTAAAATTCACTTTATTATTCCAAGTGGCCTCATTATACCCCTGAATTCAATTGCCTCCAATACATTGGTTGTGTTTAACAGTAATCTCATTTCTTGAGCTTCAGAGGTGTTCAAGATCTGTTGGTCCCCTTTTCATACATGCTGTTAGTAACCTGCCCAGCATAGAGTAAATATGCAGTCAATTCTATTGACTAGACCATAAATAGTATGAGAATATGAAAAGCCTGCCTAGTTCACCAATGTATTTAAATACTTTACATAATATTCATCACATATAGAATCTCAATAAATATTTATTGAATGAATGAATGAAATAGATAAGTTTTTAATTTATTTTTCAATTGTATAGAATATTTCTGCTTTTATTACAGAATCCAAAAGATTTAAAATCTTTATATTTTGTATACTTGGAAAGCAAATACCATTTTAGGGGTAGCACAGTTGAAGTAATTGACCAAAATTATTCATAAAACTTTGATTCTTGAGTCACACAATGTAAAAGCCTAGTAACAGGTTAATGAGCTGTTGAATAGCCTGTGATAAATATTGAGAGGTTGAAGGGAAACCCATTAACATGTCAAAACTGCTGAGATGGAGTCCTTGTTTTGAACATTTCTTTTTCTTTGGGAAAAAAATATTGACATCTCTCAATCTCCATTTGTGCTTTGTTCAGGAGAAAACTAGATTTTTAATTTTGC
Organism: Leopardus geoffroyi; assembly: GCF_018350155.1. Classification (NCBI taxonomy): domain Eukaryota; kingdom Metazoa; phylum Chordata; class Mammalia; order Carnivora; family Felidae; genus Leopardus; species Leopardus geoffroyi. The sequence goes on along the minus strand of NC_059326.1, from coordinate 55,167,511 downwards.
ATCTGTTTGTTTATTAAATGGAACTATGTTCAAACTGCATTTAAAAGCTGCACCAAAGCTTAGAGTCTTCCAGAATCTGTTCACAAGGGTAAGGACAAATGTACATAAAAGACCTCTGGTTTTCACTGACATCACATCTTGTCATCTTAACCATATTACTAGTAAGTAATATTGCATATTTAATTTTGCTTAGAACTGAAATATGGAGAATACATAAAAAGACATTTAATATTCAAGGAAATAAGAAATAATTCAATCAATAATAGAAACAAAAATACAAATTTAATTTTACCTTGAAATGTCATTTGCATGTTCCCTTAGCAATTCGAAGTTACAATGAGGACCTAACTGAAGACAGCATAGACAAGGAATTTATTCTTGTCTCATTCAGTTCCTTGACAGATAAGCTTGTATTTAGATATTAATTCATTGCTTTATAGTAAGCTGATAATAATAGGTGCTTTCCCTTTCATATTATGTTAGTGCAAAATGAATATTATAATTTATGTGAATGTCTTTTGAAAACCACAGATGTGAAATTCCCAATGTGTATTTTACCATTCTCTTTAAACATGTAAAGATTTTTTATGATACATGTACCATATGTTTGCTGAAATTTCCTTTAAAATATCTGGTTCTGTGATTCCACATTTTCCCACTAACAGTGATAAATTAGGACAAAAGAACTATGCTTCTGTGCATCTACTTTATCAATGCAGTATTTTTAATTACTTTTTCTAACAGTACAATATTTCAGACTATGTGAGAAGACTTTAAAATTATCTATAATTCCATTAAATATTGTAGTCGTGTCCTTCCTGACTTATACATGTAATGGGATGAAAATTATTTTATCAGCTGGTACATTTTGGAAACATATTGTCTTTATTTAGAAGAATCATTTGATATGCAACTTGAAAGCACTGAGTTCAAGTTTGTGAAAGAAATAACCTAGACATAGAGAAATATCTTTGTGTAAGGAAAAAAATACCCAGAAACTTAAGGATTTTAGATAGCTAAGGAGAAAGGCATAAATACAGTTAAATGTAAGTTGGATTAGAGGTTTACTACTGTAAATGTTTTTCATAATTATAAGCAATAAGGTTCTAAGTTTGAGTGTCCCAACCTTTCTTTCACAATCCATCCTTACCTATCCACAAGAAGATACAATACCTACAAACATCTAGAAAGGTAAAATGTCCCTACTCATAATTATAAATTATTTTACTTTGTTTTCTTTTGTTTCAAATTTATTTATTTATTTTGAGAGAGAGAGAGAGCACGAGCACGGCATGGGCCGAGAGAGAGAGGTAGACAGACAATCCCAAGCAGGCTCTGCACTGTCAACACACAGCCTGACCTAGAGCTTGATCTCATGAATCATGAGATTAGGACCTTGAGCTGAGATCAATATTCAGAAGCTTCACTGACTGAACCACCTAGGCACCCATATAAAATATTTCATGTATTAAAATATATGTTGACCCAGTGTGAAGTCCTCACCTTTATCAAGTTGCTAGGTTCATCAAGCAGCAGAATATAAAACTTAGAGAATATACTTAACCTGTTCCCTTCAGCTTTAAATTAATTTCTATCCCTAAGTCCCTGTAAAACCAAACCAAACCAAACAAAACACAAAAAACTAGCAAACAGATTTTCTCAGAATTTCTTTTTGTTTGTTTTCTTACTTTATCTGATTTGTTGCAATGAAGGTAGAGTTGGCATTGGGGCTAATGGGGAAGAATTGTATTGGGGCTAATGGGGAAGAATTTGGGGACATACGATTAATTTTCACTTACCAAGTCAGGTGCTGAAAAACATTTTAAGGATTGAATTTACCTCCAGAATTATGAATGTCAGTGAAATGTAAGAAATTTTTCAGCTTTTCAATGTCATTCTTTAAAGGAATAAGTCCCTTACTAATCTGGAATGTCTGACATTTTTTTTTTCAATGAATAATTAAATGTACTCAGTGAAATGCAATTCAGATCCTCACTGCTCTGCTCAAGACTTTTGATGCTTCCTATTTTCATCCAAATATATTCCAGTGTCTTTATGTAGAACATAAGAACTCTAGTATCTTGTAGTGTCCCTGACCTCATGTCCTACTTCTCTATCCCTCTCTCAATGGGCTGCACATAAACTAGTCAAAGTCCAGCCAGGATTTTTACTTGTTCCCCTTGTTTGGGACATGCCTATTCCAGATAATGCCATGGACACTATAAAGGAACAATTGAAAACTTTGACTATAAGTTTGACCATCAATATGCATTTCATTTATCAAATATATCTTAAAGTTTGGGAAGGTTTCATTAAAAATAACTAATTTAATTGCAGTTAGTCAGTGAAAGGTTTATTTTCTTTTCTAGGAGAAAATAGATATTTTAAATATTTTACCATGAATCTGTTGATTTCTCAGGAAGGTGTGTTTCAATATATATTTTGAATAAATCCTCAGAAATATGGAGAGGCATCTAAAAAAATGTTTTAACAGTTCTCAAAAATTATTTTTACATTTCCTACAGCCAGAGAATGTACAATTTTTTTAAAGTTACCAAATAAAATGAAAACTAAAGGAATATTCTAAGGTAAATATCAACAGCAGTTACTGATTTTTTAGAAGAGATATATTTTGAATTTCCCCCACAATACCACTTCTCGTTTGACTACTTCTCAGTCAATTCATACTTTCTATACTTTTAAAATGCATATTAATTTTAGCTTACTATGCTAATATTAAAAAGATATAATATTTGTAATTACATGTTTTTTTATATCTCACTTATTAATTCCTTGAAAAATAGTGGCTAATTCAATTAGACGTCCAGCAACACTTTGCAACAAATAAATTGAAAAATACATTTTTGGTCATTCAAGTGTATTGACCCATTCAAGTGTATTAGCAATATGAAAATAGTTGGATAAATTACTAGTATTTCTTTATTTTTGTGGGTTTACAAGGCTTTACACACTATTTATTCTTCACAGAAATCAACTGTGCTTGCAAATACTTTGTTAGTCTTAAATTTCTTTCCCATTAAATGCCAAAAACTGGATATGTTTATTGTTATACTAAAGGAAAGAATGCACTATCTCAAGAATGATTTTTAGTAGCAAGAATCACATATTTCCTATTATATAGAAAAAAGATTGAGACAATGTACAGATTTGAAAGTAGGTTATTTCTTATGTATAGTCTATAACGGGTTATGTATAGAGTATAACGGGTAGGCTAACTGAGAAAACATAAGTAATAAGCAACACTTTGTTCTGGGAAGAGTTTGTGTATGAAATGTGCTACCAATTTGTCAATATTTTAAAAATAAATAATTTGACCAAATATTTTATCCAACATAACAGTCTGAAAGTTGTGAAGTAGAAAGATTATTTCAAATTTCTTTGCAGGTGTTTTATAGATATCATTATGCTAGAAAACAATTGAGCAGTATAGATATGAATTTTCAGTATATGTATTTTGAGCCAAAGACATAACTTTGGGATTATTAAATCTTTCTAATTTGGAAATGTTTTTGCATTACAGAATCACTATAAGTCTTTCACTTGCATTCGGTTATAATCAGTAAGCCATAATGACTAGGAACTTCCAATTGGTTCAGGGGAAAAATAGCAGTCCATGGTAGCAAAGACACCTGTATCTCAATGTCAGATCTGCCATTTAATAGCAGAAAACTAGGCATGTTGATTAACCTCTAGGTGCTTTACTTTTCATTGTTAAGTAGGGCATGATAACTCCTGCCTCACAGGATTGTTATGGTTTATGTAAACAACATGTCACAAGGTACATGAATATTAAGATAAAGCTACACGTCTTTGTATTAATCATGTTAATCAGATAAAGAAATGGTACAAGTTCAAAAATAGTACCAAAAGCAGAAGAAAAAGTAAAAGTCATTTTATGACAAAATATTAAAGATAAATTCAAATAAATCACAGTTGTTATGCAGTATAGGTTTTACAAATCTTAAAAGACAATTGTCATAAATAGAAGGTAATGTCACACTAGGGCGTTCCGGCTAAATATAGAATTCTAGTCACAAGAGCTTCCAACCAGTCTCACTGCTTCTATCCTTGGCCTTCTATTGTTTATTCTTAACAAAACAATAGTAATGTTCCTTTCAAGACAATTAGACATGTTCCTTGACTCCAAACCATCTAGTGGCTTCACAATTTACACAAAATGAAAGATGTCATTTCATAAGCTACATTGCACTGCTTCATGTCATTCTGGGTCACTTCTCCAATCTGATATTACACCTGTCTCTGTCTCACTCATTTCATTTCAGACACACAAATTACCCTGTGTTTATGAAACAATCAAAGGATAGTTCTGCCACAGAGCCTTTTACCATAATGTTCCCTCTGCCCCAAAAACCTCTTCCCTGGCTATCCAGATAATTCATTCCCATACTTCAAGTCTCTGCTGACATGGACCTTTATCGGTTGACCTCCAGTTGTCATTTTTCTCTTTACTTCTCTTCATTTCACATATCGCTATCAAAATTCATTCATTCATTCATTCATTCATTCATTCATTCATGTTTATTGTCTCTTGCCTCACCCACACTAGAAAGTAACTGTGAAAGCAAATGCTAAATAATTTTTAATTCTCAGTAATTGTTACATAGAGTGTCTCAGAATATATTTACTGTATGAATAAATATGCTTTAATTTTTAATTTAGGATTATCCATGTGCTTCTTTTTAACCCCTTCATGCTTGGAACAACTTATTACTATTTCCATATACAGTTTTATGTTATGTTCTTTTTAAACCTCTAAAGCAATAATAGCTGTTAAATCTTTGAATTCTACTTTTAAATATTTTGTATTTTAAATACAGAAGTCTTACTTATTTCATAACTTAAATTATGGATCCAACATAAAGTTTATGAACAGTTCAGAAGGTCGTGTTTTACAACTGAGAGCCATAAAGTTTTTCTTGTATATACATATATACTCTGACAGAGAATAATTCTATCCTTCAGTTCTTAGAATATTTACAATCAAACAACTTTGCTTTAAATTGTGGTTAATGCAGTTTCTCAATGAATCCATTATGTAATTTGAATATAAGTGTAATAAAAAATGCATATTTTAATAAAAGTAGAGCAGTAAACCACCTCTATTTCAAGTAATCAACATTTCATTAATAAATATAACCCATGTACTAATATTTCTTATGCATTAAAAATAGTACTGATACGTTTCAGTAAACATCTAATAAAATCAAAATAAATTATAGGAGTTTCTATAAGAATTATCATTCCTCCACTCTTTCTTCACACAGTTTACTTATACCAATGTTCTCCTGGGTGCTAGGACTCTGCTATGCACTGAAAGTGATGTGTGAAGGTGGGGCATATACAATAAGGGTGAAAATGTTTTCTGCCCTTACCTTCAAAATAATAGCAGTCTCTTAGAGAAGACAGAAAGAGAAATAAGTAGTTTCAAAATTATGGTAATTACCAAAACAGGGGGGAAATTTTTCAAAGTGCTAACAGGATTAAGCAACAGTTCCCCCCCAACCCCAAATCTGGGAAATACAACTAAAGGAAACATATACCTTCAGTGGGTATGGAAGGTATTCACCATGCAGAAACTTAGATCTGAAGGTCATAGAAACAATACTGGGCAAAGAAAATGCTCAAAGAAAGTTAATAAAATATCCATACTTTAGTGATATTTAATATGAAGTTTAAATGTATTATCAATATTCAAAAGTCAAAACAAATAAACAATTTAAATGCATTTTCCCCTCCCTTTTCCAGACTCTTATTTTCAAGGCTTTTAAGCCCAAAGGATAAAAAAGGAAATAAAACGGCTGTACAATATTCACTTGCTTATTTTAGTTTGTATATAATTATTCTGATGCACACATATGTGAGGCTAATATTTGCCAAATTGGCAAACTTTCCTTTCTTCTTTATAATTTCATTGCTAAAAATTCACCAAATTTTTTATAAATGAAATAAACATTTCAGATTTATCCTTATAAGTGAAGAATATTTTTTCACTTGAAACAATTAGGATTTACTTCTATAGATCACATTGAGTTCTGGCAGGAAAACCATTGCTACAGCTGCACTCACTTCAGTGAATTACTTTTTAATTACCAACAATTCTCTTCATTTGGCTTGGATGACCAGACAAGCATCTGGGAATTTAAAAAAAAAAAAAAAAAAAAAAAAAAAAAGTCTCTCTAACATAAGATCTTTTCTTAGCTGTACAAATCCCATTTTTGTTTTTGTTATTTTTAACCAAAATAGGGCCATAATTTTTTCTTTCAATACTACTAAATAAATTTAGGCAGGATTCCATAGCAACACTCAGTACAGAAAAATCTAAATAAATAAGGTCAGGCAAAGCCTAGTAATTAAATCAGCAGGGCTGAGATCTCTCCCTAGTGGAATTTTTAAATCTCAATGCCAATTGGCCCAACAGTCTTAGAAGAGTACTTTTGCATCTGAGTTATTTCTGTCATAGAGGGCTGGGTTACCTTTCAGGGTTGTAACATTTCCACTGGCTCCAGCTTCTTCCTGAAAGCTGAGGAATAACTTCCTTGGATCATCCATGAGGCTGGAAACATCGCTCCTTTTTTGCAACCAAGCTGGCCAACTGGAGTGAAGAAGAAATTCAAAACAGTGTTTTTCCATCTCAAAATTAAGAAAAAAGAAGGCCAATCCCACAGGGAGGTTTTAACATCTTCAGATATTCAGCTTGTAGAAGAGACTCACACAGTGTCTGTTGGTTAGTTCCCAAATAACAGCCTGTTAAGGGAGCTTACACTTCTTGTCTGTTACGAGACGAGGGCCATTATGTTCAGCATCTGCCAGTGCTTCTCCCTTTTTTATGTATCTTCAGACTGTATTTTAAAACAGAAACTTTCTAAAAGAAACCACGTCTTTCTTTTTTTTTTTTTTTTAATTTTTTTTTTCAATGTTTATTTATTTTTGGGACAGAGAGAGACAGAGCATGAACGGGGTAGAGGCAGAGAGAGAGGGGGACACAGAATCGGAAACAGGCTCCAGGCTCTGAGCCATCAGCCCAGAGCCTGATGCGGGGCTCGAACTCCCGGACCGCGAGATCGTGACCTGGCTGAAGTCGGACGCTTAACCGACTGCGCCACCCAGGCGCCCCACGTCTTTCTCTTCAATGTTTAAAAAAACCGTATTTGGTAAATCAGGTCCTAATTCAACATATAATATTTTCATCAGCTTAATAATTAAGAAGGCAGAAATACCATTTAATGTTTCAAAACCAGATAAAGTTATTTACCATTCCATAATTAGTTATTGAATGTTGACATTAAAAATAACCTTAGCAGCATTTAATTCTCTGTACTGTTCACTCCTTCTAACACTCCTTTTTTGGGTGCCTGGGTGGCTCAGTCAGTGAAGCTTCTGACTCTTGGTTTTGGCTCAGGTCATGATCTCATAGTCATGAAATCAATCCCCCCATCAGGCTGGGTGCTGGGTATGGAGCCTGCTTAAGATTCTCCCTCTCCCTCAGCCACCCCATCCCCCCCTCTCTCAAACACACACACACACACACACCAAAGAAACAAAAACATTCCTTTTTGCTTCTAAGAATTCATATCTATCTCAAGCAGCCTTTACAGACTGACTTCTCTCACTTAAGTAATGTGCATTTATGTTTCTTCCATGTCTTTTCAGGGCATAATAGCTCATTTCTTTTTAATGCTGAATAATATCCCATTATCTGGATGTTCCACAATTTATGTATCCATTCACCTACTAAAATATACCTTGGTTACTTCCAAGTTTTAACAATTACAGATACAGCTGTTATAAACATCCATATGCAGGGTTTTTTGTAGACATTTTTTTTTTAACCTCTTTGGATAAATACCAAGGAGCATGATGTCTGGATCTTATGGTAACAATATGTTTGATGTTGTGAGAAACTGCCAAATATCTTCCCGAGTGGCTGTGCCATTTTGCATTCCCACCACCTATGCATGAGTGTTCCTACTTCTCTGCATCCCTCACCAGCATTTGGTGTTGTCAGTGTCCCCAATTTTGGCCAAAGGAATAGATGTGTAGTAGTAGCTCACTCTGATTTGAATTTGCATTTCTCTTATATAATGTGCAATATCTTTACATATGCATATTTGTCATAGGTACCTGTTCTTTGATGAGGAGTCTGTTAAGGTTTGGTCCATTTTTTAATGAAGTTGTTTGTTTTGTTCTTGTGTAGTTTTAAGAGTTCTTTACATATTTTGGATAATAGTCCTTTATCAGATAGGTCTTTTACAAATATTTTCTCCCAGTCTGTGGCTAATGTTCTCACTCTCTTGATATTATCCTTCACAGAGCAAAAGTTTTTAAATTTGATGAAGTATAGCTTATCAATTATTTGTTTCATGGATCATATCTTTGAGGCTGTGACTAAAAAGTCATAGATATACCCAAAGTTATCAAGATTTCTTCTCTATTATCTCTTATGATCTTCATAGTTTTGCATTTTACTTTTAGGTCTTTTATCCATTTTGAGTTAATTTTTGTAAAGGTGAAAGGTCTGTGTCCAGATTTATTTTTTTATTTATAATATTATATACTTATTTATTTTATATTTATTTATATATATAAATATATATAATATATATATATATATATATATATATTGCATGTGAATGGCCAGTTCATCACCATTTATCAAAATGACGATTTTTGCTTTGTTGTATTCCCATTACTCTTTTGTCAGAGATTAGTTGATTATATTTGTGTAGAACTATTTCTGGGCTCTTTATTATGTTCTAATGATCCATTTGACTATTTTTTCACCAATACCATACTCACTTGATTACTGTAGCTTTATAATAAGACTTGAAGTTGGGTAATGTCTGTTCTCAACTTTGTCCTTCTTCAATATTGTATGGGCTATTCTGGGTCTCTTGCCTTTCTGTATGATCAGTTTGTTGATATCCACAAAATAACTTGCTGGGATTTTGAGTAGGATTACATTAAATCCATAGCTCAAGTTGGGAAGAATGGACATTTTGACAGTATTGAGTTTTCCTATCCATGAACATGCTATATTTCTCCATGTATTTAGTTCTTCCTTGAAGTCAGAGTTTGATAGTTGTCCACATATAAATCTTGTACATATTTTGTTAGATTTATATCTAAATATTTCAATTTTAGGTATTAATGTAAATAATATCACCTTTTTAATATCAAAGTCCACTTGTTCTTTGCTTATATACGGGAAAGCAATTAAGTTTTGTATATAAATCTTGTATTCTGCAAATGGTTATTATCCCTTATCAGTTCCAAGAGTTTTGTTGTCTCTTCTTTTGGATTTTCTACATAGATAATCAGGTCATCTGTGAACAAAGACTGTTGTTATTTTTCCATTCTCAATCTGTATATCTTTTATTTCCTGTTTTTGTCATTTACATTAGCTAGGAGTTCCAGTAGGATGTTGAAAAAGAATAATGAGAAGGAACTCCTTGCCTTGTTGGAAAAGTTTTGAATTTCTCACCATTAAGTATGATGTTGGTTATGTTTTTTTAGGATATTCTTTATCAAATTGAACAAATTCTCTATTCCTACTTTACTGTTTTTTATTATGAATGTGTTTTAGATTTTGTCAAATGCTCTTTTTCTGCATGTATTGGTATGGTTATGTGATTTTCTTTTTTAGCTTATTGATATGATGGATTGAGTTAAATGATTTCCAAATGTTGAACCAGCCTTATATATGTAGGATAAATCCCACTTGATTCTGGCATACAATTCTCTTTGTATATTGTTGGAGTGAATTAGCTAATATTTTGTCAAGTAAAATAAAAGTTTAAGAAGCATATGACTATCATTTTATTTCCCTCTATCAATTATTGCTGCCATTACAATATCTGTGTGCTTCAAATAACATCCTTACCTTCTATAACAAGTGCAAGGCCAAGTTCCAGAAAAGGATTTAAAAAATTATTCTGTTCCTACTATCTACAAAGAGACTGCTTGCATCTATATTGGTATAAGGGAACAATTAACAATGGGCTTAGAAATGTTTCTTCAAATGATAATGCCACTTAAGCCTTTATCATAATAATTTCTTTAGTGCAAATTTAGTACCAAAAAGTATTATGACAATGCAAAGAAAATGATTCATGTCATTTACTGTAGTATGAGTATGTGAGATCCCATGTATTTACTGAGTGAGAAAAATACATACTCTATGCTTGACAATTAACAATATATTATTTTGTTTTTAGAAACTTTGAGTTGCAGACTAAAAGTGCAATGTGCTAGCAGTTTTAAGAATGTTATACTGTGTGAAGGGTAATAGTCTATGACATACCTGTGGAATGTACAGCCAGTTTCATATCAATTATATGAAAAGTAAAACTGTTTACAAATCAAATGATCCCCTTTGAGTTCAAGCTCTCAAACTGTGAATACCAAGGGAGATTTCTTGGCATGCAGACTTCTTCCACTTGTTCTAAGATGAAACAGAAGTGTGAAGCAGAAAAGATGTGATTTTTAGTGTTACACAGAAAGCATGTACTTGAAAACTTTGCATGATAAAAATATCAATATGCCCAATTAGGTGTTGAATACTTTAAATATTTCCCTTTAGCGGTCTGAGATTTTTGTCTGAATTTCTTTATCAAAAAAAAAAAAAAAGAAGAAGAAGAAAAATCAGTTGCTTAATTTACAAATTCATAATAGACAAATATAACAGAAGAATTAGTCGATGATATAAGGAATCCAAGTTAAATAAAATGCTGTTGGGTTTAATCTTGTTTAGCTTTATTAAAATTAACCTGATTGATTGGAATCTTTGAATTTCTATGCAATGCATTTCAGTTAAGCCATAAAAGCAGGTTTAAGGAAGTAGCTCAATAGAACCATAGTAGCTGAGTTTATTCACTTTCCTCATGTATATTATTTATAAGTAAGGATAACATAGGAAGTGGTAAAAATGAGGTATATGCCACTTTAAGTTATTAATGTAAGACCTGAAACATTCAGCACTGAGCACCTTTTCTTGACCTGTTCTTGTTCTCCCCTTAGATTTAATAAAGGAGTTACCTTGTTAGTAAAATTGATTGAAATGGAGGTGATACTTGATTCAGTTGGATTCAGAGTAGATTAATACTGAAAGTAATATTTTTCACTGGCAAAGGAAACTAATGATAAAACTTCTAGGTTTGGTGTCTTTCTTGATATAAAGAAACACAACAAAAGAGTAACTGATCTAAACGGAAAAAAAGTATTTAGGAAAAAGTCATGGCAGTACACAAATCATGGTTTCTCAAAAGTTTCTAAAATAATTTCTAGGGGTGCCTGAGTGGTTCAATCGGTTAAGCATCCAACTCTGGTTCAGGTCATGTTCTCATGGTTCGTGGGTTTGAGCCCCGTGTCGGGCTCTGTGCTGACAACTCAGAGCCTAGAGCCTGCTTCATATTGTGTCTCCCTCTCTCTCTGTCCCCCCCTACTCGCGTTCTTCCTCTTTCTCTCTCTCTCTCAAAATAAATAAACATTAAAAAAATTTTTTTTAAGTCAATGTTTAAAAATAAAATAAAATAATTTCTAAAATGTTCCTTGGAGCCTGAGATTTAGTATGTTTCTCTTATTTTTTAAGCTATGTTAAGAAGGATTTCTATCACTTGCAACCAAGAATACAAATACATTTAGTTTAAACAAGACCAAACAGACTTTGATTTTGAGATACATTTTTTACTATCAAAATAGCAAAAATAAGTGACTCCCTTTAAAAATAAATTAAAATATATTAATGCTCTTAATAAATAAAAACAAATCTTGAAACAAAAATAAGTGACTGCTTTTAAATATAGATTTTAAAAACTTTAATTTATTTAAAATATAAATTTTAAAAATATTAATTATCTTAATATATAATAAAAATCTTTAGGAACCAAATTTACAAAGTAAAAGCACAATCAATACCAGACCATTATTAAGCCACAAAATTATTTTAAAAGTTAAGATAGCTTAATTTCATGAAAACAGTTTACTTTTTCCTTCAGTTTGGATGTCTTAAAGAAGCTATCCCCAAATATTTGTTTTAAAAACCTATGATTAACAGCATTTTACCACTGGGAATCATCCTTAGATAAACATTTTAATTATCAATTGCATGATTTGGGCAACATTTAGAAATAAATAGTTATTCTGGAAGCATTTGGAAATAAACTGTTCAGCTATGAGAGATTTTGTTTTTAAATGATGATAAAGTGAAAGAAGTACCCAGCTGTTAATTATTTCTTGTGATAGAGTACAAGTTTCAAAGACTTATAATTAACTTTCTTGTGCATTTTTAGGATACTTCAGAATGCTCTAATTGATATGATATTCAATTTGGGAACTGAGACATTACCGAACTAACTATCCTGGAATAAATTTGTTAACGTACTAATGGGTTTTGTGGGGTTTCCCACAAGGCCAACAATCTTCCCTCATTTTTTTGGTGAGGTAGCCCCCACATTTACTTTAAGTTGCTATTTATTTCCAATTCTCCTTCCATTTTTTTCAGGTATAATCAATTTTACCTGTGGCTCTAGGGACAGGAATATGACCCAGCATTGGCAACTCAGAATAACTGACCAGAAAATTGGTTACATAATGTGACTAGTGTCTATGAGACAAGATCTCTGGACTTTTCTTTGTCTCTGCATATAGAGAGGCAGACTCTACTTTTCATGTGGACTTGTTTTCTGGAGGGCACCATCCATCAGGAACTACCATGGTCTCATTGCATGCTGGCACTGCATGGTAATACCTTATCTGACCAAGATGCCAGCCATAAAGCCAACAGAGGGTCCTGGGACTCATTGGAGCACTTAGGTCCAGTTTCACTAAACACTGGACTTTGAGCAACGTAACTTCTAAGTTCCATTTTACTTAAAGACGTTTATATTGGGTTTTCCTTCCTATTGTATTTATTTTCATTTTTTACTATTTTAAAAAATGTATTTATTTTGAAAATTAGAGAGCAAGTATGGGAGGGGCAGAGAGAGAGAGAGGGAGAGACTTCTAAGCAGTCTCCATGTTGTCAGTGTAGAGCCTGATGTGGGGCTCAATCCCACGAACCGGGAGATCATGACCGCAGCCTGAGACCAAGAGTCAGACACTTTAATTGACTGAGCTACCCGGGCGCCCCTCCTTTCAATTGTGTTTAAAAAGTAATTAACTGGAAAACTGAGACTCCAAAAACAATGTAGAATCTAAGTGACAAACTTCCAGGATCATGAGTTCAATTACCACTTGGGATATTGGTCTCTCTCACAACTACCTCTCCTTTTTTATTTTCTTTCCTTTTGTCAATTCCTATTTCCAAAGCAATATAGTATTAGCCCTCAAAACCATATGTATATACAATAGTCTACCTCCTTGATAGTGCTAGCTATATCACAAGAGGAAATATGACCAAAGCTGACCCAAATATATTCAGATTTAAGAAAAAACTATATTGGGAGATCTCAGAGTATCCTCTGTTGGCAATATAGCTTAAAAAACAGATGAGTAGAAAGTGAGGAACTGTGTGGAAATGTAGTCTTATAATAAATTTATCTCACCCTCTTTTAATATATGTCCACTGACTCCATTTGCTTCTTAATACCATATTGTCCTGCCAAGTGTATTACCCAACTTAAAGGCAATTTCCATTTCTTTTGAGGCTATGTTGGAGGCAGAAATCATAAAATGTGGAGGGTCTGTTTGTTATTCCACACATGATGACACATAGCTTCCAAGTTTATTTTCTCTGTTTTCCTGCCTTATTCTGTTCCATTGCTTTCTTATCTTAGACTCCCATTCCCTGCTGTGTTTATTCTATGATCTTCCAGCAGCATCAGAGGGAGCTGGAATAAAAATAAAATTTTTATAGTGTTGTAATTACAGTAACAGGTAGAGAGATCAGTGAATACATGGCTCAGTGCTAAATTCTTGCAGATGTTTCTGACTGAATTCTTGCCAACTGAATTTGAAAGCAATGCATGTATGACTGTTTCAGAGAACCACAGACAATCAGCTCTCCCGTTCTGCACTTTTGGGTCCAAGTTACTTACAAGCAACATAATAAAATAACTTACATCTCTCCAGTTTGTTGAGCTAGAGAACACATACTCAAGCAGGGTGACTTTTTCAAATCTCATTTTTGAAACTTTGTCAAAAGCATGATTATGTTATTATTATAAGCAAAATTACCCTTTAAAACATAATTATCTGAGTTTCAAACATCTGTTGATAATTAGTTCTCTTATTCATACAAACATATTTTTAGTCCAGAATTGTCCCAGGCGTTGTGGATTGTGAGATTATTTAGGGACTTAGATAAAAGTATAGATATCCTTAGACTCATCCCAACATTAACACACAAGGATCTAGGGTAGATGTGTAAGTCTTCTTAGCAATTCTTATACTCGAGTAGATTTGTGAAACAATGATTTGGTCTTAGTGTCCACTTTATCTTTTACAACTAATCAATAATCAAGAGTATCTGTGTCCTTTGATTAATCTGTTCCTCAGTTACTTCAAGCTCTCACTTCTGCCTGTGTCCTTTGTATAAATTATTGTTCCTAGAATTGTATTCCTTTCCCCTTATTTTTGTTTCCTGAATACAGAATGTGCAGTATTATTGTGAAATTACTTTTTGTTTGCATATGTTACATAGTACGGGAAAAAAATTGGCTTTGACACATATTTTGTCATTTACTTCAGTTTCTCAGCAACTCACATGCTTTTTTCTTTACATCAGCTTGTGTTCCTGTTTGTTATTGGAAGTCTATCGAGATCTAGCTTCCCAAGGAATCATCCAAAAGACTAGAGAACAAGGAAATTGTCAGGAAAAAGGAAAAGTAGGCAATGTGAAATGAATTTCACAAAAATGGACTTTTCTGGATGTTCTCACTTCATTGGCTCCCGACATCACCTCTAATCTCCACACCACTACTGTGATTGGCCACTGATTTTTAAGCTATACTCACAATATTTACAGCTCCAGGTAAGAGCACTGAAGCGGGCTGTATGTTCACTTCCAGCTCTCCAGTAGCTGAAAAGAGAAAATGGGGAGCCCTTCTTTTTTCCATAGTGTAGGTAGAGAAGAATTCAGAATAGCATAGTAGTAGACTAACTTAAAATAGGTAGTGTATTCATATCCTGAGTAACAAAAATAAGACAAATAACTATAATAGTGCAAAACTTAATTGCTCAAGATCCATATAAATCCTTCTTCCCATATATAAGCTTCCAAATGAAAAAATTGCTCTCAAGAAGCATCTATCTCCTTTCAATGCAAAATTTATGCATATGTGACTATGTGACCCAAAGGGGGGCAAACTCAATATTATCACATAGAATGCTAAGTGTCCAGATAACTCGGCATTGTCCATTTCTTTTCTAGTTCTGATCTGATGCTGTCTATATATTATCTCACACACAGATTAAGTTGTATAGCAATATGCTTGTGTTTAACCACAAGTGATATGATCTATATATAGTTTGGTGGAAGAAACTACTAAAAAAGTATGTAGATAGATTTAGATATCTCTGAAAAGAAAAGCAATTAAATTAATTTTAAGAAAAGATAATTCCTCACTTCTGCAGCTCGTTACTGATTCATAGTTGGAATTCCTGATCATTCTTCATTAAATATACAACACCCCCTTTGAATCCAATCTGGAACTCAACCGGTTCTAAGACTTTTTTTTATAACATAAACATTTACCTCTGAAAGATCTGAGCCCATGGTGGTACCGCTTATGTACTGTTACAGTAATCTTTCATTGACATTCATCATTATATTTAAAAAAAATGGTGAAGTATTCCCATAATAAACTGTCTCCATCCCATCCAAACTTTCCCATGTATCTAATCTGTGGAAATCACTGAAACCAATATCAAAATTCCCATTTTCTTCAAATGGCATCAGAAGTGTCAAAAAGTAATTTGTTGTCACATTATCTAATTCAATGGAGTCATAAATCCACTAGTGGAAGCCTGTCTTTGAAGTATTAAAATCTCTAAATTGCACAAGATGACAGTCATGAACATAATAAACAAGTATTTTTTGAATGGATACTATGGGAAGTGATACTATGTGATACTATGTGAATGAGTAACTATCTGAGGTGTTATGCCCTACTTCTATTCATTAACTTTCAGATCTGTGCAGAATACATTCTATACATTGCATGATGTTGTTTACAGCTGATCCCTGATTGGGAAAGCTAATGATTTCTGTAGACTCTAACCCAATTCCTTCCTTATGATGCTCTAAAAAGAACTCCTCAGTCAAAAGCAATGCTCTATAAAATACTAGAGTGGTTTGTCATCATTTAGTCAGTGTATGGACTTGTTACTAACAAAGACATGAAGGCAGATAAAGTATTTTGAAAACCTGAATGAGTACCTCTTTGAGAATAAATTGCTACTTTCTCTAAGGTGAAAGGCGTAAATAAAATTGACCTGATTCAAGGCTTCTCTTACTTAACATATTATACAATATTAGGCTCTTGAGGTTGCTTATTTCTACTAGCAATATTAATTATTCAGTGGCAGCCATAACTGAAATAACCTTAGTTATGGAAAGTCCATGCCATTGATTTTCTGTATAACCTCCTATTTGCAAAACTGTCTCTTTGTGAGGTCTTTGTGGAAGCACTGCAGTGGCAGGTGAAGGAGGCTCGCTTACATATTTAGCTTAAGTAAACTTGTCCAGCTGATAATTAAAATCTCCTCTGGCATAGTGGGCTTTGAATAAGAATTCGTATGTGATGCAAATATTTTTCACACTCTCAGCCATTATACAAATTCTCTCTGCAAGAATCCTCATTGTTTCTAATTGTTCAACTTGCTTCTTTCATTTCCTTGATTATCCAACAATAACTACCCTTGCTATGAACTATGGGATATTCTTATCTCATGCCTTATCTATTTCCAAACAAAGTGGATGACAAGATGTACTACTCTAAGGAATAGCTCTTGAAAATATGCATCCGTCGGTCCCATTGCCTTCAGAAGCACTCCTGAATAAGCTATACTGTCAACACAGCTCATTTCTGGCTATTTTATTGGTATGTAAGGTGGAGTCATCAATAAAATGTTACTTTACACTTCCTCTGTCAGATGACCAAGGAAAATTCCTTATGAGAAAGGTATGAGTTGAAGACAAGTTACCTGGTAGAAATAATCATGATGGGAAGGTTAATGACATAGTCTGATCATGTAACTTATTTGTGCGTATCAAGAAATTACATATATAGTTATCCCTTGAACAACATGGGGTCAGGGGTACCAATGCCCCACACAGTCAAAAACACATGTATAACTTTTAACTCCTCAAAACTTTAAATACTGAAAGCTACTGTTGCTATTGGTTACTGTTGACTAGCCAATAACATAAACGGCCAATTAACAAGTATTTTGTTTATATGTGTATTATAAACTATATTCTTGCAATAAAGTAAGCTAGAGAAAATAAAATGTTATTAAGAAAATCATAAAGAAGAGGGGGCACCTCGGTGGTTCTGTCGGTTAAGCGTCCAACTTCCGGCTCAGGTCATGATCTCAGTCTGTGAGTTCGAGCCCCACGTCATGCTCTCTGCTAACACCTCAGAGCCTGGAGCCTGTTTCGCATTCTGTGTCTCCCTCTCTCTGCTCCTCCCCCACTCGTGTTCTGTCTCTCTTGCTCTCAAAAATAAATAAAACATAAAAAAATTTTAAAGAAAATCATAAGGAAGAGAAAATATTTTTTCAGTATTGTACTGTAAAACATATCTCTGTGTAAGTGGACTCAGGCAGTTCAAACCTGTGTTTTTTGAAGTTCAACTTTATATCTCAAGTTTTTGTATAGGATGATAATTATCCAAAATTATGTCAGTTCAAAAAAATAATTCACAAAGAACATTAAGTATCATAAGACAATGTGATAAGCATTCTCGATTCCAGTTTTTGTAACTTTCATGGCCTTATTAACAACCTGAAAGCTATTTCTGAAAATGATCATGGATACATGCAAAAGATGGCATAGTCTTGCTTCTAAACTAAGAAGTCTCCACTGTGGTTTCCAATTGTGGTTTGTTATAGCCTCTGTCCATCACTCTGAAATGTCATAAATGCTTGAGTGGTACTCAGTTTGCTGGGTCAAAGAGCCACTTGACAGATTCACTTTTTTTTCTTTTTAAGTTCATTTATTTATTTTGATAAAGACAAAGACAGCACGAGTGGGGAAAGGACAGAGAAAGAGGGAAAGAGAGAAAATCCCAAGTAGACTCCACATTGCCAAGTTGCAGAGCCCCATGTGGGGCTTGATGCAGGACTTGAACCCACGAACCGGGAGATCATGACCTGAGCCAAAACCAAGAGTCAGACACTCAACCAAATAAGCCACCTAGGTGCCCCACAACAGATTCACTTTTAACTAGAGAAGTTTACCTTGCTATTGGTCTCAAGCTTCCCTGTCTTTCAGATCACAAAGTAAAAAGATTGAGTCAAACCTCTATGTCTCTTTTGTAGTGGTAGTGAGCAAAGGTGTGGCAATTTATTCTATGTTGTGGAAGAATCATATAACCTTCCCTGAAATGAAAGTTGTACATATTTTGTGGAGTACATTTTCCACTCTTTGACAAATGTATTACCATGTCATTTAAATTATTTATTAATTTGAATGCTTCAGCCCTATCAGCATGATGCAATCAATATCGTGGGTCCATGTGTTGATGTCCTTTGGAAAGAGGAGACACTAGAGATCCCTGCAGACTAAGAAATGGCACCAAGTTTGAGAAATGACCGACCCCTGAGGAAAGATGTTGAAATAAATTGGTGTACCTACGAGGTTAATGGGACTGATTATGATATTTCATGTTTATGATGATAAAGGGAACACTGCCATATCAACAATGCGACATGAGTTGATAGCAAATGGATTGATTTGCTCCAGAAAGATCTCTAGAACAAAAGCTACAATTATGGGTTAATGTACTATCATTGTCAAAGACTTCTTAGATTTTAGTATAGACTAAAATTATTTATTTGGTTTATATAACAATTACCATCCTCACTAAAAGGCTCTAAATTCCTATGATTCAGACAAGGATATGTAATTGCTTTTGGTAAACTATTTTGGTAGTGAGAAGGAAGAAACTGCTCCAGGGACTTAACTTACTATAAAATCCTTTACCCCTCAGAAAAGAGATTCAATGTAATGATAAGGTCATCATAACAATTCTATAATGTTATCTTTTACAGTTTTCACCTAAAGCTTGCTTGTATAATGAGATAGGTTCAAGACTTCAGTAAGTCAAATGTGTATTCATTCCAAGTAAATTTCTTTTCATATAACTTGCCTTTTATAAGTCTTTATTGACAATTGACAACTTTGTTATTCTGGGTGGATCCTTAGGGAATAGTGTTAACTCAGAAACATTCTTTTCTGATCTCTGAAATATATTAATTTTCCTCTTTCTTAGTACTTGGTTTTCTTGGTAAAATACCATGATAATTTTGCAGAGTTTGAGAAGAGATTTGTAGTATGATCTTGCTGTTGTATTTTAAGGTCTTGCCTTAAATATATGCCACATTTATATCCATATGGTATTTATATTTTTATATATACAATATTTCATAATTAATGTAAAGCTTCATAAACCTACATTTCCTGCACATGCTAGGATGCAGACATGACTGAATATCACTCTAGGACAGTTAGGGCAGAACCAAAAGAAATGTAAGTGATTGACACACTGCTCTACTGGGAAATATTACATTTTTAAGGACGAATAAGATGAGATAAATAAATTGGATTAAAAAAGGTTGAAGAATTTCTGCTTCTGGTAATGATGGGCTAGATGGTGTGAAATAACTCTTCACTGAAAACAACTACTTATTGAACCAAGAAAAAAAGGCATTAGAGAAGAACAAGGCAGTGAGAAATTGTGAAATCAGTCGGGGAGAGCAGAGAAGAATAAATGGATGAAATAGACATTTGGGACCTTTTCTCTTTTAGAAAAAGCACAATGATTTGGAAGCGGTAGCCGAGAGGCTAGGAAGCTGAGCAAAGCTTTCCACAGACTCATGGACTTAAAAAGACAAGTTTGGAGTTGAAGTCCATCTGGAAAAAAATCCATAGAATTTGGAATGGGCCCTCAAACATCTACAACAAAGGAATAAACATGAACTGGAAAGAAACAAGACTTCACTAAAGCTAGAGTTACTTTCAGATAACTCTCAATTTTGTAACAATGCCAGAAGCAAAGATAAATTCTCTGTGGATAAAATGTACATAATCCAGAGCTTCAAATTATCTTAATAAGGTACAATATAATATGGCAAGAACTTGATCAGAATTAATCAGGTATATGAGGAACAGAATGTGAATGAAAACCAAGAGAAACAACTGGCTGAAAGCATTGACCCATAAAGAGTATGGATAATGGAGGTACCAATCACAGACTTTAAAATAAGCAATGATTAGGATGCTTAAGAAACTAAAAGACAAAAAAAAAAAAAAAAAATGAGAACACAAGTGTAATTAGAGCCAAGAATTACAATAAGTGAAGTTAAAAACCCAGTAGATGCATTGAATATCAGATTAGATACTGGTGAAAAGAGTGTTATTAAACTAGAAGGTGAGCCAAAAAATAACTTTCTGAAACAAAGATATATGTCAAAAATCGTGAAACGTATGAGATGATGCAAATTAACAAATTAGTGTGCCTCAACTTCACGGATGCTATCAGCAAACACGAGATTCTTCACTCCAGAATAATGAACTTTATTAGAGTGCAGGGCAGGCAGCATGAGCTTTATGTTCATATCCAATTTACTCCCCATTTTCCACAAATTCCATGGGGATGGTGCTGAAGTGGGCCCAGGTAGATGCTACACATACACGGAATTTGTTTCACGGCTGAGGAACCCCTAGCTTAGAAAACCCCTACTCTTATAACAAAGCTGCAAGCAAACCTGTTGGCCTTTGGCTCTAGAGAGAGACACTATTTTTATTAATAAAGAAATAAAGGAAACCATTGTTCTTTCTACCACAGTGGAAGATGTTGTATCTTCTGATGTTGTTTGCTAGGCAAACCCCCTTGAAATAGTGTGAAACAAAATCTTCCCCCCAAACATGTAGAAAAACCATGGTGGATTGTCTACAACAATACATACCCCTCATGTCTGCATCATCATGTCTTCTGAAAATTATTTCCATGAATATTCCACTCCATTGTTCACTCAGATTAATCTGAAAGACATAGACTGGCATTTAATATGGCTCCCATCAACAGGCTTATAAATAGCAGGATAAATTCTGGAAAGAAACAAGTCTTTGGAATCCAGTACTGTTAATAGTCATGCCACCCAGTACTATTTATAATAATAGTTCTGTTTATAATACTACTCAAACTGGAAACCCAGTGATCATCATAGCAGAAAAGATAGTAAATTATGGGGATTTACACATAAAATACTCGTGAAATTGATTGTACAAGTTGTAACTATGTGCATCAAAGAAATGAACCTAAGAAAATAATTTTTACATTTACAAAGGCGGGTAAAAAAGAGTACACATATGTGACTCAATTTACATAATGTTCAAAGCAGACAAAATTAATACATGGAGTTAGAAGTTAACATAATTTGTGAAGAAACATCAGAGGGAATAGGGGTTTAGTGCAGTTTTTCTTAACTTACATACTGGTTACATAGAGTTGTTAAGTGCATGAGTATTTCATTGAGTTGTAGATCTAGGATTTGTGCGCTTTAGTACAAGTCCTCCAAATAACAAAAAATATGCTATATCAACCAAATATACTATATTAACCAAATAAAGAGAGAGAAGAAACAATTATAACAACTAAACAATACAGACAGTGTACCTTAACCAATACAGATGAGACAGTTGATACTACTCAATATTTATTTGTGATTAAAATACTTAGAAATTTTAGAGTAGAAATTCTGTATTCAAATAAAAAGTATATACATAAAATATACAGTAAACATTACACTTAATCAGAAATGCTTAACTCACTTTTCTTGAGATCAGAAATGAGAAATGATCATTAATTTCCACTGTGTTCATTCAATATTGTATTGAAGGTCCTAGCCAATAGATAAGACAAAAATATTAAACAGAATAAGAAGTGAAAATAAAGAAATACAGCTTTAATAATTTACAGATGACACATTTCTGTATATGCCATATCAAAAGAGTCTGCAAATAAATTATCACTTAATAAGTAAATTTAGCAATGTACTTGGATGTGAAATCAATATACTAAAATCAATATGTAACTGCAATATGAAAAATCAGTTGTATTTATATGAAACGAAATCAATTATACAGAGTAAAATATAACAGAATAAAATTAAAAGTCATTAAATATCTAAGAATTAATCGAAAATATATGTAAAGAATCTTTATTTCTTCTATATTGAAGAGGATGCCAGCAAATGAAGGCATATAATGTATTTTCTTGAATTGGAGGACTTTAAATAATTAAAGGATACATTTTCCTAAATTGATCTATTGATGTATAAATTCATGTAAATCCAATCAAACCTTTGGAAGTTTCCCCTCACTTTTTTTTGATAAATTAACAAGTTGATTCTAAAATATATATGAAAATTCAAGTTACCAAGAACAGTAAAAAGATGTAAAGATGACCAAAAAGGGATACTCACTCTTCCAGATGAGTTGTTAAAAACAACATTAGTAAAGTACAGTAAAACCTTGGATTGTGAGTAACTTGTTCTGTTAGTGTTCCATAAGATGAGCAAATATTTCTAATAAATTTTAACTTGATAAAAGAACAATGTCTTGAAATACGAGTAGTATGTGACACCAACATCAGAAGATCACAACTGAGCCAATGGTTCTTCTCTCTCTCACTGAAGGATTGTGGGTGATCATTTCCCATGCTGGGATGCTTGGCCTCAGGCCATGGTGTTTGGCAGAAATCAGTGATTTTTCAGAACTTTGGAAGGTGCCCACATATGGCACTAGTGCATATTTTGTCACTTCAAAGCACCTATGGGCAGTCCTTTGCTTTTCCGTATAAGAGTAAGGTTAGGAATTATTTGCTTTATTCTAGGTAGGGTTGCCTATAGATATAAGCCCTTTCCTGTCTGCCTTATTGTCAAATATAGTATATGACAAGAGTTTATTATATTGTACTGTAGTCATCATCTGTGTGAGTGTATGCTATGGCCTCCATGCAGAAAAGATTCTAATGAGCCAACATATAGCAGTGATTCTGTTAGTGGTAGTGAAAATTGCCCTACACAATAACTCCTAACACTAACTCCTCTCTCTTGTCTCCCTCACAACAGCCACAAAAGTTTTCAAAGGTCAATGCAGGTTAATATGTTTCTTTTTCTTTATATTTTGTATTTTCTTTATTATTTTGTATTATATTACAGTATTGTAATCATGTTTATAGGAATATTTTTGGGTTGTGGAAAGAATCATCTGAATTTCCATTATTTCTTATGGGGAAATTCACTTTGATGTACGAGTGCTTTGGATTACAAGTATATTTCTGGAACAAATTATGCTCGCAAACGAGGGTTTTACTGTGCTTTTTTTTATTCCCTAAAAGATAAGCAAGAAAGTTCATGGATCGGGATAGTGAATTAAAAAAATAGACTCATTTCATTTAACACAAAGGTAGTATTGCAGTGCTGAGGAAAGATTACTTTAAATGATGCTGGATCTACTAGATAGCTGTATATAAAATGATTAAAATTTAAAGCGTACCTCATTCCATTCACTTAAATTATTTCCTTTTTTGTTGTTATATCTAAATGTGAAAGAGAGGTAATAAAACTTTCATATCAGAGTATATATTGATAAACTTAGAGTAGGAAAAAAATTTTTTTTAAGTTTAATTATTTTGAGAGGGAGACAGAGCAGGGGAGGGGAAGAGAGAGAGGGAAAGAGAGAGAATCCCAAGCAGACCCCACACTGTAAGTGTGGAGCCAGATGCAGAGCTCTAACTCACAAACCATGAGATCATGACCTGAGCTGAAAACAAGTCAGATGCTTAACTGACTGAGCCACGCAGGCACCCCTACTAGGAAAAACTTCTTAACTGAAACTTAGAAAATTAGAAAAATTAAGAAAAATTAATGAAGCAGCAGAAAGAGAAATCCAGGAATCAATCCCATTTACAATTGTACCCAAAACAAGATACCTAGGAATAAATCTAACCAAAGAGGTAAAAGATATGTATTCTGAAAACTATAAAACATTTATGAAAGAAATTAAAGATTACACAAAGAAATGGAAAAACATTCCATGCTCATAGATTGGAAGAGCAAATATTGTCAAAAAATGTCTATACTACCCAAAAGCATTCTACACATTTAATGCAATCCCCATCAAAATAACACAAGCATTTTTCAAAGACCTAGAAAAAACAATCCTGAAATTTGTATGGAACCACAAAAGACCCTGAATAGCTGAAGCAATCTTGAAAAAGAAAAACTGGAGGCACCATAGTTCTGGACTTCATATCATATTACAAAGCTGTAGTCATCAAGATAGTATGGTATGGGCACAAAAGCAGACACATAGATCAATGTAGCAGAATAGAAAACCCAGAAATAGACCCACAAGTATATGGTCAACTAATCTTCATAAAGCAGGAAAGACTATCCAATGGAAAAAAAAAAAACAGTCTCTTCAACAAATGGTGTTAGGAAAACTGGATAGCAACATGCAGAAGAATGAAACTGGACCACTTTCTTACACCATACACAAAAATAAATTCAAAATGAATGAATGGCCTAAATGTAAGACAGGAAACCATAATAGTCCTAGAGGAGAACGCAATCCAGTACCCCTTTGACCTCATTCATAGCAACTTCTTACTAGACACATCTCTGAAGGCAAGGGAAACAAAAGCAAAAATGAACTATTGGGACTTCATCAAGATAAAAAGCTTCTACACAGTGAAGGAAACAATCAACAAAACTAAAAGTCAGCATGCAGAATGGGAGAAGATAATTATAAATGGCATATCTGATAAAGGGTTAGTAACCAAAATCTATAAAGAGCTTATCAAAATCAACACCCAAAAAACAAATAATCGAGTGAAGAAATGGGCAGAAGATATGAATAGACATTTTTCCAAAGAAAACATCCATATTGGCCAACAGACACATGAAAAGGTGCTGAACATCACTCATCATCAGGGAAATACAAATCAAAACCACAGTGAGATCCCATCTCACACCTGTTAAGAATGGCTAAAATCAATACAGGAAACAACAGATGTCAATGAGGATGTGGAAAAAGGAGAACCCTCTTACCCTGTTGGTGGGCATGCAAACTGGTGAAGTTGCTGTGGAAAACAGTATGGAGGTTCTTCAGAAAGTTAAAAATAGAACTACCCTATGACCCAGCAATTGTACTACTAGAAATTTGCCCAAAGCATACATAAATATTGATTTGAAGGGGCACATGCACCCTGATATTTATAGTAACATTATCAACAATAGTCAAATTATGGAAGGAGCCTAAATGTCCATTGATTGATGAATGGATAAAGAAGAGGTGATATATATATACAATAGAATGTTACTCAGCCATCAAAAATAATGAAATCTTGACATTTGCAACAATGTGGGCGGAACTAGGGTGTATTTCCCTGAGCGAAATAAGTCAGTCAGAGAAAGACAAATACCATATTATTTCATTCATATATGGAATTTAAGAAACAAAACAGATTAACATAGGGGAAAGGAAAAACAAAGAGAGGAAGGCAAACCATAAGAGACTCTGGACTATAGAGAACAAACAGGATTGATGAAGGGAGGTGAACAGGGGATGGGCTAAATGGGTGATGGGAATTAAGGAGGGCCCTTGTTATGATGAGCATGAAAATGATGAATCACTAAATTCTACTCCTGAAACCAATATTACACTGTATGTTGGCTAAGTAGAATTTAACTAAAAATTTGAAAAAAAATGTGCAGAGGGAACACCCATTGGAGTATATCAAAAATGCAATAGAGTGGACTGTGTCAGTCTAGTTTGGCATATACAGAGACAGTATAACTTTCTAGAAGGGTCTGCTGGTATTTTTCAGATACAAATCCTGGCAAACTCAAGTGAGCAAAATAGGCCTGGATTGATTGTATTTTCAGTATTGTTGATTTACAGTAATTTGTTACTTTATCAATAAAGCAGATGGAAATTTATATTTAAAAAAAGAGAAGTTGAGTGTAGGGTATACAGGAACTCTGTACTATCTTTGTAACTTTTCTGTGAGTCTAAAATTATTCCCAAATCAAAGTTTATTAAAAATATAGGGACACCTGGGTGGCTAAGCCTTGACCTCAGCCCAGGTCATGATCTCACGGGCATGAGATCAAGCCCCTGCTTGGGTTTCACTCTCTCTCCATCTCTCTCTGCCCATCCGCTGCTTGCATGTGTGCATGCATGTGCTTTCTCTCTCAAAATAAATAAACTAGGGGCGCCTGGGTGGCGCAGTCGGTTAAGCGTCCGACTTCAGCCAGGTCACGATCTCGCGGTCCGTGAGTTCGAGCCCCGCGTGGGGCTCTGGGCTGATGGCTCAGAGCCTGGAGCCAGTTTCCGATTCTGTGTCTCCCTCTCTCTCTGCCCCTCCCCCGTTCATGCTCTGTCTCTCTCTATCCCAAAAATAAATAAACGTTGAAAAAAAATTTTTTTTAAATAAATAAATAAACTAAAAAAAGTGTATAAAACAAAAAACAAAACAGAATCATTAAGAAAAATATTGACAAATGGCTACATTAAAATTAACAACTTCATTTCATTAAAAGATAGAAACAAATTAAAAAGCAAGACAAAGAGGGGAGAAGCTATTTGCAACAAATATAACTGATAAGATGCTTTTATCGTGAATATAGCATGAATTCATTCGAATTAATGATAAAATGACAGAAAACCCACTATAAAATACTAATAAGGGCTTCAGGTAAAGATCTAGAAACATGGAAGGTGGTCATTTTTCAAGGACCTGCAAACTAAAAGAGACTGTATCACCAACCTCAGCAGCACTGATACCAGCAGCTTCTACATAAAATAGACCAAAGGCTTGGTTCTCCAAATAAATATATTTTCAGAGCAGTCATCAGTAGAACCAATGCTCCTGCAATGGGATTTGTCTGCAAAGCTCCTGTTTCCATTGACAGTAACATAACAATTTACTCAAGACAGAGTAGTTAAAAAAAAAAAAAAGTCGTCATGGAGTATTAAGGGAACTACAAAACACTTTGGAAAGGTCCAGAAAAGGTCCAGAACATTCCCAGAGCAACAAGGAAAAATGTGATTAGAACATGATTTTCCTATGAACAGGGGGTGGTGGCACTGATGGAACCCCGTGAATATCCTATCACAGTTATGATGACCCTCTATTATGTTAACTGTGGTATGGCAACAAAAGTGTCTTCACATACAAATAGATATCAATCAAATCATACCGACTATAATTCAGAGGAAATCAATAAGTGATAATCCATTATGAAAACTGTCGCTATTGCTTTTGTTTGTAAGTTTTGCTTTCATTTAGCCAACTTATTCCAATTTTGAAATGAGCCGTTGGGAAAATCGGCACTCCTCAGGATAAACCAAACTTATATTATGAGGCTTACTTACTTGCTTACTATGATTGTTTTCTGCAAAGACCTTTGGCTGTTTAATGAACTAAGTCATGATGACTGAATCCCCCAAAGTTTCTAATCACCTTATTTTGACTATCCTTCAGAAAAGTCTGTTAAATTTGGAAAAGCAGCTGTTTATTTAAAATAAACTAAATTAACATAGCTTTAGGAAGGCATAGCTTTAGGGAAAAAGGCAGAGCTTTAGGAAAAGAAATATTTTTGCTTTCCAATAAGTGAAGCAAAAGTTATTTTCTAGGAGTATCCTGTTTCATGTTAATTTAAAGATGCTAATGTAGTCTATACTAAACATAAAGACCATTTCAAACATATGAGAATAAATATTTTAAGAAATCAAAGGACAAGAATAATTTAAAAGTTAAAAATGTGGTTTGGAATACTTGGAATAAGGTGTAATTACAGAATGAAACATCTCAAATCAACTTATGCACTTGGAACGGGGGCAGAAAGAGATCATACAGACTAAAAAATCATGAAATTGAAGAAACTTCTCAAAATCATTTTGGAAATTGAATGTGGGACTAATTTTATGTAGAACCCAATGCCCAAAAACTGGATCCCCAAAAGAAGTGTGTCCAAGAGATAACTTGCAGTTTCCATCTTATGTTTTACCATAAGCCAGAGATAACCTAAAAATATCTCAGCCCGGATTTGTTGTGTAATGTGTATGATCCTGCCAATGAAACAGCACCCTTGTCCTGAATCTGAGTTTCTTCCTCAAAATTGTTAGGTCCTAATTTGCCCCTCCTTTAGTCTATTTCCTATTCTTTCTTGTTAGATGACAATTTCTCCGTCATGGAATTTCTGATTTGTGGTTCATCAACTCCCCCAAGTGATGTTTCTACCCAGTTTCTAAGTCTTAGGGTTCCAAAAGCAACATGTGAATACTAAATAAGATAGGAAAGAAATCAAAACAACTACCAGAATTAAAAATACTTTGGAATCCAGTGGAGAGTGCTTTGCAAGTATAAAGAAGTCACATGTTCTGTCATTTCTAATAAAATTCATACTTAAAACTTATGACACCATTGAAAACTTATTTCTGGAAACCAATTTTAAAGTTTTCATACATTTTAATCAATATTACTGAAAGAAATGTTGAAACAAAGTTTCTGCCAATCTGAATAAATTAAGGTTGAGGTAATTGAATAAATAATTAGTTATATTGAAATGGATTTTCTGCCAATGTGAGTAAATCTACAAATCATCATAAAGAATTTCAGCCATCCCACATTAATCTCATAAACGTGTCCAATTGACTGATTTAACTGTTTTTGTTGCCATCATTTCTAGTATGTTTGATTTTAATAGAAAACAAATTAAATGGCTCATTGAAATATATATTTATCAGGTGAGAATGAGGTTGTATATTTCCCTCCAACTGAGAGAAATAAATGAATACCACCCAAATGAAAACAAAGGCTATTCATGCAGAACTTGCCATGAGAGATAAGAAGCCATCCACCATCACATATGTTTGGCACAGACTCAAAGGCAGGCAGAAGTGTAGGACTGCTTTATAGTGGGAAAAAAAGAAGGATTTCAGGTATGCCGTGTCTGGTGGTTATTGGCATGGGGAAGCCAATATTATCGGTATATTGTTTCCCAGTATTATTGGCTTCCTAATATTATTCCCCATATTATTATTCCCTGTGTTATTCCAGGAGATGTCCTAGCTAGAAGTGAGGCATCCTATGTAATTGGTTAGGAGAGTGTTTGTCTTTCTGTGGTGAGCACTTCTTGGTTGGAAGTGGGAGTGAGAAGGGGAACAAAAATTAGGAAAGCTGGCAGTTAGGGATGAAGTTCTGAACCACTTGGGCCAACTGCCACAGTGCTACGGAGGTTGTGGTTTAGCTTCCTGGGCTGTAGAGTATGGGCCAGTTGTGTGGCTCAGAGTGCTATTTTCATATATGGAATGGCCATCAACCATTTGTATAGTTGGTCTCTCAGAAACAAGTCTAATTCAATGAATCTCAAATTTTCTTCCATTAGATGTTTTTGTTTAAAATTATTTTAATGTTTATTTATTTTTTTTGGGGGGGAGTGTGCAGAACGTGAGTGGGGTAAGGGCAGAGAGAGGGAGACACAGAATCCGAAGCAGGCTCCAGGCCCCGAGCTGTCAGCACAGAGCTCGATATGGGGCTCAAACTCACAGACTGTGAAATCATGACCTGAGTCGAAGTTGGACGCTTAACCAACTGAGCCACCCAGGCACCCCATCATTTATTAGGTATTTTAATCCTACCAATATATGTAGATATATTTTCAAGATATTTAACCTACATTATTGGATACATTTATGTAGAAAGAGACATTGAACTTTGAAATATAGTTGAAGAGTTCATAGAAAGTTGTAATTGTTTTATACCTAAAATATAAAGGGAGGCATATGCCCTTTGCTACAAATATCAAGATGAAATGTTTTTTGACAGCAGATGGATAAATCATCTTGGTAGATCTTTATGTAGAAACTGGTTTCCAGAGAAACAAGTGACTGTGAAAGCAGCATTTCCCCATTCTTATTATATATCGTACAAATAAGGCTTCAGGAATCCCCTTCAGTTCCTTCCTTGCCCAGTGGCAATTTTGGTGGCATTTTCCGAATTTAAACATACTCAGGCCCAATTACTCAGAAAACAGAGAAGCCTGTTCGGTGTTAAAATAAGTCTTCTAGGATAGCGTATTTAATCTGTGCATCTCCAGCTCAGATCTGGCCAGTGAGAATCATGAATAAGATCCTCACAGAGGGTGGCAGATCCAGAGGGCACAGAACAATAGTCAATGAAGATTTGTGAAAGAGCTTACTCATATCATGAGTCAATGTCTTACCTACAGGGTGGAGGACTAGGGGCACAAAGTTCCACATAGGTGTGTTTGTACTTGCCCTTTAAGGAGGAGTCTCTTCTCCATTTTTAATTTGCTGAATTTTGGTAGTTGACTTTCTCAAATGCTTTTCCAGCATCTATTAAACTGATCATACATTTTTCTTCTTTATAAAAATCAGTTAGAAAGTGTTTCTTCCTCCTCAACTTTTGAAAATTGTGTGGGATTGGTATTCTGGGCTCTTATTTAAAGTAAAGCTTTTGAAAACAAATTCAGTCTTCCAATAGATATTGAACTAGAAAAATGTTTTATAGTGATCTTGGGTCAATTCTGAGAAGTTATATTTTTATGATATTTATTCATTTAGTATAAACTGTTGAATTTATTGCCATAATTCTCTCTCTCTCTCCCTGTCTCTCTCTCTCTCTCTCTCTCTCACTACTTACTTAAGTATATGTATACAAACTTAAGTGATATGGAAAAAATAAGTGATATGGAATATCATAATTTTCCATATTAAAAAATATCATTTATTTTTAAGTGATATGGAAAAAATAAGCAGAGAAATCAATAATGTGATTTTGCCTATAAACAGGCAAATCGTAGGAAACATAACAAATCCAAAAGTTGGTTCTTTGAAGTTATCAACAATATATATAATATAATATAATATATATAACAATATAATGTATATATTCCTCTCCATATATAATAAATATAAATAAACATATATAAATATATATTTGTGGGATTATTCTCTTTAAATACTTTAATGAGGACTAAATGAGTTAATTTCTTAAATGTCTAAACCCACAAAAATATATGATCTACAGGTGTTAGCTACAACTATACAATACCTTTATGTTGTTTGTAGATAAAAGTTTATTCCAATTACATAAACCAAAAATGGCCTCTGGAGAATAAAAACGTTCTTCTAGTAGTGGCAATGACATATTTTTATTGAAGTATAATTAATATATAGTGCTATATTACTTTTAGCTGTATTACTTTTAGGTGTATAACACATTGACTCAACAATTCTATACATTACTCACCATGATAAGTGTAGTTACCATCTGTCACCATAGAATGTTATTACAATATTATCGGCTACATTCCCCATGCTGTACTTTTCATTTCTGTAATTTATTTATTTTATAACTGGAAGTTTGTACCTCTTAAGTATCTTCACTTATTTTGCACACCCACCTTTCCTCTGGTAACCACCATTTTGTCCTCTGTATTTAAGAGTCTGTTTTTTGTTTGTTTGTTCGGTTTGCTTTCAGAAATCCCACATACAAATGATATCATATGGTATTTGTCTTTCTCTGTCTGACTTATTTCACTTAGCAACTGTGCATGAGGGTTTCCTTTTCTCCACATCCTCACCAACACCTGTTATTTCTTGTCTTTTTTATACTAGCCATTGTGACTGGTATGAGGTTTAATCACACTGTGGTTTTGATTTGCATTTCCCTGATAATTAGTGATGTTGAGCATCTTTTCAATGAGTTAATACTTTTAAAGTACTTGGAGAATAACTAAGAAGATGTCTTCAAATGAATAAATTGATAATCACATATGTACACACAACCAATGGCTTAAAAATAAAGGAGACATTTCTGTAACAATAGGTACATGCTAATTTCTATTATACTTATTTCATGCTTTTCTGTATTGCTTGATGTGTTTAACATCAGTTAAAAATGTGCTTTTCTTAAGTGTAGAGACATATTTTTGGAATGCCTTAAATTTATTACTCTTTAATATTTTGCACCAGTAACAACTAAAATGTGAGTTTGTCCACTTATGTTCTGACTACTATATATGATTTTAGTCCAGTTTTGCTCCTTAACATTTACCATAATGATTTATTGTATGTGTTAAATGTTACTTCATTCAAATGGACTTATTTGTTGTTTTTAGTTATTATTTCTAATACCTGAATTTGCTTTTTCAAGTCATATACATAGAATTCCAAAAAAAAAAAAAAAAAAAAAACACCTGCTCTGAGAATAGAGAATAAATAATTTCTTGTCCTAAAAGCTAAAATGTTCTGACCTAGTACTTGGATATCAAGGAAAAGGCCAATAAAATTATCAATCAAGGCAAATAAAATTATCAATCAATAATTTATTATTGAAGACCATATATATGGAATAATTACTTCTTATTTCTAAGCTTATCATTTAGTAGTGAATCATAATCATTAAAATGTTTTGAGAATGGTGACAGATGAAGGGTATAGAGATATTAGAAAATGTTTTACCAACATCCAAGATTATGGTAACAATGACACCAAGAACAAGATTCTTATAGAAGTTATGCATACCCCAAATGGTTTATTTTTCTAACATATATATTATAAACATTTATAAATATATATAATATTACATGTATACTATATAATATTTATTTTTTTGTATCATTTGCAATCTTAAAAATTGTTCAAACAGCAAATAACATGTAATGCAGATAACAATTGAAAATGAATTGTTTTTATTCTTCAAACAATCCCTGTGAGATAGATAAGCATCTATATTGTTAAGTTCTCCATGTTACTTATGAATAAGAAATTGACTAAAGTTTATGCACTACTATGTAACAAACCTAACTGGGACTCACAATGGGATGATTTCAAATTTTTGCTACATCTTTCCTCTGTGATTCTCGAATGTTAGTGTTCATACGAATCCTTGTGGGATCCTTGAAAAATGGGGTCCTTGAAAACTATGATCCTTGGGGCACCTGGGCGGGTCAGTCGTTTGAGCGTCTGACTTTGGCTCAGATCATGATCTCAAAGTTGGTGAGTTCGAGCCCTGCATTGGACTCTGTGCTGACAGCTCAGAGCCTGGAGTCTGCTTCAGATTCTGTCTCCCTCTTTCTTTGCCCTTTCCCCGCTTGTGCGTGTGCGTGCATGTGTGCTTGCTCTCTCTTTCTCTCTCTCTGTCAAATATAAATTAAACATCTAAAAATTAAAAAAAAAAAAGAAGAAAATTAAGGTCCAGATCTCAGATTCTACTCATGAGTATTCTGATGAGATTCATCCATCTGCCTCTTAAATAAGCACAGATATTATTCATAATCAGATATTATTCATAATCAAATGTGTCTAGTGACCACATTTTGAGAAACACTGCTTTTCAATCTGTGATTTTTGTACATATTTAACTTGCATAATTAACATTCAGTATATAATATTTCCTATTTTCCACCTTTGGAAAGAAATAAGTATAATTCCTTAGTTTTTGTTAGATGATTGTTGAGTGTCTGTAATACCCACAGGATTTTCTGAATGCCATACATTTGCTATCAAATATTCCTTAAAGGTTATTATGTGTGTTTTCTACATAAATAAATGGGTTATGCAGGTTCTTAAGCACCCCTTAATTAAACCTGCACCCTAAACTCCAATTATTTTCTCACATCTTATTTGGATTTGATTAACATCTATTCTAATCCTACAAAGTAATTTCCAGGCTCTGCTAAATTATTGTACTATAAATAAGAAATAATCATTTAAACTTCAACCTTTTCTTTTCAAAGATTATGACAATCAGGTTTGATGGTATTACCACAGAAATGTCAGCTCAATTATTTTTAGAATAATTAGCTTCATTATATACAGAAGGTACACAGATATAAAATTCAGTTTCTTGATTCTTAAGTAGCTTGAGTAGCAATCAAATCCAAATTGAAAGTGGCTCACACCTGCTACCTTCATCCTTTGTCACTCTCCTATGGAAAGATTTACTATCACAAGATCTAAGCGATTTATTAAGTATCGCATAAAAACGATTTTCAAACAGCAACACATATATCCGGAAGTTGCTGAATTGAAATTGCTTAACAATTTATATTTCTTACAATTGCAAAATACAGTTCTATATATGTTTGCTTGTGTTGCTAGAGTATTGGAGGTACTAAGATGCTGTGTTAAATGATCAGGAAAAAGCTTGAGATAGGACTCTGGTGTTTTGACATAATCACTCTTCTTACATTAGTTCATCAGTTAATCACATTCATATAACACTTCAAAACTCTTCTGAGATGAATTAAAATATTCCTCCAGACCAAAGGCTTTTTTAACTGTGTCAGGCCCATATGATCGTCCAGGTACACAATTTTTTTTTAAAGCATGCAATTAACAGTATGAAACTTAGGGAAGAAAGAAGTAAGGTTAGATTTAATTTTTAGAAGGGAGTGGGGACTAAGATAATCATATGCGCAATAAATCATGGGAAAAGAGTAACATCTGAGAGCTATGTGTGTCTACAGGTTATCCCAGAGGACATTTTGGGGCTTTTCAGGTCTATATATAAAGGTAAGGCTTCATATCTGAATAAGCAATATAAAGATATTCAATAGTTTTAAAGGGGTAAGCCTAGGTATATCTCCCAAAAATATGCCCATAAAATAATTTTTTGTGATGAATCAATCCCTGATATACTTATATAAAAAAAAAAAGGATTGAAAGGCATTTTCTTTCCTCTTATTATCTGAACTTGGCATATAATGTCAAATATGTTTTGTTACCCAAGAGAAGTTACTAGACATGAGATGCACTTCTTTTTTTTTTTAATTTTTTTAATGTTTATTTATTTTTGACAGAGAGAGAGACAGAGCATGAGCGGGGGAGGGTCAGAGAGAGAGGGAGACACAGAATCCCAAGCAGGCTCCAGGCTCTGAGTTGTCAGCACAGAGCCCGATGTGGGGCTCGAACTCAGAGACTGTGAGATCATGACCTGAGCTGAAGTCGGACGCTCAGCCGACTGAGCCACCCAGGCGCCCTTCTTTTGTAACTTAAAACAATAAGTATTGTTACTATGAATATTGGAAACATATTCTATTTTTATAAATAATTTAAAAATTGTAATTTGTTTTATTTACTATTCTAAAAGTGATAAATACATATTATGTGTAAAAACATATGTCTTGAAAATAAACAGTTGAAAAATAAAAAGCATTACTCATATTAAGATCACTGTGTGGGGGCGCCTGGGTGGCGCAGTCGGTTAAGCGTCCGACTTCAGCCAGGTCACGATCTCACGGTCCGGGAGTTCGAGCCCCGCGTCGGGCTCTGGGCGATGGCTCAGAGCCTGGAGCCTGTTTCCAATTCTGTGTCTCCCTCTCTCTCTGCCCCTCCCCCGTTCATGCTCTCTCTCTGTCCCAAAAGTAAATAAACGTTGAAAAAAAAAAAAAAAAAAAAAGATCACTGTGTGATCTATGAACAGAACGATGAGGTTGCTAGCTTCAAGAGAAGGCTTTTCTCATCTTAGATTTGGCAAGGAAAAATTGTCTTGGTCAGTCTTCCCTCTTGATCAAAAGAAACCAAGTTTCCCATTGAACAACTTAGGAAAATGTATTTACTTAGTTTTTTTCAGATTTCTGTTGTTGAAGGACTATTTGAATCATCTGATGAACCTCAGTAATAGAAAATATTTCCTGGATGTTGCATTCAATCAGACATTTAATGAGGAATATTTCAATGAAAATAAAAAGAAGAAAAAAAGATTAATGACTGGAGATGACTATAAGCCCAGTGTTTTGAGACTGGTGGTCAGCAAATCAAGATTTTTAGATGTTGGGCTCAAAGAATTGATAGGTGGTACAATGAATATGCCAGTGGCAATCTAGTAGATTTCCCAGTTTGCTATTGATGTTTTTGGTGATGGCATAGACATCATGGAGGCTTTAAGACAATGCTAGGAGTAACACTTCACTTTCTTGTGGGACTCTTGTGAAATGTTAAGGAATATAGATAAAAAGCTTTTAGACATATTAGGCACTATACCAAGTGTTTTTTTTTTTTTTTTCAGGAATGATTCAATATTATCTTGTATCATAGAAACTAAATAGTAAACAACATAATCACAGTACATATATAAAACAATTCTATAATGTGATTTAAAAAGAATTTTTAGGGTTTATTCATTTTTGAGAGACAGAAAGAGAGACAGAGCACGGATAGGGGAGGGGGAAAGAGAGAGAGGGAGACACAGAATCTGAGGCGGGTTCCAGGCTCTGCGTTGACAGGCTGACAGCAGTGGGCCTGATGTGGAGCTCAAACCCATGAACCGTGGGATCATGACCTGAGCCAAAGTCAGATGCATATGGGACTAAGCCACCCAGGTGCCCCTATAATGTGCTTTAGAGGAACATTTTTGGTAGTCTGCCCTGTAGGTACATGACAGACCTAGCTAGCTTTTCTAAGGCAAACTCCCTATGCAGATTCCCAGCAATATCTGAATCCAGCCATCAACACGTGAGAAGTAAAGGCAGAAATAAGACCTCAGAGACTTCCGTCTGCCTGAGCATGTAGTACTACCAGATGTACTTTGATATGACTCAACCTGAAGTCAGTATGAAATATTCTGCACAGCAGCCTCTCTGCAGTATCCCTAATATAAGTGTCAGAGCCCTTAGTCGGCCCTTTTTGGTAACCTCTATTGCTAAACCACTTCCTCTTCAATGGGTCAAAGGCCAGAGAGAGGAAAAACTCTTCCCATTTGATTGCCTTTGCCTCCTTCCCATAATCCTCTATGCTCCCCTAAATAGGGGAGTTATTCTTTCAGGCCCACCATTCCTTAAATATCTTGGCCACAGCTTCATAGGACTGTCATAGATACAATAAATTTTTCTCTGTATTTCAAGAGAACACTATGAACTGAGGCTTCCTGTTTTGAGCTTTGATTCACTTAAATGGAAGAAACAATAAATAGAAAAAATGATCTTCCTAAATACCTGGTTCTAAATGCTACTGTCTAGCTTTATAACCCCACTTTATATACCAAAAAAGTGTTATTATCTTCAATTTACCTTTTATTTCCTTTGTACCCAATGCTAATTTCCCTATAGTCATAAAATATCTTTAGCAAGATTTGTGGGTGCATTTTATGCTTAAAAAGGCAAATGATAAAATCATTTTAGTTATTTTCAGAATATTGTTCCCAATAAGACACATTTATAATAATAAGTTTATTTGACAAAAAGTAACAACAACATGAGTGATACTTGAAAGTTGGGAATTACTCTAGCTCCTTTTTTAAGTTGCAACATTCTTGTAAAGTCAGTGGCTTCCCATGGAAGCAATTACTTAAAAAGTTATTTGGTTTTGTTTCCCCGCCCCCCTCCCTGTATTTCAGCCTTTTTGATTCTCGAGCTCTGATATGGTTAAGTCTTAGCCAGTTCTTCAGCTGTTGTTTGTCTTTACTGACATTCATTACCTTTTCCTTCATTCAGAGATAAACAACAATTTGATTTCACTCTTTTTCTGTTACATTTTTTTTCAGTTGCCTCCTAACATAAATTACAATGAGGTCAATACTAGTTCCTCTTTCCATCTCCCTTCAAATTCCACCTCTTTTTAGAATGTATCCGTATACCACTTGTTTAATTTTGTGGAGAGAAACTTACTTCTTTTTCTATGCAATAATGTGTTGGAGAGGAAAAGGAATCTTCAAGTTGGAAATATTTTATATATTGTGAGAGAAAATAGATTAATATTACTGCCATCCTTGTATCAGATTTATAAAAATTAACAGTATAGTAAAATGCTACATCTGAAAAGGTGTATTTTATGGTATTTATTCTTCGAGATAACTAGAAAAACTGAAATAATTTAATATTTAAAAGCTCATAATCTGTTTAGGTGAGTTTTCAATGTTGATATAGAATTGATTTCTCTCCTTTATTCTTTAATAAACATAGCTCTGAATATTTGAAAACTTATAATTTAAAATAATTAGGAAACCACTATTTACTTATTATTCATCAGTCTTACAATTAGC
Organism: Leopardus geoffroyi; assembly: GCF_018350155.1. NCBI lineage: Eukaryota > Metazoa > Chordata > Mammalia > Carnivora > Felidae > Leopardus > Leopardus geoffroyi. The sequence continues at coordinate 55,129,226 of NC_059326.1, read as the reverse complement.
TGTTCCTATCTTAAATGCCACTGGAATAATTCACATGATTGCAGATGGCTTGGAGTGCCATGTTGCAGTAACATCATTTCCAGTACAGAATGATCCAATTCTGCATTACAAGTTTAAAAGGACTATTCATTCAATTGAGCAAAATAGGCATGATCTTTTCAGTTTTATTTATGAAAAATAAGATGGTCATTACAAAATTTTAGAGTTAGAGCAAGAGAACAATTTAAATGTGCTGTAATATTCTTCATATATTTAAGTTGATTGCTTCAGAGAGATTATTTTTGTCTTTTTCATAGAGCTTGATTGAGTCCATCTTTGTTTTTTTTTTTTTTCCTGGTTACATAATGTATTATTCATGTTACCCTAAACCATTTTGCTTTCACTTTAAAATCACTCCCCAAGTCTTTTAATTTGTTTAGTCTTCTTGGAGCTTTGCAGAGTTGGCTTAGAGTCTAAAAAGGAATCTAAAGCAATTCCCCTTCAGGGCTTTTGCATTGACTAAAAGAGAGCAATCAAACTTATCAGCTGGAAACAGTCTTTGGCTTCAAGTGAATAGACCAGTTCCTTTACTACATTTATAGAGTCTTACTGGGGCAGTCCAGCTCCCCTGCAAAGAAACCACTACCCCAGCACAACAAACGAGTCTTGAATTCCAACCGGAGTATTCATCTTAAACAGGACCTGGGGTTTGGATGCTAAGGGCCAAGCAATATGGAACTAAAGACATGACCAGTACTTTATAGATGATTTATGATAAACCTGTCCATTGAAAATAATTCTGTAGTTTAAAAGCCAGAATCATTCATTTGTAATACATTTTATCATAGTATATGGAAGGAACTCCACTGGGATTATAGTCATATTTTAATTCAATATATGTATTCTGTAATGGGATATTGGGATAACATTAAGGACAGAGAATTGATTAAGTTCATTTCTCTATGAACTTAGTCAACTTAAAATAAATCATTCACAATATAATTGATAGAAAGAAAAATAACAAATGATGGCTTAAAGAAAGTGCATGAAGTCGCTGACAGCCTAGAGGGAAGGAAATGAAAATATGAGAGGGAGTATGGCCAGAAAGGAGGAAGGAAGGCATACTCCTTTATAGTTGTGCTTAACGGGATATATGCAAAATAAAGAAGTCCCACTAATCCAAACATATAATACAAATCCTAAGAAAATTTTAAAAAGGGAAATGTATATATATATCTTTTCCTTTGGGTACAGAAGGGACTTCTACTATAGGAACCAAGAAGTTAGCCTTGAACAAATATATTATATAGCTCATACAGACTTTGGAAATGCTGGTCACGGAGCATATTGTCATATTCAACATTGCTTCCAGGAGAGAGGCATGTGTTCAGATTTTCAACAAGAATATCACAAAGTAATATTTGGAACAAAAATGAGATCATCAAGTGGAATTACCTTTAATATATATGAGGCAAAGCTGTGGCTTTTACTAGCTTTCAATTCAAAATTAGACAAGTCAATTCATCTTTCTGATGTTCAGTTTCTTCATAGATAAATTGAGACAGCTGAACTGGGAGGAGAGATTTCCATGATTTCCAAATCCATCAATAATTATTGCTTTTTCAATAAATAATAGTGGCTTGTTTATCTGAACTTCAATGACAGCACATAGCATTATTTTAAGTAACACAGGTTGAAATATATAGAACTGATTGTTTAGACTTTGTATATCTCTTAAATATTAAAAATGTAAAAAATAGCAATAGAGCTTTAAAGAGTTCCAAATTTGGAGTGTACTGTTAAATAACATAATTAACATATGCATAATTTCATTCTTCCATAATTTCATTTAATTAGTAATTTAGTTCTTGCATACAAAAATAGTGAAAACTTTCTTGGCCACATTTTGTCCTGTAAATCTGAAAACAAATCAGCACCATTTAGTATTAGCTCACTGGTCGCAGCCTTTTTGCTTTTATTGCTGTGATTTTGAACTCTGAAGTTATTTATTTATTTATTTATTTATTTATTTATTTATTGACATTGATTTATTTTTGAGAGAGAGAGAGACAGAGACAGAGCACGAGTGGGGTGGGGCAGACAGAGAGGTAGACACAGATTCCGAAGCAGGCTCCAGGCTCAGAGCTGTTAGCACAGAGACCAGTGAGGGGGTCAAACTCATGAAAGGTGAGATCGTGACAAGAGCAAAAGTCGGACATTCAACCAACTGAGCCACCCAGGCGCCCGAAGTTATTGTTAAAATTTTTAGACAGTTGTGATCAGAAAACATTATTTTCAGATGTAAATTAGAAACTATCCATTGAGATTTCTCTATGAAGCAACAATGTAATTTTAACCTTTTTCCAAAAGGAATTTATTTTGAAGTGTCTGTGTTTCTTGTTTATCATTTTTTTGGTTTCTTTTTCATTCCCATCCTCTGGGTTTCAAAGTTTCTTTTCAATATTTCCAATTAAGATTGAAGTTTGCTGCATTTCGTCTTTAATGCTCATATAAAAGATTTTTTGGAACAATGCCATTTTCCTAACCGACAAAGCTGTTGCTGTGAGTAGGCTTGCTCTTAGATAACTTTTTCTGTAGCACTGTTCGTGATTAATTAGCATTTCTAAAGAAGTAAATGAGTGTCTTGCTTTTCAAGTTTTTTGCAAAATGTTTGACATATTGTGAATGTTTGATTTTGCTGTATTGCTCTTAATATATGCTAATACATGCTTACAATGTGATAGATTAGCATAGTGATTAAGCAGGTACAAGAATCTCAGCGAAGTGATTAAATGCTTTTCTTCTTTAATAGTATGGTGACATAATAGCTTGTCTATTATTGATAACGATACTATAACAATAATCTAAAAATGAAAAAGCAAAAAAAAAATAATAAATAAATAAATAAAAATGAAAAAGCAATTGATTGGGTACCCTTCTTCTCCCCAGAAGCTAGAATTCTGGTAATCTTCTACATCTTTAATCTCCAGGAGGTTATCTAGATATACTGAAATAAAATTTTTTAGAAAATTTAAATGTGTTAGATTTAAGTTTAGTGAACAACAGGATTTTTGTTTGTTTGTTCATTTCTCACACTGCCAATTCCTAGAAAAAAAATTCATTTTCATCTTGACTATAAGAACTATATTTTTTCAGATATTTTCACATTTTCATAAAATAGATAAATGCTAATTTGAAAAAGAAGCACCCCACAAAAACATATTCAAATGATATTTGACAAAGAACAAAGGTAGTGGACCAAAGACAGTCTTTTGAACAAATTGTGCTGGGACAACTCGTCACTCACCAGCAAAATGAATGAATGTAGACACAGACCTGCCTTAACAAAAACTAACTCAAAACAGATCCCAGACCTAACTATAAAATGCAAACCTATAAAACTAGAAGATAATGTAGGAGAAAACCTAGATGACCAGGATTGGAGATGCCTTTTTATATACAACACCATGAAAGAAATATTTGACAGGCTAAATTTGATGAAAATTAACCACGTCTGCTGTCAAAGACAATGTCAAGAGAATGAGAAGACAACACAGACTGGGAGAAAATATTTGCAAAGACATATGTAGTAAAAGGCTATTCCAAAATATGCAACACTTAAAACTCTACAATAAGAAAATGAACAACTCTATTTAAAAATGGGCAAAGATCTCTGTACAGACACCTCACTAAAGAAGATATACAGATGGCAAATAAACATGTGAAAATGTGCTCAACATCGCATGTCATTAAGGAACTGCCAATTAAAACAAGAATGAGATACCACGCACACCTATTGGAATGGCCAAAATCCAAAACACTGACTACATGAAATTCATTGCAGGTAGAAATGTAAAATAGAATAACTGCTTGAAAGACAGTTTGGCAGTTTCTTACAAAACCAAACACACTCTTACCATAAAATACAGCAGGCATACTCCCTGTATTTACCCAAATGAGTTGAATGATACCACATGAAAACCTGGGCAAAGGCTTCTCTTAGGAAACAGGCTTGAGCAATGGAAACCTGAGTAAAAGGCAAAAGGGTCCACAAGGAATACCAGTGCAAACAGCTTCATTAAACGACCCACCTCAAAATAACCATAGGCCCTAACTGACCAATTATAACTAGGCACAGTTCCTAAGATTACCAAAAAAAGGGAAAATTCCATGTGTCCTCATACTCCCTCACTCTGCCCTATAACTGTGGCCCCTCACCATCTCCTCTTGGCAGATAGTCTCTCCTTTGCTGTCTTGCCCGCTGCTCCCTTGCAGTGTATTGGATAAACTTCTATCTCTTTGTTCTGACTTGGGTGTATTCTCTCACCACCAGCTCCCATCTGATCGGAGCGCCCACAACATGCACATGGATATTTATAGCATCTTTACTCCAAATTGCCAAAACTTGGACACAAGGGAGATGCCCTTCAGCAAATGAATGGGTAAACTGTGGTACATCCAGATAAAGGAATGTTATTCAGAGCTAAAAACAAATGGGCTATCAAGCTATGAAAACATAAGGATGAACTTTGAATGCATATTGCTATGTAAAAGAAGCCAACCTATATACTGTATACAATATGCTATCTGACATTCTGGAAAAAGGAAAATGATGGAGACAGGAGAATGATCCAGGGGCTCCAGGGGCTAGTGGGAAGGAAGGAATGAATAGGTGGAGCATAAAGGACTTTAAGGCAGTGAAGCTAATTCTGTACAATGATGCGATACTAAAACGGCAGATGCATGTCATTATGCAAAGAATGTATAACATCACCACTGATCCCTAATGTAAACTATGGGTTTTGGATAATGAGGCATCAGTGTAGATTCATTGATTTTAACAAATGTACCATTTGGATATTGATAGTGGAGGAGGTTACATGTGTGTGGTGGCAGATGGCATATGGGAAATCTCTACACTTTTCACTTCATCTTGCTGTGAACCTAAAACTGCACTATAAATATGATGTGGACTTAAGACATATTTGCGTAATCTGGAAAATCTATAGGAACGAGATCTTTATTAACAGGAAATATTTATTACTGAAATTGAATAGTGGGCTAACATCATGAATTAACATTCAACAACAAAAAATAATGTTTATTTTAATTCAGTGTTCAGAAATTAAATAATATAGCATTTGATTCTGTGTATTTGATTGTGTATACCAGCTATAAAATAGAAAAAACTATTACCTTCTAATCATATACATTGTTTTCTTTCCTTATATGAGTAAATAAAATTGATATTTTTTGCTTTACTATCACAGAAAAATGACTTACTAAAATCTCCTAAATATTAATAGTAAAAACACAAACAACCAAAAAAATATATGAAACATCTGCTAAATTAATACATCATCAAAAGGAGTCTTTCTAATCCAAACTCATATTCAACACTTCTTGAATTTGATTTTTATTGTCCACTCTTCAAACATTTTATAACTATGTTGGGAATTAATCCTTAACTGAAGAAAATGTTACACAAAAGTATATGAAGAAAAAAAGTAAGTTTTTATTTTCCACCTTTTATTTCGAAATACACTGAAACTTACAAAAGAGGTATAGGTCTTGATCTCAGGGTCGTGAGTTCAAGCCCTGCATTGGATTCCACACTGAGCATGGAGCCTACTTAAAAAATAATAGTGATAAAAAGTATAAAAGTAGCATATTATTTCCTCATGAACCCTTCACCTAGTTTACCCAATGTTAACATCTTATATAACAATGTTACAAATATCAGGGGCGCCTGGGTGGCTCAGTCGGTTAAGCGGCCGAATCGGCTCAGGTCGTGATCTCACAGTCGGTGAGTTCGAGCCCCGCCGGGCTCTGTGCTGACAGCTCAGAGCCTGGAGCCTGTTTCAGATTCTGTGTCTCCCTCTCTCTCTGCCCCTCCCTCGCTCATGCTCTGTCTCAATCTGTCTCAAAAATAAATAAACATTAAAAAAAACAATGTTACAAATATCAAACCAGGTAATTAACATTGCTATAATACTGTTAATTAAACTTCAGACCTTATCCAAATTTCACCAAGTTCCCAACTGGTACTTTTTTCTGGACTAGGTTCCAATCAAGAATCCTACATTAAATTTATTAGTCACTTTTCCTTAGCCTCTGCTACTCTGTTACAGACTATCTGTTAAAGACTATTTCTCAGTCTTTCCTATCTTTTTCTGACTTCATATTTTTCACCAACCCTGGTCTGCTATTTTGGAGACTTTTCCTTAATTTAAGTTTGCCTAATATTTTCTAATGATTATATTGATGTTCGCATTTGGTGGAAGAATGACACAGACATAGTGTCATGTTCTTCACAGTCTATCCAGTTGGGAGATGCACGACAGCAATATGTCTTTTTACTGGTATTGGTAGTAACATTAATCACTTGTTACAGTTGTGTCTGTCAGATTTCTGAATTCTAATCCTATTATTTTTTCTCTTTGTAATTAATAACTCTCTTTTGTGGAGATACTTTAAGACTATAATAACATCCTCATATCTCATTATACTTTGTCTTACTAATTTTAATATCTGTCAATGGTCCTTGCTTGCAGTGATTAACACTATATTGTTTAGCAAATGGTAAATTCCTACTTCCATTATTCTTTCTGTATTTTTTAGTTGGAATTCTATTTTAAGAAATTATGTATCTTTCATTCATTTATTTGCATCAGTATAAACTCAAGGGTATTTATTTTATTACATGGGTAAAAAATCTAATAGTTTCATTATTTATTTTACTCAAATTGTCCCAGTTTTGGCCACTGGGAACTTTTTCAAGTTGTTTCCTTTATCCATGTGACATGCCCCTATCACTTTGTGGACTTTGTTGCTGTCTAGCAATACAATGCAGTGAAATAATAAATATATGTATATATACTAATGCACATTTACATATACATCTACATTAATTTCTACATTAATTAATTAATACATTACCTGTTCCTGCCTGTCTGTCTATCTATCTATCTATCTAGCAGTCCTGATATGGAAAAAACTAGCACTCAGCTTTTACCCAGGACATGCATTCAGAAAATCTATACTGAAGATATACCTGAATGATATGAACATATACATGGAAAAGGTTATTAAATGTATTGTATGTGATTGTAAAATATTGAAAACAGTCTAGGGGCACCTGGGTGGCTCAGTCGGTTAAACGTCCGACTTCGGCTCAGGTCATGATCTCACGGTCTGTGAGTTCGAGCCCTGCGTCGGGCTCTGTGCTGCCCGCTCAGAGCCTGGAGCCTGTTTCAAATTCTGTGTCTCCCTCTCTCTCTGACCCTCCCCCGTTCATGCTCTGTCTCTCTCTGTCTCAAAAATAAATAAACGTTAAAAAAAATTAAAAAAAAAAAGAAAACAGTCTAAATACCTATATTTAAGAGAAAGGTTGAATAAATTATGCAAAAGAAGGAATAAGAAAAATCTCTGAAAATATATGGGGTTTATTTCCAGAATATATTTTAAGTGGGAAAAAAAGGAAAAATACAAAAATAATATTTATATTATGGCAATTTTCATGCAAGAAAGGATATAAGAAAATATACATGTATCAGCTCATTTATAAAAAAGTATTTTTGTTTATTCTGGAATAAACATAATCTACTGGTAATTTAACTGTTGAAGTTACTAAAACAGTATATGAGCTAATAAAAAATGTAAATGAATAAATGAATTATTTACCAGAAGATCCAAATCTATATCAATTATATGATTATTTATAAATATGAATCATGAACAGTATTTGTAATGTAAGCATGTGTGGTTGCAAATATCTACATATATATGTCAGTTTATATCACAAAACTGGATGTATAACAAAATTTTTAATAAATTAATCCAAATAATTCTTAAAGTTAGTAGTTAATGACAAAGATAATACAAGCTTCAGGTAGTATTTTATGCCATTTAAGGTAAAACTTAAAATATAAACCTTTAAACACTATTTTGTGAGGACTGGAGAACTTACACTTTTGAGTTAAGGGAACATATAGAAAAATTAGTTTCTCTCTCAAACTATCACCCCACTCTCACCCCAATTTTTCTTACTAGTATTTAAATAATTCCAAAGATACAGACATACACACTAACATACAAATATACATATACTTGCATATTTTACGTAGTGTGCATACACATATACACATATATACAAGTACAGGCATACAAATACATTAATATATTTTCATAAATACATGTTTACATATATAATTATAGTCTTGTGTGCATATATAAGTATGTATGTGCATTTGTACATTTAGTTGCACACATAAAATATATACTACACAAATGGACTGTGGCATGCTTTCTTAACAATGTAACTTGAAGGTCATTCTCCCTAAGTTTTTCATATATTTACTACAGCATTCAGAAATAATACAATTATTAAATTATTAAGAATCAGTGCCTAAGAAGTTATCTCTTTTCTGAAATAGAGATCAATGTTGAACAATACATCTTCTCAACCTTTGTGATTTTTAAACCCAGCTTTTCTTTACCTACTCATTGATCATATTCCCAAGTATCCCCAGATAACTACACAGTAAATGTTTTCTCTTGTCCCTCAATAAGCATGTCTTTAAATTCTTCATTGATGATTTGTAAGGAGATTTTCAATCTTAATTAAAATTTATTAATATATTTTTCTTTTGAAATGTTATGGATTCTAACACTTGTTTCACATAACTTATTTCTGCAATTATTTTTTGCAAATTCATACTTTCCTGCTTTTCCTTATTTTTAAATTCCCTGTTCATATCATATTCACACCTGTCAAAAGGCAAGGGAGTGATTCTGCATTTATGAACTAATGTACCGGTTGAGTCAGCACACTGGTATGACAAGAGAATCTAAGAGCCAGTGTTTGTGCTGTGTGACCAATCCCTACTAAATATCTGATACAGCTTTTGACACTCAACTAGAGGCAGGTTGATCAGATTTTGCCTCCTATACCTTCGAATTTGGAACAGAGAGATAGAGATTTATTACTGTGATTGGGCCACATTAATCGAAGTGCTTCTCAATCTTTGTGCATAAGGCTAACTGAGAAACCTGTTAAAACGCAGATTCTGGTCTACAATACAGCACACAGTTTTGTCTATCTTATAAGCACTCAGGTAGTGCAGATGTTGCTAGTAGCTGAGCTACATTTAGCACAGCAAGGATATTCATTAGAGAGAAGGTCAGCGAAATTCTGTGCTGATGCTCCTGAAGTTTCTAAGTTTCTTTTCTGCCTTTGAGTTATTTCTTCTAATTTCTTGGCATAGCCCACTGTCTTTTCGATAAATTCATTTTTCTTCATGTTAACCGGTTATTGTAATTACAACCAAAAAACCCCCCCAAACAATAACTAACAAATGAATGCTGTGGTTCACATTAGTGCAATAGGTGTTCACAAAGAGTTTCATTTAATTATCCTCTATTCATTAGGTCATAGATCAATAAATGAATTAACAGGCAACTTGCAATTCCTGCTTCCCGGAAAGCATCTTCTCTGTTGTTGACAGGTACTATTAATACTTGAGAGTCTGTTAAATTAAAGTAAACCAACTTCTTTCTCTTTCTGTGTGATTCGCTGTATGTAACCTCAATTTCTCTGATAATTGTGGTCTATTTACTTAATGGTGTTTCACAATGGTATCTGAGTTTTTGAGATTTAAGTGAGCATCAGATATCCAAGTACATTGTGAAATGACATATTATATTTCTTAATGAAGGAGAATATACATAAAGGATAAGATCCTGATATGTATATCAGAATCTTTCCTTCACTGTCTGAATTTAGGAGGGTATAATTTTGATATAATTTTTATCTCATTCATATATTTATCTTCTATTAAAGATACATCGTTTTTAGTTGTAGAATAATTTGTACCTAGTGGGAAGAAAAAGTTCTTGGTTATTGTAATAATAATAATAATAATAATAATAACTCATAGCATATATAACATAAATGTTCATATTTATATATTTTATTTGCTATATTTAAAATATAATGCCTACATCTGGGAAATTTGTATGACACACAGAAAACACCTTACTATAACTTACAGTGAAATATTACTTTTTTTTTTTTTATTTTTATTTATTTTTTTTTATTATTTTTTTTTTCAACGTTTATTTATTTTTGGGACAGAGAGAGACAGAGCATGAATGGGGGAGGGGCAGAGAGAGAGGGAGACACAGAATCGGAAACAGGCTCCAGGCTCTGAGCCATCAGCCCAGAGCCTGACGCGGGGCTCGAACTCACGGACCGCGAGATCGTGACCTGGCTGAAGTCGGACGCTTAACCGACTGCGCCACCCAGGCGCCCCGAAATATTACTTTTTAAAGTATTCTCACATTCTAATTTCTTGTATCATGGTTCACCAAATATTAGAAAAGTCATCAACAAGTATATTAAATTTGTCATCTATGTTGGATAGATACCTTGCTGCTTTTGCTATCGGTATCCTGTCATCTTTTTGTCAAAATATTACCCTAACTTTCTTTATGTACCACTTTCTACAACTGACTCTCTACATGTGCTTTTGATGGAATTGTCCCAATTGCTAGCAAATTGGTGGCCCATTCTTGATTGGCCTGATAGTCCTGAGAGTGGCCTAAAATGATTGGTTTAAGGTTGGGTTCTGATTCAATTGAGTGCATTGAGATCTGCACCTAAGGCTGCTCCTCTATTGAGAGAAGAGGAGAACTCTCATTGTCACAAACACTTGAAGAGCTTTTGAAAATATGGATGTGTAAGTTCATTGCAGACTAACTAAGAACGAATATGAGGTGATGGATTTAGCTAACGATTAAGATTTCTTTAAGTGAATCTAATGAACATTCCAGGTGCACTCACTGCTTTCTGGTACAGATTTACTCTCAGTATCTTGGAGAACATGAGTGTGAAGGCAACGGAGAGGATGACAGAGCAAAATGTAGACAGAAATCAAGTCTTGATGACACAATTTAAATCCATATCTGAATTCAGAATTACTCCCAAAGATTTTTCCATTGCTTTGCAATCAATTCTTTTGTGGACTAAATCGGTTCAAGTTAGTTTTCTGTCACTTTCAGCAGAAATAGACCTAAAAATGTGGTAAATAAGGAATCTTTAAAGTACTGTTAACATTTTTCACATTTTATTTTATCACTGTTTTCTTAAAATCTGTTTTGTATCCATTTAAAATATTAATGCAGTTATTTTCAATAAGTAACACTATAAAATAAAAATTACAGGGTTAATATATATATGTATATATATACACATATATATATCTACACACACACACACACACACACACACATATATATATATATAATCTCAGCAATTATCCATGCAAGTGAAGGTGTGCTTAGTTCAAGAATTGCTACCTATACAAAGTCTAATTCTGCCCCTCCATCTGAGTTACACAAAACATTTTTGCTTATTTTGACTATTTCTCAGATGAATAATAAAAATAAGTAATACAAAGGAAAAGATGTTAAAAATGCATTTTGCTCAGTTTCATGAATTAAATTAAGAGCTTTATAACAGTATTGCTTTCTCAATGAACTGGTAAAAGTTATGATAGACTCATAGCAACCATAAAGGGCCTTTTCATATGACAAGTAATTTTCATGTATCCTATACATTTCAACAAATAAAAGAGGACTACAAGTAGGTGAACAAGATGATGAGACTTCCTAATAAAATATGTTAAAATCTGATTAAATAAGTATGATTAAAATAATACAATTCTAAAATTAACAATTGAATTCTATTTTTTCTCTCATATGAACACAATATCATTATTTCATGGCCATGATGCTTGTCTGTGACAAAACACCAGGTGATCTGAGAGAGATCTATGTACCTTTATGAAAACAAAAACAAAAACAAAAACAAAATTAAAAATGTGTCATGCAAAATTCTTCAGGCCCAATACATTATTCTAATTTGATCCAAAATCTGAGGTAAAATTTAAATTTTACTAACTTCTGTGTAATGCACAGGCTTCCATTTTTTAAATAAAAATTGCTCATTTTCAATTGATTCTCATATTTGCAACAGTGATTTTAATATATCTACAATACCTAACCATTATAGAACTGTCCATGGTTATCTATATAATAACTTTGCTACAAGAGATCAATGATATCTTGCTCTGTGTCAGGCATCCATTCCTGCATAATAGTTCCAATAGTGTAGTTTAGAACAAGAATATATTCTTTCTCGTGATTTTGTGGGACAGAAATTCACATAGTGCTGTGCTGGGCAGTTCTGTTCCACATGATGGCAGATAGCACTTTTTCTCTCTACTGTATCAACTGATGACAGGAATGAACTGGATTAGAAATATGTAAAATACACACCCACCTCTTGCAAAATCTATCCAAAACTAGCATTAGCACAAAGCCAGGATTACATCATGTATATCAGATCCCACTGAGAGGCCTTCCTCAGAGGCAGCTTCTCAGTTGTTTCTCAGTTAATGGATTCTTATTCCAGAACTAAAAAGATAAGATACCTGAGGTTTTTCTAAATCTAAATATATGTGTACAAAAAAAAATTTTCTCCCCTTACCCTACAACCCGAAATATAATGACGAGGCGAGAACAGAAAAAAATAATCACAGAAACTCCAAACAGGTAGGACATAAAAGCACGTAACAGCCACTGTTCCAAGAAAGTTTTGAAATCTAATTGTGTATATTTTGTTAGAGAATCCTACTCCTGGAACAGGAAATGTTCTTCAATTAAGGCCTAGTTTCTCTCCCTGGGAGTATTTTCCACAGCTTTTAGCACTACCTTCTGAGAGCTTCTCTCTGCCTTTTGAGTTTACTCTTTCTTCTGTCTTGATGAAAAATAGCCTGCGTTTACAACTGAATAGGTTTCTTAGCTTCTTAGTTACACTGCCCTTAAAAAGAGAAAGCCCACATTTCTCTTTTCTTTTACAGTCTTGCCTCTTTTATTCCAGATTGTTGATTCTTTCACCAATACAATTCTCTTAAAAACATTGTTGGTTTTAATAAGTAACAGTGTAATTGACTCCATGCCCCTAAAGACTCATTCTTAATTCCATCTGAGACAGACATCCTTCTACTGAAAGCAGGAAAGGCTGCTTTGGGACAATGCCCCTTAAGATTCTTAGAATTCATTTTGTTTAGCTGCAAGGGATCATAGAACACCAATCTTTCAAAGATTGTAATAAGAGACTTGCAGCCTAAACTTGTAGTTTTCTCTTCACCCTGAAGCCACATTTTACTAGAAATACTATGGACTGGTATTTATCTTAATGCTATTTCTCACTTTAAGAAAATTTTCTTGTCAGAAGAGTAGGGGATGACAAAAGATTTTATTTTCTAACTTAAAAATGTTGGATTTGAAATATTTCCCCCAAATTCTGCTGGAAAACTGAACAGCCCGTCATTAGTTCATCACTTTCTCTCTCTCTCTCTCTCTCTCTCTCTCTCTCTCTCTCTCAGTATATCATGGGGAGCATGTATAAACCAACTAGCACCTTGAAAATTATGCCTTAAAATATGTTTACTAGGCTCTCAAATCTATTGGGTATATTTTCTATCATGCATGTAACACAGTCAACAGCTTTGCCAGTGTTTCTACCAAAACATAACATGCCTGCTTTTTTTCAGTCTCCAATATCAGTTTTATCACTGAATTTCCTGTTTCTTGCTGTCTTTCTGAGAATCTTCTTGCTGTCTTTCTGGACTTTGCTTACTGTTCAATCCCAGAGCCAATACCACTTGGATTAGGATTTTGTTAGAGCAGCAACTATTTTTAAAGGGGAAAGGAAGTAGATTCACCTCCTGAGGTGATTGGTATGTATGTAGAGGTAGAGAAAACACTAATAAAGGCTGTCTTTGTAGCCTATCTACTACATGACCTATATCTACATGGGATCTCACTTGAATTTGGCAATACATCAAAAGGGGGGAGCACTGTGTGACTGCAAGCTGAAACCCATGTATTTGATAAGTCATGGGTGTTAGGAACGCAAGGATAATGTAAGATTCATTCTCTTATGATGTTGAATATTTTTAGCGTACTGAATTGAATGTAATATAACATGGATACACAGTAAGTTACCATTTTCTCTGTATTCCTTCCTATTGTAGACTTTTAAAGGAAGTGGTACTTGGATAGATAAAAGTCATTATTCAGGCTGTGGAAAGAAATATCTTCCTTTTTAAATTCTATCAATTGTATTGTGATATCTATATCAGTCTTATTTACAGTAATTAGCATGAATCCATATCTTGAAGTCCAGATAAATACTGATTGGAAAGCAATATACATAATAGTAAAGACAGATCTGATTTTAAATCCCACTTTCCCTATCTCCTATTGATGTTGCATTAATCAAGTTGCTCAATACTGTGGCAACACTTTATTTGTAAGTTTGCTTTCTTTAAAAATTAGACATAGTGTTTGACTCTTAGCTTAATAATTTAGCTATTGAATAAAATCAAATATTTACACTGGAAAAGGGGAACCCACACACTACTACAACTTATTGGACCATCTCTGAGAAGCAAACGGATCTTCCTTGATTAAAGTGTATTTTAACCTCTATAATGTTCCCAATTCATAAAAATGCACAGAAGTGTTTGTATGGAAATGGGTTTAAATAGTGAAAAGGGAAATATATATTTGTAACATTTCTCCAATGAAATTTTCAAACACAGCTCACATTTAGGTGGGTATTTAAAATACGAATTTATTTAAGAATAACATATTAAAGGCCTAGCATGTATTCCTTTATGAATATATGTTGACAACACATTAAACTAGAGTAAAATTTGAGCATATATGTTTTTTCCCCAATGCAGAGTTAAAATGATGAATCTAATACTATCATTTTTGTGCTCAAACAACCTATTAAAAAGGTCAAAACAGCAGCTATCTGTTGGAATTTTACCGCTTTGCAAACTTACCATGATTTTCAGTGTATTTATTTCTTAGTATGAAGTGACAGCATGGCAAAGCAAGTAATTTGAACACATTTTCTTGGCATCAGTTGCACATACTATTATTTGTGATCCCTCCAGTGATTTAAGAACTATTGTATGCCAATGATTTCTTCAATATTGGACTGAATGTCTTTCTTGACATTTCATGAGATTTTTTAAATGTATAATAATCATACTTAAAAACAAACCTCATAGTATCTTAAGGATTCTATGCCCTGTTAGAGACCTAAATAAATTATCAAAAATCATTCCTTTCCCTTTGGAATTTTTTTCTGTATTTTTTTCTGATTTATTATCTGGTTCAAATAGCAAAATTTTGGTACTGTAATGTATCTCTGGTAATGTAGTCAATGTATGTGCCCTAATAAGCTCTGAAAAAGCTGGTATAAGGCATTCAAATATAAAGCATTCTGTAAAAGGCAAAACTATGGAAATAGTAAAATGATCAGTGGTTTCCGGAGATTTGGAGGGAGTGATAGACGAAAAAGTGGAGCACAGGTGAATTTTAGGGCAGTGAAGCCATTCTGTAGGATACTGAAATGATGGATACATGTCACTATACACGTGTCAAAACCCATAGAATGTGTATCACCAAGAGTGAACCCTAAGGTAAACTATGGACTGTGGGTGATAATGATGTGTCAATATTAGTTCATTGCCAGTAACAAACGTATCCTCTGATGGTATGGGAGGCTATGCCTGTAGGAGAGGAAGACTACATGAGAAATCTGTACTTTACACTCAATTTCTGTGTGAACCAAAAACTGTCCCCCAAAATAAAGTCTATCAAACAAATGAAATGCATAAACAGAGAGCTCTGGTAATAACAATATAAAGACTTGCTACTCTGGCTGAAAGATTAAAACCTAGATTTAGGTGTTCTTAAATGAGTGTAGTAAATGTTTTATACGCTTGGTAGTTTTCAATATGAACTTAAAGAGCAATTGAGGCAAAGATACTATTGTCTTTCGAGTTTATTTATTTATTTAGAGGGAGTGGAGAGAGCGAAGGGCAGAGAGAGAGAGAAATCCCAAGCAGCCTCTGTACTGCCAGTGCAGAGCCTGCCGCGGGACCCGAATTCATGAACTGTGAGAACATGACCCAAGTGGAAATGAAGAGTCTGAGGTTTTACCGAATGAGTCAAATAGGCACCCCAGGCAGAGATATTCTTGACTGGTGACACTCATGTCAATTCCTAATAGGTCCCTCATTGGTAGACCTTGCACAGACAGAACAACTTGTATTCTGAGTTCCAAGATGTAGAATCAGTGGATAAGCCATGGAATATTGGAAATCCTTGCAGGACATCTATCCTTTATACACAGTAAACACTTATCTCCTGATATACACTTTCTTTACTTGTTTATTTTTTTATTTGTTATTTATTTATTTTAGATATAGAGCAGGGGAGAGGGACAAAGGGAGGGAGAGAATCCTGAGCAGGCTCCATGCTCAGTGAAGAGCCGGTCACAGGGCTCAATCCCACGACCTGGGGATCATGACCTGAGCTAAAATCAAGAGCCTGCCGCTCAACTGACTGAGCCAGTCAGGCACCCCACTTGTGTATTTTTTAAATGCAATCATCTTTGGAATCAGCACCAGCAGTTATATAGTTCTTTATATACCATTTCAAGAATTTCTAATTATAATTATTAAAATATTAACTTAATTAACTCTCATATTAATACATGATTATATTTATCACACATTAATACATAATAGATGTATCATGCATATTAGTATTTGACAAAGAAACCAAAGAGAAGTCATGTCATTTGTATTGTTGTTTGTAAAATCCTTTCCTCTCTGGATTTTACCTTTACATATTAAAAGTTACCATTATCATTTTCAAATATTAAACCATGTTATTATAATATGCATGATGATAGGAGTTCACCCCTGCTAGTTTTCCAGGACCACAAAGGGATAGCTGAAGGGCTCCACCTCCTGGCACAAGACCAGAACCTAAGATTGAAATTTCACAAGTGTTTGTTACAATTGTGTCAGGAATAAAAGCTTAAATATTTTTGTGTCCTAAAACATTAACATTTCTCCTTCTTTTCTCCGACATATGCAAGTACACAAAGCATATTTCTTAGAGATTAATTATTGAAACCTAGGTTATCAAAGCAATATGTTTTCACATTTAAATTATCTTGGGTCGCTAAGCACTTTGACTCCAAAACCCAATGATTTAGTCACTAATGAGGATTGTTTTCTCTCTGAGGACTGCAAGCTTAAGTATGTCTTTATGTAGCTGATTTCCAAGCCCCCAACCCCCTACCTTAAGCTCATTAATTAGAAGCCGGCTTTCCCCTGTTGCAGCTTTTTAATGTGCTGCTTTAGAAGAGCTTTCTCTGCTTAGCATTAAAATGTCTCTGGATCCAAACCACTTTTACTTCTTCTTAAACAAAGCATTTTTATAGCAAGTGCAGTAACACAGTAAGGAGAGAACTAAAAGAATAACTAAGTTTTGTGTTTCTGAATTCCATATTCAGCTTTCATTTTAAAAGTTTCTTTCAAAAAAAGTGAAGAAAATATTTTTGGCAATTAAGGATTTTTCTAATTATTACCAAGATGACATGCTCTGGATAAGGTGTACCCTTATATTTCAAATGCCTGGCAGCTATAGAATTTTGGCATAGAATTTCCATAACTGTTCATTTGGTGAGCCAGCCATCTTTGCTGAGTGCTTCCCTTCTCCATAGATCATTATTTCTTTTACTTTATAAAGTGTATGTTGAGAATACATTTGGAGGACCTTAGGTACAATAGCCATATGCTCATGTTCAGAGTCAGATACCACTGACAACGCGGATTCCTGTCACCTTTTACTTCACTCCCATTTCCTACTTCCAGTCTCTCTTCCTATTTTAGGCAACTATATAAAACACGATTGATGTGTAGCCTTACACACTTACATATCTTTGTAAAATATGTAATACCGTCTTATGTGCACATATTTTAAATGTTTCTAAGCACAGTGTTTTTCTCACAATATATCCATGTTACTATATGTATATTTATTTCATCATTCCATCCCCTGCATAAGCATCCTTCACATTGAATTTACATGTTCTTCAGTTTGGGGTATAGTTATCTTCAGCTCTCAACAATTAAAACACACACAAACACACACAAATCCTCTTTGATAATGTTCATAAACATGTTCCCTTACTGGATGCCAATGAAAATTTTTCTGTGGTCCGTATTCAAGAGTGGTTCGTTCATTCCCAGGTTTTGAGCATTGTAAATTTGAATAAGCTTTGCTGTCCTGAAAGACAGTAGTATTATATACAGATGAGTAGTGCGTTGGGTCCGTATCTAGAATGCTTATTATTATCCAGACTTTTATTCTTTGCTAAATTCATGGTTGTCTTAAAATACATATTTCTAATTACTGAGTACCTCTTTTATTGATGCAATGATTTAGGGTTCTTCCCTTTAAGTCACTAGCTTGTATCTTTCATTTACTTTTCTAATGAGCTGTTAGTTTCAGGAAATTCCTTGTGTTTTCATTGTTTCAGTTTTTTGATGTTATTAGAGATTTTGAACATTTTCTCCCATTGGTCATCTTTGTTATCTTTGCTTCGGGTTTTGCTCTTTTAATAGAATTCCTTTATTTTAATTAGACATGTTGATTTTTCATGATACAGTGAAGTTTTCTTTATGAAGGGTTTCTTCTACATCATACTTCTATTAACTTTAGAGTTTTCATATCTAATTTAGGTTTTTTAATTAATCGGAAATTCACCTTCATAAGCTGCTCTGTGTAGATCCAGAATTCTGGATGGAGAATACTAAACAGAGTAAATTTATCAAAGCACAAGTTAGAACTAGAACCCTATAGAGGGTTCTGGGACTAGACCAGATAGCTAGCATTGACTATTTATATTCTAAAAGATATCATCACTTTATCAAAATCTTACCTGGGCTGCAGTAGTGTTTTGAGAAAAGTTGAGGTAACTGTTGTCCTTAGATCTGGAAACTGAGACATGTTCAAAATAATAATAATAATAATAATAATAATAATGGCACCTGGGTGGCTCAGTCGGTTAAGCATCTGACTTTGGGTCAGGTCATCATCTCACGGTTAGTGAATTTGAGCCCCGCATCAGGCTCTATGCTCACAGCTCAGACCCTGGAGCCTGTTTCAGATTCTGTGTCTTCCTCTCTCTCTCTGACTCTCCCCCGCTCACACTTTTTCTCTCTCTCAAAAATAAATAAACATTAAAAAAATAAAAAATAACAGTAATAATATAACATGAATACCTAAAAATCATGTATCATTTTTTTTTTGTAATTGGAAAATGAAATGCCCTTGCTGGTTGCTCACATTGTGCAATTTCGTAAGTTATAAATGTCTTAGCCATTAGTGTTAAAATTACAGACAATAACAATGCAAGACATTATGCTCTCCATGTATACCTTCTAACCACATCTACCTTGCAATAAGTGGATATTTGAGGTATACATGTATAAGATGGAAATTCCCATCTTTACCTATCTAATATGGATTTGGGATGGAAGCATTTGATAAATACGAAGTGGAGAGCATATACTGATTTGAAAATTCCAAAAGGAGATTATAAAAGGTATGAAAGAATGTAATATTATAGTTATATATGAGCATAAGTAACACACTTGTTAGACTGGTTTACACATGGCTACTCCAAGCCTTTTGTAGAGCTCGAGGCTATTGGGGAAGCAAATGGCATTTGACTGCAGGTATTTGAGAGCTAGACTGTTAGCCTATAAGAAAACATTTACATGGGACCACTTAAAACAGCATGGAAAAATAATTTTATTTAGTTATTCATATATTTATTCATCCAATCAACATTTTTTTCAATGAAAACCATAAAATGCCAGAGATTTCTCTAGGTATTAGTGATACAGAATTTTATGAACACGTATAATTCTTTTTACAAACAATGTATCTTCTAGTATGGGAGAAATGGACAGTGATACATGAATAGTCATATATCATATGTTGATAAGTACAATGAATTAACATAGAGAGTTGAGGAATATTGGGTTGAGGAATGGAATGGATTCAACTGGGAGCTGATTCAAAAGCAAAGAACTGAAGACGATGAGGATATTTGGGGAAAGAACATTCTAGGCAGAAGGAAAGGCACATAAAAGTACTCTGAAGTGGAGCATGCTCAGTGCATTAGAGGCACACCAAAGAGGCCGATGTGGGTGGAATAGAGAGAGCAAAGGAGAGAGCACAAGGAGATGAAGACAAAGACGTGAGGAAGGACAGATCTTAAAGGGTCTGTATATTACTGTAAGGATTTTGGCATTTCTCTGAACTCCAAAACCCAGATTTGGCCATTCTACTTCATTTATCTGGAGACAGGCCTGAACAGCTACTCCATAGCGCAAAAGGATTCAGAGGACTCTATATAAATTTGTGGTTCATTCTTTTCTCCTTGTGATAAAGTTCACACCCATCCTCCATATACTTTGTTGCCATTTGGACAGAAGCCACAGGAAAGAAAAACGCTAAAATAAATAAATACATAAAATAAAAAATAAAGATAAATAAAAATTTGACTACTAGCTCTGAGTATTCAAATTGAGTCTCCAGTGTCTAACTAATCAGTGTAAGCTACTGGTTCTTACTGATTTAACAAACTCAGATCTTTCTCACTATCCAGCAGATGAAGAGAAGGTAACAACAGACTTTTCCTTTCTTTCCTTTCTTTTCCTGCCTCCCACCTTTTTTTAATAAAGCAATTCACATTCTTTGCAAAAGTGAATGAGAGTATATCTCTATGACCGTGGGAAATATTCACTGATAAAGCTTTTGGCTTCAGTTGAAAACATCATCCTAGTTGCTAAAATGCACAAATATTAAAAGGTCTACCTTTTAATTCTTGGTATTTAATACATGTTAGAATCATCCCCATTTTTGCCTTAGATTTGATTCAAAACTATAGGAATAATGGATGGGTATCAGAGTAAAACAGTCCAATAACTCAAAATTAGCAAATAAGATTTGGATCTTCTGAGACCCAAGACTTTCATACTAATCCAGCAGCCACATTTGCAATGTAGGGTTCTCAACTTGTTCATTTGATAGTTAATCCAAAAATGCTGGGCTCCCATGCAGACGTTTTCTCAGCTTTCAGAAAAAAGGCCAGCAAATGAAGAATTCATATCTAGTCGTTATCTCTTTACCCTTCACTTACTGAATAGATTTTATCACTGCAGCTCAGAAAAAGACCAACCATCAAAGTCAGAGGAAATAAGTTTCAACAAAAAAAACATCTGTAACTCTGATGCCTATTGCTGAACTAGATAGTAGTCAGAAAGGTAGTCCTGGACTGAGTAGGTCTAAGCACAGTGGCTCTACGGAAGAAGAGAAAGCAGAGAAAAAGATGCCTGCAGTACTCTAAGAGGGTAAGATTTCTTCTATCCCATCCATAAAGAAGCAAAAGGATGAAGGAAGGAGAGAGTGTACCCTCACTGGCTGAGTATTCTCACAAAGGGTGTGCTATTTGGAAGAAATTACACACTGGCAGGTCTCAGTAAGACAGGCTTCAAAGCAGTATACTTTACTCACACTGAGCCATCTATTACTAGTGAATACCACTACTACGCATACTGACCACAACCACTAGTGAACCTGACCAGCATATGTTAGGGCTGAAAACTCCCTTCCCTTGTGGAATTTATGTAGAAAATGGAATATTTGGGAACCTGTATAAAATATTAAAAGATACATTATTTTCCTGCATGTGAACTCAAATATGAATTTATATTTAAGTTAATGAATTGTCAATCCCAAAGTATTTTCATTTTTATTCCTATTTATTCAAAAATTTTTTTTCCAAGTTAAAAGGACGTATGGCATTATTAAGTATAAATTCACTGAGTTACAAAGAGGAAGTCTGATAAAACACATTTGTTTTCATTTTATGACCACAGTAAATTGTGTCATTGATCATGTGCCCCTCTTTGCATCCACTGCTAAACCTAACAAAGACAAATTCATGGCTTAGCTGAAGCAAGAGTAAAGCAAGGCAAAATCACAGCATATTTTTCTGTACTAATTTCATTTGAAATTAGGTTTATTTTGCTTCTTTTCTTGATTTTGTGAAATCTTTGTCCCAATTTGCAAAATAATATTTAAGAAAAGCCTCCAATTATGTTTATACTGCTGGAAAGATTACTAGGTGAAGAGACAGAGAAAGAGAGAGGTCTTTCAAGGCATATTGAATCAGCAACAACTCATGTTTAAGGTCAGGCTCAAGAAGGATCTTTAAAATTATTTTTGAAGATTTTGTTTCCTAAGGTAAAGATGCCTAAGAAGAGGTTTATTGAATGCATTCACAAATTGTCTGCCAGAGTAACTGATTTAATTCAAATCCCATTTTAAAACTGATGGATGGTCCAAATGTAATCCCCTTTATCTGATTAATTAGCACAGTACTTAGTTTTTACACTAATTAAAAACAGTTTATGTTTAGAGCAAGAAAAGGATGAATGCAGATGAAAATATTTTTCCCTCAGAGTATGAGATTTTAATAGTAACAATATGCATAAGTTGGTGATTTCTTCAATATTATATTTACAGCTAAGCAAACATTTCTATTGTTTACTCTGTAATGTTTCCACTGACAGCCTTGTAAGATAGGCTGATTTTTCATATCTCTGTATCTTAATCCTTCCAATCTAATTTTGGAAATGGCAGTATTTGAGTTAATTTTTAAAAGGGTGCATAATACCAATTTTAGCCTTTCCTCTAAGACAAAACTTTTTCTAAGATATGAGGCAAGTTAATTATTTCTAATTCAAAACTTGCATTTTTTTCTGTCTTCTTAAAACCTTGAAAATATATTTTTTAAAAAATATCTTGACATTGGTCATTATCATGGAAAAAAATAGATTTCATCAACACGAATAAGTGAGTAGATTATAGTTGGTAACCTAATGAACAAATGTAGGCTGATTTACAAAATAACCACTATATGGCTCTCTGGCATATTTTACAAATAAGTGCCTGGGTGACTATTTTTAAAGTTGCCTTTGTCTGATATTATGTAAAAATGCCTATAAGCCAAGAGGTTTGGACAATTCATATGAAGGAGCCAAGTCTTTCTTGGGGTCAGTACTGCCTAAGGCTACATATTCCTTTTTTATTCTGCTGCCAGTATATATTATATCACAGCAGAATTTACCCTTTCCCTTCCAGTTTAAAAAGATTTCTCTCTCTCTTTTTTTTTTCTTTCTGTTCTATTCTCACATACCTGGGATCTTGCTCTTAATGAATTGATATTCAAGTTGGATGACTGTGACAATACTAGGGTTTACTGGGTGTGTACAATGTTCTAAGCATTGTTATAGTCCTCACAACAACTTTATGAGAATGGTACAACTATTATCCACCTTTGAAAGGAATGGAAATAGAGAGATTGAGTAACTTTCAAAAGATCCCAGAAATATGGTTCAAGTCAACAGGCAAAACACCCTATTTTATCATCTCTCTTTGATTTCTGATATATATATTATACATATAATATATTCTTTATAATATAACTTTATAATATTTATATAAATAGATTTATGTAAAAATAAATAGATTTCTATAAATAGATAGGGATGAAACAATGGCATATGAAGTTAAGTTACTGGTTTCAAATCAGACTAAAGTATTTATACAGGAGATGCACACCAAACATAGAAAATGGGTAAGACTCTACCTAAGGAAGTAAAAGTAAAATCAAATTCTTGAAAGTTACTAAAACATTCATTGTATAAGAAGATTTCATCTCCTGTTTACATGCATGCCACCCACATCTTTCTCTTTCTGTGCTTTGTCTATCACATTACAATCCCTCTGTTTCTGCCTATACTCAGGTATAGGCAAAGTGAATTTGCCTAACTTTGAAATCATTGGTATCAAGACTTTTCATTATTTGTGACTAAAGGAATGATAGAAACTAGGTAACTCTCCCTCTGACTGGGCCTGAGGCAATTCAAAATGTCTCCAAATGCAACAGTGATAGAAGCCAGAAAACATGCCTGTAGTTCTAGCAACAGATTAGCCTCCCAAGGACACTAGCCCTGACTTTTCATTGAATTTAAATGTGGCGATATCTTGCATGCTGCCCAGAACACTGTCAACCATTTAATAAACATTTGTTAAATAGATGAATTTAGTAACCTTACATTTACCTACCTGTTTTCTTATGATAACTTACCTAATTTAAGCCCCAAAGATATATTGCTAATGATGATTCACATAAGGATAACTGGGACGGATGGTGACACCATTTATAGTACTCATGGATCTTGGCTCACACACTTGGGTGGGTACAACACACATTAAAAAAAAATCTATATTTTAATGATTAAAATATATATTTTAATGCCTTGCTCAATGTTTCATAGAAAACAGCCTAAAACAAATACCTGTGTGCTATTAATTATTTGAGGAATACAATTGCAGGGAAGTAGAAGTGGGGGAGTGGGGGTAAGAAGTGTGGCCAGAAAGCAGAGAGAACAGAAGAGAGGCATTAGAGAACTCGTTGTTCTTCATAACAAACACAGCTCATTGACTGGCCTTCAATGATGTCTTCACAGAGACTTTATGGACTTCTGCCTTGTAGAATAATTCTTGGATGGGAGGAAGAAAAATAAATTTACTTTCTTGGTTCCCAATGCAATGTTTTCCTTCCATTAGACTTTAATGATAGTTAAACCATGGCTTTCAAGTTGTGTCATTAGGCCATTTTCTTTGATGAAAAGTCTGGATTTTTTCTAATTCCTAAAGTGATGGGAAGAGCTAACAATGCTGGGGTCTACTTTATTAGTCTGGTGCTTGGCTTCAAATCTTGCACTTTTGTACACAGGGGCTCACAGAAGGCTCATGCAAATAAATGGTCACTTGTTAGCTGCTACATTAGTCCTGAAATAGTGGCTGTATGTCTATAACTTGGATTCTCATTGCTACAGCTGAAAACAGCAGACTTGGGAGTGGGAAGGGAAGTGAAACAGGCTGGGAAGGTGGCAGTGCTGAATCTAAAAGAGACACATATAATATGCCTAATACATGTATCTAAATGTTAGAGTTACTGTATTTGTTATGTATTATTGAATAACAACTTACAAAACTGAATGTTTGTGGAGGGCATCAGGAACAATGCAGAGAAATTAGCTCCAGTGGCCGGTCCCTACACAGAAACAACAAAATATGGAGCTAAAAGTACCGGAGTTAACTTTGTCAGAACTCAGAAAAACAAAGATTCCAGCAACCAAGGGAATGTTTAATCTAGCAAAGGAAACTTAAAAATGGTAAGTAAGCTCTGTGGCATTTTTTTTAATTTTAATTTTTTTATGTTTATTCATTTTTGAAAGACAGAGAGAGAGAGAGAGAGAGAGAGAGCACAAGCAGGGGTAGGGCAGAGATAGAGGGGGACACAGAATCTGAAGCAGGCTCCAGGCTCTGACTGTCAGCACAGACCCTGATGTGGGGCTCGAACTCATGAATCATGTGATCATTACCTGAGTTGAAGTCGGATGCTCAACCTACTGAGCCACCCAGGCACCCCAGCCCTGTGGCATTTTTTATTTGTCCTGCTCTTCCTTCCTTCACAGCTTGATGGTGGTCTTGAAGCTGGAGCCTGGTCCCAGCAGAGCAGAACAAATCTCACCTACAAAGAATTTGTATTTGTATCTTCCAATCTGTCTGGGAGCTACTAAAGACTGACACAAGCCATTTATCTCTATTATAACTAACTTGGCACACACTTGGGGTGCAAACACAGTGAATCATTGCTGGAAAATCTTGTAAGACACACAACCCTCAGTTGCCAAAGGTAAAATATTATGTTTGAAGTATATAACAGCCTAAAGCCTTGAAGGAAAAACTGGGGAGAGAGTTTCTTTGGGAAATTAAGATATTAAAAACGTGTGTATTCTAGGGAATTTAGAGAGCCATGCCTTTGCCTAGAGCATGATGCAGACTCAGAGAAGACCCGAGAAGATCCTAGACTTTTACCCAGGCTGATGTCTAGGGATAGTAAAGCACAATGTGAAGTATAAGTCAGAGTTGTAAATGGCCTAGCTAAAGTGTTAAAGGAGTGCCCCAGTTACTGTCATATCCTTTCTTTTTTTCTTTTTGTTTCATTGTTGTCTCTTGTTCTCTCTTTCTCTCCTGGCATTCAAGGAAATCTTAGTCAAAATGTTAGCTAAATGTACAAAAAGGAACAGAGACTTCAGAGGCCACACAAAGAATATAGACATTCCAAAAATAGTTCAGAAAAGTCACTTAACAAACAGCTACAGCCCAAAACAAGCAAGGGGGGAGAAAAACTGAAGAAGGAGAAAAATGTGAATTTTAGAACAACAGTAAACTATTTGCATGCCCAGTTATGAGCAAAATATTATGGAATATGCAAAGGCACAACAAAATATGGCCCTTTCATAGAAGAAATCTATAAAACTGTCCCTGAGGAGGCACAGACATTGTTACTAGTCAGAGACATTTAATCCACTCTTTTCAATATACTCAAAGAGCTGAAGGAAACCACGGGCAAAGAGCTAAAGGTAAACAGGAGATAATGTACGAAGAAATAGAGAATATCAATAAAGAGAAAAACTGTGAAAAGAAACCAAACAAAAACTAGAGCAAAATAGTACAATTACTGAAGTGAAAAACTCCCTAAAGCAGTTAAACATTAGCAGATTGAAGCATGCAAAAAAGAATCAGTAAATGTGAAGAGAGGGCAGTTAGAATTATCCAGTCTGAAGAGTAGAAAGGAAAAAGAATGAAGAAAAGTTAAGATAGACTAGGGGACCGGTGGCACACCATCAAACAAACATCCCACCAGATGGATTACTAGGATCCTTCATGGAACATTCCCCAGAAAAGACCATTTTTAGGCAGCAAAATAAGTGTCAATACATTTTGCAACATTGAAATTATAAATAAGAATCTTCTATTGACCACAATGGAGTGAAGCTAAAAATCCATAACAAAATGAAAATTAATGAATGCGTGGAAAATTCATAAATCTGTGGAAGTTAAACAACCAAGTCAAAGAGTGTGTCAAGAAATCACAAGGGAAAGTACAAAACACTTAAAGATAAATGAAAATAAAACCACAACATAAAACAAAACAAAAAACCAAAAATAATCAGAGGCAGCAAAAGCTGTTTAAACAAAATTTTATGGCAGTAAATGCCTATATTAAAAAATAGCAATATCTAAAATCAATAACCTAAACTTGTACATTACAGAATGAGAAAAAGAAAAACTAAATCTAAAGCTATAAGAAGGAAGGAAATAATAAAGATTATAGTGGTAAAAACTGAAATAGATAATGCCAAAACAATTGAGAGAATGAACAAAACCAAATTTTGTTTCTTTAAAATGATCAACAAAAATTGATAAACTTCCAGGTAAACTGACGCATTAAAAAAAGATGTAGGGGCGCCTGGG
This sequence comes from Leopardus geoffroyi, assembly GCF_018350155.1. Lineage (NCBI taxonomy): Eukaryota > Metazoa > Chordata > Mammalia > Carnivora > Felidae > Leopardus > Leopardus geoffroyi. Next base: position 55,101,833 of record NC_059326.1, on the reverse strand, counting down.
TGGCGCAGTCGGTTAAGCGTCCGACTTCAGCCAGGTCACGATCTCGCGGTCCGTGAGTTCGAGCCCCGCGTCGGGCTCTGGGCTGATGGCTCAGAGCCTGGAGCCTGTTTCCGATTCTGTGTCTCCCTCTCTCTCTGCCCCTCCCCCGTTCATGCTCTGTCTCTCTCTGTCCCAAAAATAAATAAACGTTGAAAAAAAAATTAAAAAAAAAAAAGAGAAGATGTAGATGATTAAAATAGGAAAAAGAAATGAGGACATTACTTCCAAACTTACAGGATTAAAAGGATTCTAAGAGAACACTATTAAAAATTATATGGCAACAAATTAAATAACTTAGATAAAATTTAAAATTCCAAGAGTCATACAACTTACCAAAATTAACTGAAAAAGAAATACAAATATGAATAAACCTACTGCAAGAGATTGAATTAGTAATAATAACTCCCAATAAAAAGCAGTCTGAGATCAGGGGCACCTGGGTGGCTCAGTCGGTTGAGCATCCGACTTTGGCTCAGGTCATGATCTCCAGGTTTGTGGGTTTGAGCCCTGCATCTGGTTCTGTGCTGAAAGCTCAGAGCCTGGAGCCTGATTCGGATTCTATGTCTCCTCTTCTCTCTGTCCCTCCCACGCTCACGCCTTGGGTCTCTCTATCTCTCAATAATGAACGTTAAGGGGGGAAAAAAAACAAAAACAACAAAGACCAGCAGTCCAGGATCAGATGGCTTCCAATGTTAAAGTAGAATTAATAAAACTCTCAAAGTCTTCCAACAAAAGAGAAGAGGAAGGAACACTGCTTAACTCATTCTGTAAAGCCAATATTATTACCTACATCAAACCAAGGCAATACATTACAAGAAAGAAAAGTACAGATTAATATCCCTTATAAATACAGATGCAAAAATTCTTAACAAAATACTAGCAAACTTAGTCCAAAAGCACATTAAAAGGATTATACACTTTGATGTAATGCGATTTATCTTAGTAATGCAACGGTGGTTTAACATAAGAAAATCAATCATTGTAATATAGCGCTTAAGAGGATAAAGGGTAAAAAAACAAGCATGATCATCTCAATTGGCACAGAAAAACTTTGACGAAATCCACCGCCCTTCATGATAAAAATTAATAAAGAAAAAAACAAAACCACTCACAACAGAGAAACTGAATTTCCTTAACATGATAAAGGGCATTTATGAAAAACTCACAACTAACAATGTACTCAATAGAGAAAAAATAAAATCTTGTCCTTAAGATTAGTTAGAATACAAGGATGCCCACTTTCCCTGCTGTACTTAACATAATACTGGAAGTTCTAATCAGAGCAATCAGGCAACAAAAAGAAATTAAAGGCATCAGAATTAGAAAGGAAGAAATTCCCATATGGCTCAGCAATTCCACTCTGAGGTGTATACCCAAATAATTGGAAACAGGCGTTCAAATACAAAAGACAAAAAAAGAAAAAAAAAAAAAAAGAACAAAAAAAAGAACAACGTGGGTGACTCCTGCAGGCCAGGGCTCCGGCTGTTTCAGAGGGTGGTGCGAGGTGTTTCCTGGCAAGGCGGACAATGAACTTCTCCAGCCAGTAGGGTGCGCCCCGTAACTTCCGGTGTGAGTACGAGGAATAAATTCGAGTCCTGATGAAGCGGTAGGAGAGGCTGCTCTGGGAGGTGCAAACCTTGAGGGATTGCTCTGAGAACGGCGGAATCAGGCCCCAGGTGCTACAGAGCACCCACGCTTTGCAGAGAAAGCCATTTCCCAGGACTTCTGGGGTTCTACCGGCCAGCACCTGGGTGCTGCTGGTGCGACGCCTCCCAGACTTCTCTGTAAGTTTTCTGGCTCACATCACCCATCACGCAAACCCCAATGCTTTTGCGTACCTTGCCCCACCTCAGAGTCATAGTGTGGTGGAGCAATGCCTGAGAGGTTCCGGCCAGCTGTGGGGACGGCTCCAGCCTAAAAACGGCTGGAAAGGGACCCCTGGAAGGACCCCTGGAGGTTAGACTGCGGGCATGAACTGCGCATGCCTGGCTGCAAAGCCTTAGCGTTTCAGGACATCAAAGTTCCCTGGCAGCAAAACAGTTTCCTGCTTTAGCAACCCAAAGGCACCAACTCATTTTCCTCGGGTGCAGAAGTTTCTTCTGGCAGATTCGAGGTGTCTAAAATTCATCTCGTGAGAATATAGCTGCCTGTTCGTGGAGCCTTTCACGTGAAGAGCAGCCTCAGGACATTATTCTCTTTCCTATGCAGCGCACCTTTACCGCACTATTCACAGTAGCAAAAAGGTAGAAACAGCCTAAATGTCCATCAGTGGATGAAAGGATAAACCAGTTGTGGTATATGGAAATAATTGGAATATTATTGATGTTCTACCTGGAAACGTCTAGCATATTCTTTCATAAATAGTCCTTCCTGACCTCAAGTCCTGAATCTCCTCTCCATGAAAATCTATTTGTTGCCGTCTTCCCAAGATCTCGGTGGAGAAGAAAGATGGATCCTTTCTGGGAGACAGCCAAGTCTACTTTCTCATCCTTTCCCTGGTAAGTTTTCTTTTCCTTCAAGCTACGGTATCCAATACTACTTTATTTGGTGGGTGAAAAGCTTTTGCTAATTCTTTTCTCCAAAATACTTCCTTTTCTTCGAAATATTTTGACATGAATCGTTTTGCGTTCCTTGGTTACAAGAACTTTTTCAATTCGAAAGTCAAGGTGAGACTTGTGTTTTTCATATGTTTTATGACATTGCATTATTTCTGTGATTTGTTCAACATGTTAAGACCTAGTTGTTGCTTGAGAAGCATAAAAAGGGAGATTGTATTCGTTATGTATTACTATGTAACAAATTCCCACAAAATTTAGTTGGTTTATAATAATAACCCACACTTACTATTTCAAAATAACTTTGGATCAAGAATCCAGGCCCAGGTTAGGTGGTTTTTTTTTTTTTTTTTTTTTTTTTTGCTTCCATGCCTCTCATAAGATTATAATCAAGGAGTTGGCCAGCATTAGGGTGTCTGTCGAATGACTGGGAAATGATGTCCCTAAAGCTCACTTAAATAGTGGTTGATAGCATTTCGTCTAGTAAGAACAGTTTGACCAAAACTCTAGTTCTTTTCTGGCTATTGCCACATGGGCCTCCCTCACCTTTGTTTTTTTGTTTTTTTTTTTTTGTTTGTTTTGCATCACAGCTAGTAAGATGTAGTCACAATTTATGTAGCCTAATCCTATAATGACATTTCATCACTTTTGCCATATTCTATTTGTTAGAATCAATTCACTACTCTAGCCCACCCTCAAAGGGAGGGAATTTCACAAGGTTTGCACACCAGGGTGTGGATGTCATTGGGGGCCATCTTGGAGTTTGTCTGCCACAGTGACTAAAGAGGCTTCATTAAAAAATATGTATATGTATATATTTTTACTAAAATACATATTTTAAAGGTGGGAGGATATGGTAGGTAGAATAACGGCTCCCCGAAGATTTCCACATCTTAATTCCTGGAACCTGTGAACATATCACATGGTAAGGGAGAATTAAGGCTGCAGATGGAATTACAGTGGCTAACTCAACTGAAATTCAGATAGGGAAATTATCATAGATTATCCAGATGGGGCAAATGTAATCCCAAAAGTCCTTAAAATATGGAAAACGGAAACAGAGGGACAGTGTCAGAGTGGTGCAGCGTTAAAAAGACTCACTTAGCCCTTGCTGTGTTTGAAGGTGGAATGGGGCCCAAGCTTAGGAATGTGTACAACCTTTAGAAGCTGCAAAAGACCAGGGAAGGTTTTTTTCCTCCCCAACCTTGAGAAGGAATGCAGTCCTTCAAACAAACAAACCCCTTGATTTTAGTCCAATGAGATCCATTTCAGAATTCTGACTTCCAGAACTGTAAGATAAATTTGTGCAGTTTTAAGGCACCATTGGGTGGCAATTGGTTAAGACAGCAATGATAAATTAATACAGAGCTATTTTGCCATTTTACTAAAGAGGGAAAAGCAAATAAATGGATAATAAAGCAATATAGACAGGTATAGAGATTTGTGATTAGGAAAGAATATATTTGTCTATGTGAATGTGTATGTGTGTGACTGATACGAGTGATTATTGGATAAGTTTAGACAGAAAATACTATAGTCAAAATAAAGTTTGTGTTTTTGAAAAAAAATCTTAAACCCTCCTATATACAAAGTATAAACCATAGGACCTAATATTGCATCTTTAAGCTTAAGGATTAATATTTGATTTTAGTTTTTTGTTTTGTTTTGTTTTTGAGAAATGTTAGAAATTATATTTGTTAGGTAATGCAAAATAATACCTTTGATAAAAGATTGGGTCTCATAACCTAATTTCAGTAGGTATGTATGTTATAAATCACTGCTTCAGTCACTCAGGGATACTTTTCACCTAAATGTAGTTATTGTGTTAATGACTTTTAGTACCAACTCAGAAATAAAACTACTTTTTAGTACATTTTTAATTTTCTAGATTTTGTTAAGTTTTATTTACTATTACTATTACCATCTCCATTTAGCTGCAAAGACTTGTAATTGTTACATTCAAATGTGATACAATGTCTTATACTTGTTTTAAGAAGAATGTCACCTGTTATTAATAGCAAGTAATAGCTGACAGCATATATTACACATTGGGGATTAGATTTGATTTACAAAGCTCAAGAACTGCAAAGAAAATGTGTGGATTTATAGCATCTGGGTATTTGGCTATGTTTCTAAATTTATATGATACTCCAAGGGAACTTTTTTCCTTGTATAAAACACACATGAAATTTTTCAGAAAAGTTCTAGTACTCTCAGATTGTAAACAACACTCCCTCAAGGTATTGTAAAAGTAAATTATGAGCGGCCACAATTAAGAATACAATGAAACAATTTTATTGAAATTAAATTTATTGGAGAACATTTATATGATACTGCACAGAATGACAAAAGTTCTATCGTTTCTACATAATAATGATCTTTTTATGTTATGAATTGCCAAATTTTTAACTCATGAATGTACAAAGTTTTCTAAAACCATAATTGTGTTGTCATTACTCATGCTTCCCTTCTGCTTTGAGTTCCATAGGATTTTTATATAGAGAATCACAAAATCTCAGACTCTGACAGAATCTTAATGATCATTGAGACCAATATACTAATTTTCCAATTATAAAACCAAATCTTAGGTATTATGAAAGTTACACAAATTTACACAGTACTATTAGAGTCGAATATATAACACAGCTCTTAACTCCTCTTCCATTTTGTATACCACGTTTTCAAAGCACTGACCTATCTTGGGCCATTGATGAGGATCTAGGCTCACTAACAGAGAATACTATCTGTAGAAAAAAAAAAATTGCAAAGCAACTTTATTTTTAATGCAATCCCAGTACAGGAGGGGGAGAAAAAAACCTCACCTAGTAAAGACTTAAAGAAACCTACTGAAAAGTCAGGTTGTGTCTGGGTTTGCTTGGGATGATCTTGATTTGTTCCCATGATCCCAGGCTTAATATTAGGATCTCTTACTTTCTCAGTGAAGTAGGCTGCAAAGCCATTGGCTATGCGTTGGGGTAGAGTTGTGATGAATAAAGGAGAAAGGGTAACATAGTGTTTATATGTAATAAGAAAGTGAGCTTCCTGAAGGCACAGAGTAAGAGCAGCAGGCAGTGTTAGTCATTTGAGGTACATTATCATTTATTTAAAAATTAAACCAGTGAGGGGCACCTGGGTGACTCAGTCGGTTGAGTGACCAACTTCGGCTCAGGTCATGATCTCACGGATTGTGATTTTGAGCCCCACGTCAGGCTCTGTGCTGACATCTCAGAGCCTGGAGCCTGCTTCAGATTCTGTGTCTCCCTCTCTCTCTGCCCCCCCCTCACTCATGCTCTGTCTCTGTCTCAGAAATAAATAAACATTAAAAAAAATTAAAAAATAATTAAACCAGTGAGACTGATTTTTTTTTTTAAGAGGGTAGTTGACTTCACCTGTGATGGGGATACACCAATTAAGAGTGGTGGTACTGAGTGGGACTAGTTTGCTGAGAATGTTTTTGCAATAGTCTGAGTATAATAAACCATGGAATCAAATCTGGGAAGAAGAAAAAAATGTCGAGGTCAGTACAATGGAAAATTTGGATGATTTTTTAGTAAGTGGGAGGGATAGGAGGTGGTGGCCCAAGTGAGTCATAAATAGTGAAGTTACCTGTGATGACAAAGGGGTGACTAAAGGAATTATATATGTGAATCATGAGTTTAAGTGTGGAGCACAAGATGTTACTGAAGGAGGTGTGGCTAAGGGAAGTTTCTGAGAGGAGTTTTGGAAGCACTAGTGAGGAACAGAGAAAACATCTGGTCCACCTCACCAAACCTCCTCTTTCTGGCCCTGATAATTGATAACAGCAAAATCCTCTTCCTTTTGATAGTGCTGCAGCCCAGTGGTCTCAGAAGCAGCTGTTAATAAAGGCCAGAAAGTAGAGAGAAAATTCAGAGAAGAGGTTAACGATCGAGCAGAGTTTGCTGCTAACAGATGTGGGGTTCCTGATGGCAGAGAGAAATGTAGGAGTTGATTAGCAGATTCTAAGTCACGATTATGATGTAGAATAATTCTGCAATGATACAAAACTCAGCAAAACAGGATATTCCCCATGTAGAATTCAAAAGTTATAATGTCAAACATTAAACATCAAGAAATTTATTCATAGGAAAGACTCGTTGGCTCTCAAAAGTATCCAGTGTGATTTTAGTTTGTTTTCTAGCTAAAAGACAGATTAAAATCAGTAAATTGACGGGGGGAGGGAGAAGCAGGAATATAAACATAGGCTAAATAAGCAATAAAATGAAATAGCTAGTAAACTAGAGATGGGGGGAAATAAATCAGGACTATATGAGAGAGGGAAGGAAGGAAGAAGGGACAAGGGAAGGAAACAAAGTACTAAAAATAATGTTTATTGCAAATTGGTGTGCAGGTTAGAAGCCCTCTTTACACTTGTTCACAGTACCTAGGGATAGTATTATACTCTTGTAGCTTGATATTCTATCACTTTGTTTCTTCATAACCATCTTAGGACCTTCAATGTACTATATTTAACAATTTTTTTTTTTTAATTAAAAGCAACCTTTATTCATTTCTGAGAGACAGAGAAAGAATGCAAGTGGGAGAGGGGCAGAGAGAGAGAGAGGGAGACTCAGAATCCAAAGCAGGCTCCAGTCTCTGAGCTGTCAGCACAGAGCCCAATGCAGGCTCAAACCCATGGACCATGAGATCATGCCCTGAGCTGGTCAGACGCTTAACCGACCGAGTCACCCAGGCACCCTACACAAAGTTTTTAGTAGCTATCCAAATTGCCAGGATCCATCCTGCACAGGAACAAGAAATTCCATTGAGTGATGGAAATGTTCTGTATCTTGACTAGGTTCCTATTGTATGTATTAAACAATATACTTTAATCTGTGAATATTATGGCACGTGATTTATAAGTCAGTTCAGCTGATGAAAAGTACTTATGCCTAAATGCTAGCCCAAGAGCTTCTGATTTAATTGGCTCTGAGTACCACCTGGGCATCAGGTGGCCTGAAACCTCTCTAGGTGATTCTGATTTGAATGTGATTCTCTCTTTGGCAGACAGCTACCTACCTGCTTTGTTCTCCTGAGGCCTTTTCTCTGTGTGTGTATACACTTGGTATCTCTTCCTCTTATAAAGACATGAGTCCTATTGGATTACAGCCTTAAATTTAATTACTTCTTGAAGGACCCTGTCTCCAAATACAGTCACATTAGGGATTAGGGCTTCGTGCATGTGAATTTTTTGCAGGAAAATATTCAGTCCACAATATGTTCCTTCTGTATTGGTAAATAGAATAACCTATGAAATATTCTTTTTAAATTTTTTTAATGTTTATTTTTGAGAGAGAGACAGAGACAGAGACAGAGAGACAGAGCACAAGTGGGGGAGGGGCAGAGAAAGAGGGAGACACAGAATCCGAAGCAGGCTCCAGGCTCTGAGCTGTCAGCACAGAGCCCGACGCGGGGCTCGAACTCACGGACCGCGAGATCATGACCTGAGCCGAAGTCGGATGCTTAACCGACTGAGCCACCCAGGCACCCCCTGAAATATTCTTATTAATAAACTGAATCTGAATATAATCAAGAATTTATAGTTAATTTCAGATGTATGGAAAACACAGGTGTGTTAGCTCAGGCTGTTGTAACAAAATACCAATGACTGGATGGCTTGAAAAACAAACTGCTTTCTCACAATTCTGGAGGCTACTAGTCAGGCATGAGGATGCCAGCATACCTGGTTATGGTAAGGAAGGACCTTCATCTTGGTTTGCAAACAGCCACCTTCCTGTGTCCTCACTTGGCAGATAGCACTATGCTCTGGTTTTACAAGGCCAATAATCCAAATGAGCTCCACCCTCATAAACTCATCTGAACTCAATTACCTCCCAAAGGTCCCACCTCCAAATACCATCAGATTAGGGGTTAGGGCTCCAGTGTATGAATTTTGAGGTCATAAATGTTCAGTCATAACTAAGAAGGACTAGATATAAACTATATGCAAAGAATCACACAGCTGATTCCAGAGGAAAGTGCAAGCTTACTTAATGTGAAAGAACAAGATTATTTAATGTGAAAGAAGAATTACACAGTACAAGTTAAATGCGAAGGGAGACTTTATTCAAGACTATTGCAATAGGGGGAGAGAGAGATGGAACTCAGCTCTGCTGAAATAAGAGAGTTTCCAGCCTTAAACTGAGCTAGTGAGAAGTACTGGAGAATGTAATCAGGGAAGTTGGTTAGTGTGATTAGGCCATAATTGTAGCTAATTGGTGCTTAATTGACTGCTTCCCTCCCACTGAGACTAGGAGATAGGGGCATTATCTTCCCTGATAATTACATTTCAAAGGAATGGCTGTCAGGTTTTTAGAAAGGTATTATTGGGTTGTAGACCTGGCAAGAGACAGAGATTTATATCTCAAAGAGGTAGAGACAAAATTGGCAAGAGCAGGTTTTCTAAAGTAAATTCTCTAAGGAAAGGGAGGTCAGAGGTATATACTCAGGAAGAAACCTGTTTAAAGTTTTGTCAAGCTGAGGGGAAGGTTAAGACCTTAGTCAAGCACAACTAACTCTTGATTCTTCAGGAGTCAATGACATAAAAAAAAAAAAAAAAGAACTTCTGAGTTTAAAGGAGATTTAAGAAATATGACACTGAATTTAAAACTTTGACATTTTACTTTATTTTCAAGTTTATTTATTTTGAGAGCACAAGCAGGGGGGTGGGCAGAGAGAGAGTGCAAGAGAAAATCCCAAGCAAGCTCCTCACTGTCAGCTCTGAGACTGATGTGGGGGTTGATCTCACAAACCATGAGGTCATGACCTGAGCTGAAATCAAGAGTAGGATGCACCCCTAAACTTGGACATTTTAATAGAGACTATGATGGGGGTATACCAATTATACTCCCATGAATATATCAACTTGAAAAAGACATTTTTGAGTCAATCCATGGTATTTTATCATGTCCTGGGTGTTATATGAAATCTGTGTTTGTATAAACTTTATGACTTTTAGAGATATATCCTGTAATATATACAGGGATGTAATCACAAGATGTCAATAATATGCTTTAATATACATCCAAATAAAAGAAGACCCTCTCTTCTTCTCTCTTTCAGTTTCTTCCCTCCCTCCCTTCCATTCTTCTCCTTCTGAGGGTACCTGGGAATAACAATTCGCATACCTAGATGAGCTCTTGACCTTGGTTTCTAAATACCTTGAGAAGTTATAGTTTCTAAGACCAAAGCAAGGAAAGAATAATTTAAACCTGGAATAACTTGTTTTGTGAGAAAATTAAGGAATTGCTCATAAAATAGTGGAGAGATTAAAAAATATATATGGGTATTTATTTTGAGAGAGAGACAGAGGGTGAGCACAGGAGAGGCAGAGAGAGAGGAAGACACAGAATCCCAAGGAGGCCCCAGGCCCCAAGCTATCAGCACAGAGCCTGACATGGGCTCAGCCCCACAAACCCTGAGATCATGACTTGAGCCAAAGTCAGATGCTCAACTGATTGGCCCACCCAGGCTCCCCTGGAGACATTTTAAAAGATCACAGAAGTCAGCTTCTGGGAGCTTCAGTCTATCAAACTGAGGTCAATTTGAGTGTAAAAATACTATTAGTAAATTTTTTTTTTTTTTTACCTATTGAATAAAATAGAAATATAGGGATTTCTAGAATAGAAATACTGATATTAGTAAGATAAAATAATAAATTTATTATAAGTTTATTTATAATCATATAAATATATAATATGTATACTTATATATGAATGTAAATATATATTTATACTTCATAAAATAAAATAATAAATAGAGAAGAGTAAAATCTCTTCCTTGCTATAGAATACAAACTAGTAAATGTAAAATAACAGATTAAATTAGAAAATCACACTTGAGGGGTGCCTAGGTGGCTCAGTTGGTTAAGTGTCCAACTCTGGATGTCATCTCAGATCATGATCTCACAGTTTGTGAATTCGAGCATGGTGTCTACTTGGGATATTATCTCTCTCTTAAGGTAAATAAATACAATTTAAGAAAAAAGAAAATCACACTTGCCAACCACCATATAAATGACTAAATCATTCAAGAAATATCAATGGATGCTAAAACTGGCATTGGGTTAGGGGAGGATGAAAAATGAGATTTTACATGGTCTCAACATATCCTGCTACAAAACACTTATTAATTATAGTGGCAGTGGGTTGGGGAAACAAGTCCCTTTACAACTGGAGAAACATGGCAGACACTATCATAAGTAAACCAAGTTAATAGTACCAGTAATGGGTGTCATGTGCTAATTTTTGTGATAATTTGGCCAACAATGCGTAACCTGAGCCTAATCAATGGTGGTACTCCATAAATACACATAGATATGTTACCAAATTATTGTTTTGTGCTAAAAATTTTGTGATCATGAAAGCCAAAAAAGAGCCAAGGAGGTATTTCAGATTGTGGGAAACTAGAAAGACATATGAAGTGAGTGCACATTGTGATTCTGACTTGGATTCTTTTGCTACAAAACAAAAACAGTATTGGGACAATTGGAAGGTCTCTAGTTGATGGGTATATGGAAGTTACTTGTATTATTCTTGCAACTGTTTATTGAGTGTGTTTGTGTATATGAATATATTTAAACAGTGTAATTGATATAGAAGTGTAAAGAATTTCAATGAGTTTTGAAAATGGTCATTCTGGAATGCTATATTTTCTATATCCTAGATTTGAAACTTTGATCATTTATGTCATGTAGAAAAAATTAAGAAAATAATACATTCTTAAAATATGTGATATAAATTTCAAGCACACGCAAAGGTAGAGAGAATTTAAAATTAACTCCTACATTTTTTTCTTCCATTTCCTTTAATTACAGACAAGAAGTCAAAAATGGCAAATTTATTCCATTTCTTTCAAAGCTACTAGTTCATTTATTTACATTTTGAAACACTTTCAGAATTACAGAAAATTGTAAGAATTAAAGAGAAAGAAAGAACATGTGGTTTATACTCGAAACACAAACAGCAGACTCTTGAGAACTAAGTTTCTCTGTAATGGTGTGTTACAGCAAGCCCTACTCTTATATTACTAGGTTGCTGTGTATGTTATATTGTGCTAAGTGGAATTTTCCAACCTGTGATAGTTTCTGCATAACTTTACATTAAGAATAACTTTGGCACATTGCTAGAGCTTCTTCAGCTGTAAAATCTGATACCTAGCCTTTTGTGAGTAACTCCTAGACATGGCCTATTTTAAGTTCATTCAGCACGCCCCTGGAAATGGAATGGTAATTCTATATTACATTTTAGGATGGTGTCTCATCTCACCTATTACCTCAAAAAGTCAGACTTGAACTGTTTAGAAAATTAAGAGTTGAAAGCAGATTCTATTATAGTAACAATTATCACATAGTACATATTAAGGTGAGTACTGAATAATTTGATTTTGAACTGTTGTTCTTGCATTTGGTAAAGTGCTTTGAGTACTGCCTTATTTTGTTTTAAATAAACCACCTTTGTACATATATAACTAATCGGTTAAACTTTCAGAACCAGATATTTTTCCTGAATAAAGATGTAGGGTAGTTAGTGCCTGTAACAAATCCAAATTATACAGTCTAACGGTTTTTATTGTGTTTTTTCATTAAATGCAAACCTGTTGTTTGTTTTACTACACTATTTTTATAGTGAGTCTAATTTAGTACTACCCAGTGCAAGCCAGGAACCAACAAACCTTTGAAGACTCCCATTCCCTCCGTATCTAATCAGTTAGATACTGAAGCCTGCCAATACTGTTATTTCGGTATCTCTGTAATATGATTACATCTTTACATCCCATAAAATATTCAATGGCTCTCCATAATTTAGAGAATAAACACCAAGTTTTTTTAAATGGTGGTACAAGGCCCTTCAAGGTCTGCACCCACCACATTCTTCCAGTTGTAACCCTTGTAACAAACACTGGCTGATTTTTAGATGCTCTGGGTCTTTTGTGCTGGTGGCCCTGCTTCTTATACTAGGAATCAGGACTTGTCTCAACTCCCTTCCTTCCATGTTTACCCTTTATCCTGTGAAGTGCCTGTTCATCAACCAAAATACAGCTTAGGCCTCTCCTCCTTTGCTAGTCTTACTTGGCTACCCATTAAATATGACTAGATTTCCTTTGTAAATCTGTCTCTATTTTTAAAAAATGTTTTAAGTGAACGAGGGTCAGAGAGAGAGGGAAAGAGAATCCCAAGCAGGCTCCTTGCTGTCAGCACAGAGCCCTACCTGAGGCTTGATCTCACGAACCATGAGATCATGACCTGAGTCGAAATCAAGAGTCAGATAGCCATCCAGCCACCTGAGTTAAGCTCTAACAATTGTCTTGCAGTATTAGAATTATGTTTTTACATTCTTTCTGCCTAATTAAATGTCTAAGCTCTCTGAGGACAGATACTCCTTCCAATTTCTTTGTGTCTGTAGGAACAAAGAGGGTACTTTATGCAATCTCTATACTGAGAAAAAAATGATTGCATTGATTTAGAAAATGGTTATTATAATAATGAAGGGGATAAAGAATAAAAGTATTTGAAGCCTATTAAAATAGAACTTGGAAAGAATGGAGGTTGAAAAAAACTCATTTGGTTCCATAGACACTTCTTAAGTATAATTTTATTTAATTTTTAATTGAAGTAAACTTGGTATGACATTATTTTCAGGTATATAGCATAATTTGATATTTGCATTGAATACAAAGTGATCACAATAAGTCTTGTTACCATCTGTTACCATACAATTGACTCCTCTCACCTTCTCTCCTAGGCCACCCCCACCCTCTTCCCATCTGATAACCACCAATCTTTTCTCTGTATCTGTAATTTTTGTTTGCTTTGGTTTAGATTTCACATGTATGTGAAATCATATGGCAGTTGTTTTTCCCTGCCTGACTTATTTAGTATAATACCTTTAGGGTCCGTCCATGTGATTGCAGATGACAAAATTTTCTTCTTTTTTATGGCTGAGTACTATTCCCTGGTATGTTTATGCTATGTCAACATTCCTCCATTTATGCATGCAAATTATTTCCATATCTTGGCTAATGTAAATAATGCTGCAATGAACGTGGGGGTGCATTACTTTTTTTAGTTTGTTTTCGTTTTCTTTGAATAAATGCCCAGAAGTAGGATTGCTGGATCATATGGTAGTTCTGTTTTTAATTTATTTTGAGGAATCTCCATCATGTTTTCAATAGTGGCTGAGCCAGTTTATGTTGCCACCAACAGTATATGAGTGTTCCCTTTTCTCTACATCCTTGCCAACACATGTTATTTCTTGACTTTTGATAATAGCCATTCTGACAGATGTGAAATTATATCTCATTGTTTTGATTTGCATTTCCCTGATGGTGAGTGATGTTGAGCATCTTTTCATGTGGCTGTTGGCCATCTGTATGTGTTCTTGGGAAAAAAATGTCAGATCCTGTGCCTGGTTTTTTTTTTTTTTAATTTTTTTTTTCAACGTTTATTTATTTTTGGGACAGAGAGAGACAGAGCATGAACGGGGGAGGGGCAGAGAGAGAGGGAGACACAGAATCGGAAACAGGCTCCAGGCTCTGAGCCATCAGCCCAGAGCCTGACGCGGGGCTCGAACTCACGGACCGCGAGATCGTGACCTGGCTGAAGTCGGACGCCCAACCGACTGCGCCACCCAGGCGCCCCTGTGCCTGGTTTTTAATTGGATTGTTTGTTTTGTTTTTGAATTGTATGAGTTCTTCATATAGTTTGGATATCAGCCCCTTATTGGATATATGATATGATATTGGATAATGGCTATATGGATATTATATCTTCTCCCATTCAGAAGGTTGTCTTTTAATTTTGTTGATGCTTTCCTTAGCTGTGCAGAAACTTTTTAGTGTGATAGAGACCAATATGTTTATTTTTGTTTTCATTGTCATTGCCTTCAGAGTCAGATCCAAAAGAAATAATGCCAAGTGTGGTGCCACGGAGCTTGCTGTTTATGTTTTCTTCTCATTTTCTGGTATCTGGTCTTACATTCAAATCTTTAATCCATTTTGAATTCATTTTTGTGTATGATGTAAAATAGTGGCTCAGTTTCATTCTCTTGTACATGACTGACTGGTTTTCCCAGCACCATTTATTGAAGAGACTGTCCTTTCCTCATTGTATAGACTTGTGTCTTTTGTTGTAAATTAATTGACCACATATATATATATATATATATACGCACACACATATATGTATGTTTATTTCTGGGCTCTCCATTCTCTTCTATTGATTTGTATGTTGTTTTTATGCCAGTCCATACTGTTTTGATTACTGTGGCATTGCAATGTAGTAAAATCAGGGAGCATAATATACCTCTAGCTTTGTTCTCTTTTTCAAGATTACTTTGGCTATTCTGGGTCTCTGTGGTTCCATACAAATTTTAGAATTTTTGGATTGTTCTCATTTTGATAAATGCCATTGGAGTTTTTATAGGGATTGCATTAAATTTGTAGGTTGCGTTGAGGAATATGGACATCTTAACTATTCTTCCAATTCATGAGCATGGAATATCTTTCCATATATTTGTTTCTTCTTCATTTTATTTCATCTTTGTCTAATAGTTTTCACTGTAAAGGTCTTTCACATTTTTGGTTAAATTTATTCCTAGATATTCTTTTGATGCAATTATAACTGGGATTGTATTCTTAATTCTCTTTCTGGTAGTTTGTTATTAGTGTTTAGAAACACTATGAATTTCTGTATATTGATTTTGTGTCCTGAAACTTTACTGAATTCATTTATTGGTTCTAAGACTTTTTTTGATGGAGTCTTTAGGGTTTTATACATATAGAATCATGTCATCTGCAAATAATTACTGCTTTACTTCTTTGTTTCCTATTTGGATTTTATTTATTTATTTGTTTGTTTGCCTAATTACTATGGCTAGGATTTCAATACTGTGTTGAACAAAAGTGGTAAGTGTGGGCATTTTTGTGTTGTTTCTCAGCTTAGAAGAAAAGCTTTTCACTATTGAGCATGTTGTTTGCTATGGGTTTGTCATATTGGCCTTTATTATGTTGAGGTATGTTTCTCCTATACCCACTTTGTTGAAAGTTTTCTCATAAATGGCTGTTGAATTTTGTCAGGTGCTTTTTTGCATCTATTAAGATAGGCATGGGACTTTTATTTTTTATTTTGTTAATGTGGCATATCAAGTTGACTGATTTTATGGATGTCAAACCATTCTTGCATCCCTAAAATAAATCTTTTTTGATCATGGTGTAGGGTTCTTTTAATGTATTGTTGGATTTAGTTTGCTAATATTTTGTTGAGGATTTTTACATTTATATTCACTAGGGACATTGGCCTGTAATTTTTTTCTTGTGGTATCCTTGTTTGGTTTTGGTATCTGGGTAATGATGGCTTCATAAAATAAGCTTGGAAGTGTTCCCTCCTCCTTAATTTTTTTGGAAGAATTTGAGAAAGATAAAATATTAATTTTTCTTTCAATGTTTGGTAGAACTCACCAGTGAAGTCGTTTGATCCTGGACTTTTGTTCATTGGGAGGTTGTTGATTTGGGGTAGTTTTAATTTCAATGCCCAGATCTTCAGATTTATTATTATTTTTTTTAAGAATTAAAAAAAATTAGCACCAATGGAATTTGAATATTGAAAAATTTTTATCATAAGATGTTTCAGTTGACCCTCAGTTCTATGGGAATATAATAAAACCTGTGTTCTCTAGTATCATAGTATGATACAAAAGGATAGTTTTGAACTATTAAATATCCATTCAGACTTACCTCCTTTTGAATCATCTCTTATCATAATCTTTTTCCTGTTCAAAAATTACCAGTATCAGTAGTTAATAAATATTGAGGAATCACTCTGCTCTTAGGGATTACAATTATCTCAGTTCATTTAATCCTCAGACTGTCCATATGGAATAGATACTGTCTTTATTCCCATTTGCAGTATGAGGAAATCATAAAGTAGGGTATGAATTATACTTCCCAAGGTCACACAGTTGATAAGAAGTGCTATGCCATTTTAACTAGGCAGTCCAACTCCAGAGTTCTTACCTTCAAGCCCTAAAACTTTAAAATATTGCTGGGGTTCCTGGGTGGTTCATTCGGTTAAGCATCTGACTCTTAATTTTAGCTCAGGTCATGATCTCACAGTGGTGAGGTCGAGCCCTACCTACATTAGGCTCTGTGCTGAGCATGGACCCTGCTTAGTATTCTCTTTCTCCCTCTTCTTCTGCCCCTCTCTGCTTGCACATGCACACATGCAGGCTCTCAAGAAAAAAAAAAAATGTTGCCTATATATGCTTGTGTCTTAAGGAAACAATATATAAATCAACTTTTAACTTTTTAAAAAATTTATTTTATTTTTTAAATGTTTGTAATTTTCAGGAGAGACGGAGAAAGAGAGAACATGAGTAGGGGGGAGGGCAGAGAGAGAGAGGGAGACAGAGAATCCCAAGCAGGCTCCACGCTGTCAGTGAAGAGTCCAGTATAGGGCTTGAACCCATGAACTGTAAGATTGTGACTTGAGCTGAAATCAAGAGTCAGATGCTTAACCAACTGAGCTACCCAGGCACCCCAAATCAACTCTTAACTTTATTACTTACTAATTACTTTAATACTTACTTTATTTTATGCTTATAATTTTATCAATAATAAAATCTCAATCTAAGTGTATAAGGAACGAGTTGTTAGATTTTCTGATTCAACCCTTATTGATGGAAAGGGTTCCAAAAACTTGACTAAATGATGGACTCATGGAAGCAAGATTTGATTTACCTGCTAGTTATCAGAGGATGTCTAAAGTGCATCATGCTATTTTATGATATTTCACAATTTAACAAGCTTTTCTTGTAATAAATGGGTGAGCAAATAAAATGAGATGATGATAGATGATTTCAGTTACAGAATGTTTGGTCAACTCAGGTTTTGTGGATATGATTGAGATTATTTATAACATATAGCTTTTAAGTCAGATGTTATCACTTTAGGAATAGGAGACTGAAAGTTGTATACAATTTCCTCTCTCCAAGGTTTATCATTTGATGGATTTAATGTCTTTGCCTTTATATTGTCTTACTGTTGCCCTACACAGATCCCAGATTCAAAACAAACAGCTAAAGCAATGAAAAATACGTATTTCTTAATCAGGAGCTGAAAAATAGACTTTAGAGTACTATATTGACCAATATAGACTGCAGTAACTCCTAAATATCAATATTTTAGAAACACCAAAGTTTATTTCTTTTCCACACTCTGTAGATGTCTATCTACTTCTTGTTAAATGTTTCCTGCCTGCAAGTACTACATATCACTGTCACTCATGTTTTATTCAGCAGAGTATGTTATACCTTATCAAGGTAACTGTAACGTTCCAGTGTGCTCAGAAATAGATTGGAGAGTGGAACTTAGGTATTGGCAAACAGTGGTAGTATCTAGCATAAGTACCAAGATGGTAGGGAAAGCCATGTTGTAGGTTGTTCCTATTATCTCTCTTCTACAACTTTTGGTATTTCTGTAGTTTTGTTTTTTTAACATATTTTTGCTTTTGTTTTCTTTCTAAAATATGTATTGTTGCTAATAATATTTCTTTCTCAAATATGTTATTGCATCATCCTGTTGCAGATCTGTTTTTTTCTCTCCTATTTTTGGACTTCTCCGTACTTATTGAAGACCTACGAGAAGCCCAGGAGTGTCACATTTATTTGTAAAAGATAGAGGATTCTATTGTACTTAATATTTTTAACGGATTGTTTGCAGCTCAAAATGAATTGAAATTTATTTAATTAAAATAGTTTAATATCAATTATTTTCTGTTAATTATGGCTTAGAAGGACAAGATGTTAGAGACTATATAATCAGCTAAACATGTCAAGCAATATAGAAAGGATGATATCATCAGGACTATACAAGAGCTCTGACAGTGGGAAGAAGCAAATATAAGATCAAAAGATGAGAGCAAGAGATTAAATTTCCTGCTGGATTCAAATTTTGAGATTAAGAAATAAGAAAAAGAAATCAGGACATGTCAAACTGTATCCAAAACATCTGAGTAATTATAAGGAAATACCTCGAACTATTATCATCTTCCTCTTAATAGTCTCTTTGGAACTTGAGACCTTGAGGCTTTTTTTCTTTGTAAAACTTTCATATAAGCAAAAATCTGTAAGAATTAAAAAAAAACTTTTATATAAGATGCTTCACCATTATGTCAGATACAAGAACGGAAAAAATAACTTAAATTCTATAAAGGAAGTAGCACATTTCAGTTAAATCAAACTACTGCATTTCTGTTTATAATGAGGCCTGTTAAAATGCACTTTATGAAAAATGTATAATTGACTAACTTTTGTATGAGATATTGAGGTTACTTGCCTACCTAGAGCTGAGTCTTCACATAGTGCTGAATTGCTACAAACTAGAGGCAACAAAAAAATAAAACAAGCTTTAAGTTCTAAGAAGATAGATATAAATGTCCCTGTGAGGCTCTTAAACACACCATTTCAAATTTTTCTTGCATTATTCCCTGTACAATATGAATATGATCATAATAGCTACGGGCTTATAAATGTATCATTCAGGGCCAAGAATACAAGCGTAAAAGAATGAAAAATATAGGAATTAAAGAAAACAGTATATTTAAATCCTTTTGCTATTATAGTATTGCTTTGCTTAATTTCATTAAAACTCAAGCCATGCTCCTAGCTATAGGCCAAAGACAATATTATATTATATAAATAGGACAGTATGTCATTTAAATTAAATTGTATTGAAGAATTAAGACATACTTTGATCTGTTTACAGGAATAATTACTTTTTAAGCTGTAGTTGTAATAGGCCAGTAGGTACAAAAGTACTTTGTAAATTAAAATGCATTATGTTTTATATATTATTAATAAGGAAGGTGATTACATGTGAATCCATACTTAAGCCTTAATATAAAATTTTATTTTAGAGTTCATGTCATAGATTTCAGTTATTAAGAAGATTTCCTGTAACCATAACGTTGGATATTTTGGGACATTTATCTCCCTACACGGAGCCACACATATCTTTTTTATTGAAGTCTCTGGAGTGTTAAAGTAAGAATATAGTGAAAACAATTTTAAAAACTTTTCTTAGCATTTCAGTGATGGGGAAAAAATAAGAAAATAGTGTATTTAGATAATACATGATTGCCCATTAAAAGCAGTCACTGAATATTAAATATATATAACAATCTCTTTTAAAAAAAATTCTTTTAGTGTTTATTTTTGAGAGAGAGAGAGAGAGAGAGAGCAAGCAAGAGGGAGAGGAGCCAAGAGAGAGGGAGACACAGAATCCCAAGCAGGCTCCAGGCTCTGAGCTGTTAGCACCAAGCCCGATGTGGGGCTCGAACCCACAAACTGAGAGGCCATGACCTCAGCCGAAGTCTGATGCTTAACAGACTGGGCCACCCAGGCGCCCCTACATATAACAACTTCTATGGATGTTTTTTTTTTCAAGATTTCTATTTTGGGTGTGGTTATCTGTCTTTAGCTGCATCTGCTGTTTTCAAAGTTTCCGAACGTGTATACTGACAGTTTCTCAAAAAAATAATTCTTGTGATTTCAAATAATTATAAGTTAAAGTTCATGTCAGAAGATAAATTATCATATGGACTGCTCCTGTCAAATTTATTTCCTTTTTGCTTTAACCAATATGCATCAAGAATCTCTTTTGATGCTTATCCAAAATAAATTTAAAATGTACAGTTTCTCTAAGAATTTTCATTAGCATCTTAATTTATATGTAAGTTTTATTAATAAAGAAAGGTGTGACTTTTTTTAAAGTTCATTCTTTTGAGAGGGAGGGACAGAGTGTGTGGGGGGGAGGGGCAGAGAGAGAGGGAGAGAGAGAGAATTGTAAGCAGGCTCTATGCAGCCAGAGCAGAACCTGACATGGGGCTCGAACCCACAAACTGTGAGATCATGACCTAAGCCAAAATCAAGAGTCAGACGCTTAACCGACTGTGCCACCCAGACATCCCAAGCCATAATTTTTTAAAAGTTAGCAACTGTAGGGGCTCCTGGGTGATTCAGTTAAGTGTCCATCTTTGGCTCAGGTTATGATCTCCCATTTGGTGAGTTTGAGCCCTGAGTAGGGCTCTGTGCTGACAACGTGGAGCCTGGAGTCTGTTTTGAGTTCTGTGTCTCCCTCCCTTTTTGTCCCTCCCCTACTCATGCTCTGTCTCTCTTAAAAACAAATAAAAAACTTTTTAAAAGTTGATAACTGTAATATTAATTTTGGCTTTAAAAAAACAAAGGAAAAACAAAACCCAATAAAGTCCTCCTACCAAAATTGACTTAATTTTGTATGTTGTAAAAACTTAATCTCTTTTGTAGTTGTTTTACTTCCATCTAGAGAGATCATTCAAGAGCACATGGAATGGGAATGAAACCCAGCGATAAGTAATCTAAAGTATTGGTGTGGAAGAACATGCGTTCTGAGGCAAATATTACCTTTTCTACTAAGACTAGTTATACAAAGATATATAATCTAGGTAATTAAGTCTAAAATATATGTTTTCACCATAATATTAGGACCATTTATTTGTAGTTCCTTCTGCATGTTTATCTTCTCTGTTTTGGCTTGAAAATTCCATTTTCAAGCAAAGGAAGCAAAGGCTAAGATGACTGGTAGTCCAGGTGTTGGGGTTCAGTAACAAAGGCTATGGGATTCCATAGAATAATGCAAGAGAGCCCTTAGTTTCTACTCGGGATAACATGACAACCAAATAGGTGCAAAAAGATACTTCCTGTCAAGTAGTTAAATCTCCCAGAGAAAGATTTTAGCAGAAGATGTTCTCTTTGAAGAGGAAGTTATCCAGACGACTTGCCCCTTTTTCTAGGTAAGGCCAGTTTCTTTTACGCTTGCTTTAGTTGATTTAAGAATTTTCTACTTGAAGTTGTCTAGCATGAAAATAATGCAATGAGAGGTTTTAGAGGACACATTACACTTGATTGAACACATTCCTCAAAATTACCTATTTATCCATATAACTAATTCCTCTTGTGATCTCCAACTTATTGGTACAAATTGCATTCTAAACTCAGAGTTACTAAGGCCAGAGACCATGTTTTAAGTATCACTGTATTTCTACTACTGAGAACAGTGGATCATACATCTCAGGATTTCAGGTATTGTGTTTTTTTTTCCTAGTCACCTAGGGACTTTTCTTATATTCTAAGTTTTTTTTGGAGACTCCAGGGTGTCACTAGTGGAAGTATAGCTTCTTATATAGTACTCACTAATTGAATTAGTATAGGAAATATCTTCTGACAGTTTAGAAAGATGAAAATTAGATCAGCATTTTCAAAACCGGTGTTGATTTGATACATGCTAATAGTTGCTAGACATTCATTTGATATTAGGTAACACTTGTCATTAAAAAAATTATTTGGTGAAATAAGTTTGTGAAACACTGTATTATTGTATACTTCTGAAAATTTGAAGTGTACATCAGTATAATAATAGTTCTAAGATATCCTACAGTAAAAACATCTATTGATTTTTAAAACATTTCCAGTCCTTACTCAAGAATGAAAAATACTTGTGAATCATCATTTCATGGAACAATTATGGGCAAATTTTTACTTAATATGAGGATACGTGACAACAATGGCTGATATCTATAGAAAACGTAAAATCAAAATTACACAATTTCTACATTTAACCCAGGGAAAGGTGAAGATTCCCATTATACATTTCTAGAGTTTACAAATATAACAAAATTTCTCTCCCCATAAAACTGAAGAAGAGTTGTAAAAATCTATGTACGTCTGGTAGGAGAAAAGAACCTAAAGAAAAATAAAAGTCAAGGTGCATTTAATACAGATCTTTGCCCCTACTGGGTATTTAAAAATACATACATTTCATTTGAATACTCTTTTCTAGATATGGGTACAAGGTGTTGAAAAGGAGGTAAATTAACTAACTACCTTAGCATTTATAGGGGATGATAAAGAGAATATATAGAATTTTATCAGATATTTATGTTTTTTTAATTAATTTTTTTAGCAACACTGAAGATGGAGTGAAAAGTATAAACAAAGATTGAACACCAATAAAGAATAGGAATTTTTTGGCCTTTTTCAAAAGACTGGGGCAGAAAATTGAATTAATATTTGTGGTCGATATCTGAAGAGTTAGTAAAGTTCAGATCATGTAAAGTCCACAACCCAAAGGTATTTGTTCTTATTTCTTAAGGCCATTGGAAGAAACTCAAAAGATTAGTAGAAGGACATACTTATATTGACATGTAGAAGGATCACGCTGAAAGCATCAGTGACTGTAGTGGACAAAGGTAACCACTGAGACAAGAATCGTGGTTTGGGAGTCCATTGAAATAGTGACCCTAAAGTATACTTAGAGTGAGCAGTTTTGGGGCCTGAAGGACCGGGAGAAGTCCTAGATATGGGTTAGTGACCATGGATAACAGTACTATTGGTAAAGATAGGGTTAGGATAGGATGTCGAACAGATTCAAGGTGATGGGAAATAGTGATATTCAGTAACGTCAGGTTCTTAGTATCTTACGAAGAAAGTAGGTATGACTTGCCATCAGATGCAGGTAAGTGTCTTGAAAACAAACTGAGAAATATAAGGTAGAGATATAACATTAAAAGTCAGTAATACATAGGCAGTGTGTCAATATGTAGATGAAAAGCTAACGTAGACAGATAGTAGTAGTGAGAAGGAGACATCATAGAGAAAGAACCAGAGCAGTAAGGTATCTAGAAAAGTGTTATAGAAGATGTGCTGTGAGGCTACCACAACAATTGGGGTCAAGTATGGTTAATTCAGAAAGGTTTAGTTGAATCTGGCAATTGGGAACTCATTGTTCCTTTGCATAAAAAGTTCTAGTTTTGAAGTCAGGAAAATTTAAGCCTCAATAAATTTAGATCTTAACTTTCCAGATTAAGTACCGTTTATAGAAAATTTTCTTTGATGTGTTTTCTGTAGACTTAAGTGACTAAATTTCTGGGAATACAAACTCTTCTGACAGGAGAGAAATTCAAAAGATACACTTTTCACTTAGCTTTTTGTTACATTGGTAAGCAAAACGAACTATTATGCAAAATTAGAAATATGAATTTACAAGAAAATTACCATAGAAAACATCTTTAAGCCTTTATTTTACAGATTAGGAAACTGATGGATAGTGATGTGGAGAAAATACTGACCTTAAGTTGTCTTAATTAGCTTTCTAATTTAATATATTTGGAAAAAGCTTATACTTGTGTATTAAAATGTGTATGAAATCCATACATTTTTAATTTTGCTTACTGGCATGCAGAGGTTTGCCTCAACTCTATAATAAAAATTGGATTTAGTAAGAAGATTTTGTTGACATTTACCCAGGTATCAAACAGGTAATTGAACTTATTTTTTTTTCATGCTGTAATATAATGATGACACAGCCTCAGTTGCATAATAACTAATAAAAAAATTAGAGCTTATAATTGTTTTTCTGAATTTTCATTTCTTCCAACTAAAGAAAAACAAAAGAAGGAAAAATCACTATTACTGATGTGTAATATATCTGGGCTTTATTTTTTATATTACTTTCTACATAGAGTGATTTTTCTTTAGTGGAAACAAGAAATAATAAAAAAAAAATAGTCTTTCCCTGGAGTAGCCGAAAAAGAGCAATTCACTAGTGACCACTGTAAATTGCTTTAGTACAATAAAGGATATTGATTCATAGGCTCTGCAAAGACTGAGGACTTAAAGCAGTAAAATGCCAGAAGAGCAGGTGATATGATGTAAGGGGAACAAGTTCAGTAGTGAAATGGCATGAGAGAAAGCACCAGTATGATCTGATGTGTAAAACTTTGGACCTGATGCAATATTTAAAAAGTATCATGATTTTAAAAAATGCACTGTAGATACATAAAGCAGAACAGTTAAGCCAAAAACAAAGGGAGAGGAAGGATAAAAAATCAGCAAACCAAACATAGGTGAGGATTACTGTTGTGGGAATTGAGAAGAAGCTGATAAGACTGATGGCAGAAGGATAATGAGAGGTGAAAAAGTTGAGATGCAACAAAGAGAGAAAGCAATAAGCTAACAGGACAGAGAGGGGAGAGCTCATTGCAATAATGACAGGAAGACAGTAAATCACACAAAAGTTGAAGGGGAAAACCATCAATAGGAGACACTAGATGGTAAAGAAGAAGAAAATGGGTTTAAGACCCATTTTCCTTCTAGCAGTAGAGGACAAAGCGATACCACATATTTCTTGAGGGTTTGCTGCATTTATACAAGAAATTTGATATAGATTCAGGTACAATGCACATTTAGGAAATAGGAGCATACTTACATGTGGAAGATTTTGATGTGTTTATTACTAAACTCTACTAAGGAAGCCATGAGTTCCAAGGTAATATAACAGAGCATTTAAAATTTGTAAGCATGTAAAAATGATTAGGTACAATAGAGAATGCACACTTAATCAGTTAAATTTCCCCAAAGTAAAATAGTTTTCACAGAGCTACCAAATTAAATCTCAACCCCAGAGGTCAATTCAATTAGATTAGTCAGCCTCTGATTCATACTGCGGGTGAGAGGTTACAGAGGACGCTTTCAGACCTTCAATGATTCCTATGCAATTGATGGAGTTGACTTTCTCTTTGTGAAAATTCTCTTTTTATGGCTTGCATGGCACTGTTTGTTTTTTTTTCCATTCCTTTTACTCCTTCCCACTCCTTTAAATCTATACCTCTTCCCCCACCCACTGTGTGTGTGTGTGTGTGTGTGTGTGTGTGTGTGTGTGTGTGTGTGTTTCCAAAGCAGCAATCCACTCTATATCCCCTGCCCTTCAAGCTCATCTGCTCTCAGGAATGTAATATTTAATCTAAGAAAATTTCCCCATAATTTATACCACTAGCTGTGAAATTCCTCTAGATTTTCCCACTGACTGGTAGAAAATTTCACTTTTCTACTTATTGCCTCATTTACCATAGCATAGGTAATTTTGAACTTTAGTTTTTTCCATTTATTTTCTGTTTTTTTCACTCTGTTTTTTTTTCTTTCTGTTAATGATACTAAGATCATCTCAACTACTAGACTTGAAAACTTGGAAGACTTTTCCCTTCACCTTACCCCTCACAAATCATGGTTATTTTAAGCCTTCAGTGCTCCCCAGTACTGTTCCAAGAAAATTCAGTCTACCATTTTCCAGATACCATTGTAGCAGCTGGGATATGGCAGTGAAAGTACCATCCACATCCCTTACCTCATGGATATTCTAGTGATAAATAAAATGTAGCAGTTGAAGTATGAGTTTCTCTTGGATAAAATCTGAAAGTAAACACATTTCTATTTTCAGGCTCGATAAAAAGCCCCTCCTTTAAAAATGTTATGGAAAATTCTAGTTAAAAATAAGTTTTACCTGGAGTTCCAATTCATTGAGATTCTTGTAAGTATTAAAAGACACCATTTAAAACCATTCTGTCAATCAAATCGAATATGATTGAGCATTTGGGAATAAAGATTTTGTGTGATGCCCTGTTTGGCAGGGCTGAGGGGTGATACAAGTTTGGAGGTCTATCTTAACTCTGTAAAAATCCCTAAAATGATATTTTTACAGTGTCCTTTTTAAATGGTTTTGGATGACACAATACTTATAGTCAAGTATACGTGGAAAGTATCAATTATGATATTTTTTCGTCTTTCTCCTCTGAAAAATAGAAAAAAAAATGACAGAAAAGAGGAACAACACTGGAAACTTCAACACTTAGAAAACCATTTTGAGTGTTGAATGAATCACATTTTATTTATTTTTTAATTTTGTTTTTTATTTTTTAAAATTTACATCCAAATTAGTTAGCATATAGTGAAACAATGATTTCAGGAGTAGATTCTTTGGTGCCCTTTACCCATTTAGCCCATTCCCCCTCCCACAACCCCTCCAGCAGCCCTCAGTTTGTTCTCCATATTTATGAGTCTCTTCTGTTTTGTCCCCCTCCCTGTTTTTATATTATTTTTATTTCCCTTCCCTTATGTTCATCTGTTTTGTCTCTTAAAGTCCTCATATGAGTAAAGTCATATGATTTTTGTCTTTCTCTGACTAATTTCACTTAGCATAATACCCTCCAGTTCCATCCACATAGTTGCAAATGGCACAATTTCATTCTTTTTGATTGCCGAATAATACTCCATTTTATATTATATTATATATTATATATTATATATATAATATATATATAATATATATATAGTATATATATATATTATATATATATACCACTTCTTCTTTATCCATTCATCCATTGATGGACATTTGGGCTCTTTCCATACTTTGGCTATTGTTGATAGTGCTGCTATAAACATGGGGGTGCATGTGTCCCTTCGAAACAGCACACCTGTATCCCCTGGATAAATGCCTAGTAGTGCAATTGCTGGGTCATAGGGTAGTTCTGTTTTCAGTTTTTTGAGGAATCTCCATACTATTTTCCAGAGTGGCTGCACCAGCTTGCATTCCCACCAACAATCAAAAAAGATCCTCTTTCTCTGCATCCTCGCCAACATCTGTTGTTGCCTGAGTTGTTAATGTTAGCCATTCTGACATGTGTAAGGTGGTATCTCATTGTGGTTTTGATTTGTATTTCGTTGATGATGAGTGATGTTGAGCATTTTTTCAAATGCTCGGTTGGGCATCTGGATGTCTTCCTTGGAGAAGTGTCTATTCATGTCTTTTGCTCATTTATTCACTGGATTATTTGTGTTTTTTTGGTGTTGAGTTTAAGTCTTTTGTAGATTTTGGATACTAACCCTTTATCTGCTATATCATTTGCAAATGTCTTCTCCCATTCTGTCGGTTGCCTTTTAGTTTTGCTGATTGTTTCCTTCGCTGTGCAGAAGCTTTTTATTCTGATGAGGTCCCAGTAGTTCATTTTTGTTTTTGTTTCCCTTGTCTCCGGAGACCTGTTAAGATGTTATTGTGGCTAAGATCAAAGAGGTTTTGCCTGCTTTCTCCTCGAGGATTTTGATGGCTTCCTGTCTTACATTGAGGTCTTTCATCCACTTTGAGTTTATTTTTGTGTATGGTGTAACAAAGTGGTCCAGGTTCATTCTTCTGCATGTCGCTGTTCAGTTTTCCTAGTACCACTTGCTGAAGAGACTGTCTTTATTCCATTGGATATTTTTAACTGCTTTGTCAAAGATGAGTTGGCCATACGTTTGTGGGTCCATTTCTGGGTTCTCTATTCTGTTCCACTGATCTGAGTGTCTGTTCTTGTGTCAGTACCACACTGTCTTAATGATTACAGCTTTGTAGTATAGCTTGAAGTCTGGGATTGTCATGCCTCCTGCTTTGGTTTTCTTTTTCCAGATTGCTTTGGCTATTCGGGGTCTTTTCTGGTCCCATACAAATTTTAGGAGTATTTGTTCTAGCTCTATGAAGAATTCTGGTGTTACTTTGATAGGGATTGCATTGAATATGTAGATTGCTTTGGGTAGTATTGACATTTTAACAATATTTGTTCTTCCTATCCAGGAGCATG
Organism: Leopardus geoffroyi; assembly: GCF_018350155.1. Lineage (NCBI taxonomy): Eukaryota > Metazoa > Chordata > Mammalia > Carnivora > Felidae > Leopardus > Leopardus geoffroyi. The sequence goes on along the minus strand of NC_059326.1, from coordinate 55,073,741 downwards.
GAATCTTTTTCCATTTTTTTGTATCTTTTTCAGTTTCTTTCATAAGCTTTCTATAGTTTTCAGTATTTAGATTTTTCACTTCTTTGGTTAAATTTATTACTAGGTATTTTATGGTTTTTTTGTGTAACTGTAAATGGGATCAATTCCTTGATTTCTCTTTCTGTCACTTTATTGTTGGTGTATAGGAATGCAACTGATTTCTGTGCATTGATTTTATATCCTGCCACTTTGCTGAATTCATGAATCAATTCTAGCAGTTTTTTTGGTGGAATCTTTTGGGTTTTTCATAGAGAGTATCATGTCATCTGCGAATGAATCATGTTTTAGATAAAGCAATCTAGGCTTTCTATGTGGGTAGCATTTCTGAGCCTGTACATTTATCTTCCTAATTTCTACCTTTCCTCTTTTGAGCCTTTGTGTGAACATGTTTTGTGGACATTGAAATGGTATTGCCATAGTCTAATATTGTCCTGCCCTTCTCATCTTTGTGTTACCTATAACCTTTCATCTGAACTGTCATTGTGGCCTCCTAATGTTTCCTTCCTTTCTTTTTTTCTTTTTTTTCAATGCAGCTTTGTATTACCTCTGGATTTGTCATATTACACAAATAAAATTTCTTCAATAATTACTTACAAGGCATAATAAATTAATAAATGAAAAACTAAGTGGCTGCCCAGATGTCATTAAAGCTTTTATATTAATAACAGGAGAATTTTGTAGAGATATTTTACAGTCAGGTATAAGTATTTACTAAAAAATAAAGATACTGCGAAGGGAGTTTTCATTAAATATACTGATAACTAGACTTCAGTTTTCTGTATTATTTTTGTCTAGTAAATTTAAAAAGACTGATGGTAATTACCTTTGCCTGTTTCTATGGTCCAATACAATTTAACCATTTCCTGTCTTTTCTATAGTAATTTCCTCTTGACTTGTCAGGTGAAAGCACAAGAGTGAATTCAAAGGTCAAGAAAGTTTATATGTTGTTATGATTCAATTCTATCACCAGATATTAGCATCTCTGATTTAAAATATCTCTTCAATTTTCATGTGGAAGATTTATTTCCTTCCTTTCTTTTACTCTGTGTCCCTTTATATACACGTATCCTCTCTCACACAAACAACCCTGTTCTAGAGAGGAACTACCTTTTATTTGTCTATCCAGATTGGTGCCTGTCAAAACATGCATGTTAATTTTTGAATTAGATTCATGGGAATCCTATTACTTACCTCAAACCAAAACCTAGTGATAATACTAACTACGGAATCATCATGCATTCTTTTACTGGAGAAGTCTGATACTTACAGATTCTGATTAAGGAAAAAAATGTCTTTTTATCTTTGACTTTAGTACAAGTTTTGGTTTTGGGTTAACATACAGGATGCTTGGTCAGTGAAGGAGAAACAGGGCTCATATGATGGAAGCCAATTCAGTTATTGATTATCTCCATTTCCTGTCTCATCAATTTTACAGCTTAACTTTTCAGCTAGCCGTGGTGCTGTTAATGCATAAACTCCGTATTTATTTACAGCAATCCACGGTGTAAGAACATAAAATACTCTTGGCAATATTTTAAGTAATGATAGAAAATACCGAGGAAGTTATACAGATTCAGGACTTTACACCAGCACAGCATTATCCAAAAGGTTTGATTCAGAAAGCACTTAGGATCCTGATTCCTACTGCTTTCTCCTTCCTGCAGTCCTCATCACTCCGTATTGTCTTAAGCATGCTGCTTGCCACTTACCAGTTAACTCCCTGAATTCCTGAGTCCTATTCATTTGAGACCCCTTAAAAAACCACCACCACCACCACCACCGTCAACAACAACAAAAACAACAAACCTCTTTTGCAAATCTGTGGCTCCCACCTGTGCTCGAATATTAATCTTCCTCTTTTTATATTGAGACTGCTGTGCTTTCATCATTCCCCTTGTCCTAAAAGCTTACTCAAGCCTCACTCATTTCAAGTAGCCATTCTTAAAACAAGGTAACATGAACTAAGAGCAAGGGGAAAGGCAGTAACCTAACTGATATTCGTGGTTAAGATCTAAGTCTTCAGAATGCTTAATGAATACCCAATATTCAGTATTTAAAGAAGAACAGACTGTTTCTGTTTAAAATAGTAAAAGAAATGAATTCTTAGCAATTCATGCTACAATTGAAAAATACATTTAGGTATAAAACTTCACTTCTTTTATAAACAAAATTTTAGTAGTTGGAAAGGACATTTGTCAATTTCTTTAGTAGCAAAGAATCTGAGGCCCATAATAAAAGAAGGAATTGCTTAATTCCATGATCTAGGGGGTAGCAGGTCTAGTTACATAAGGCATGTCGTTGTCTTCTCAATGGGTAGTAAGTTTTTATTGAATACCTACATTTCAGGCAATAGTCAACACAGTAAAATGCTCACAACAAAGCCAGCCTCATGTTTCCCCCTCTGTTGAAACAGCTGGCCTGCCTAAAATACTGAAACAAGCTTTGTTCAGTACTCACTTTGTACTTCCTCCTGTTCCCAGTCTTATTTTTTAAGTTGAAACTGCCTTTATTCCCTTCCTCTCATATTTTTTAATGACCAAAAAAAAAAATAATTTTAAATATGAATAAACTTAGATTAATGCAATAATAGTACCATAGCTGCATTTGCCTCATAAAAGTCAGAATTTTCTAAAAAGTATGTTCTTATTAAAACAAAAAAAATTCATTGAGGCATAGTATACCTTATTATTTTGTGAAAGCTGCATTTTGGTATGAATGCTCAATAAGTAATATTCACAGTTTTAATAGCTCGAGTGTGTAGGGGGTGTATTGAATTCAGTATAACTCACAAAGCCTTTTATTATAAATCTCCACAGGTTTGTTTTTTTAAACCTAAACCTTTTCTGTAGAAAAGGCATCCTTCTTTGTTTATCTGTAGTGTTTTCCCACTTTCTACACATTTAAAGCTAAATACAAAGTGGAGCTTCTAGCTTATTCTCTTAAGGTTACTAAAAGCTTATAACCAATAAACTTTTATTAATGTTATATTTTGCAATAAATCTATATATTTCCAATAAGATGAATTGATACTGTGATGGTATCCTTGAGAAGATTGAGAACAGTTTATCACTAAACCACCCATCTACAGGATAAAATCTTAGTGTTCTCCCCTGTAGCATCGGTCTTCTCTGGATAATTTAGTTGGCTTGGTAGTAAATGACTTGAAGGCTGACCTAATCTCTAAATATTGCTCTTTGAAATGTTCTGTATTTTGTGTCTTCTATTTACTTTTGTGGAGTCAATATTTCTCTACTCAACTGCAAACCTAGTTTTGTAGTCCCTTGTTACTTTCCTTAGCAGAGCAAGCACTATATTATTATTTTTTTAAACTGTAATAGTTGACTGCTGCCCTGCAGCCCCTAACCACCTCAATTCCCCTTGGTTTTTCAAACGAAAAGATTGGAAATGCACATAACTGAAACTTTCACAAATTCATTGAACCTGAAAAGCTAAGAAAACCTTGTTAAATGCTGGAGCAGCACACAATAAAATGTCTAAAGCAGTTCAGGAATATAACATAGAATTAGTGAGCTCACTGCATGAAGAAAATGAAGCAGAATGGGAGAAAAGAAGGGATACCTAAAATAGAATGGAAAGTAGAAAATAAGAGTTATTTTCTATTTATAAATTAAAATATAGTTCTAACCATTAGCTTTAAAGTATTTGCATACACAAATATAAGTGAAATGCTTACTTAAAAAACATTCTTAACTATTGAATGTGTTAGACTAGGTTCTAGTTTTCCATAATCTTTATTACCGTGATTGTGGATGTGATAATTTATTTCCAGATAATTCATTTACTTTATATTATATTTTGAAAATTTCATGAATAAATAAGATTTTAGAAACTGATAAAGGAAGACAACTTAGTAATTTTTTTTCAGAAAAATATTTCAAACAGAACACTGGAAGATTAATTGTGAAGTGAATCCTGAACGACTCAAAAAATTGGTTGAAGGCCAAGGAAATACTTTATTTAGAGCTGCCTTTACAATATATGCAGGTCTTTTATTATAGGTGTCACATTTTATCTTATATGCTATTACTTTGTGTCTTAACTCCAAAAGCTATACTCTTCAGAGAAGGATTAATATTTGGTTTCTCTTTCTTGTTCTGTGGCATATAGCATCGTGCTTTATTGATATTACTATGATGAATGGAATGAGAAAAAAAAGGGGGAGATAGAAAAAAGGGGAAAGGAAGAAAATCATGTTGTTTAGATGCTGTGCTGTGAAAGGGAGGTTAGAAATGATACTTAAGTCAGGACAAGAATAATAGAAATGTTTGAGAAGGTCAGAGAGACAATTTAAGCAAATAGCCTATTTCTGGGATGACATATTTCCAGTGGCTCTTTAGATCTCTTTAAGAGGCACTGGAAACATACATTGTTACTTCATAAACCTAATTTTCATGGAAGAATTTGATTGACTATACTACCCGTTTTGGAAGACTTAACTGAGCCAGAAGCAAATCTAGATAGCAGTGCACATGTTAGTCACTGCACATCATGGCCAGTATATTCAAATTTTGAATAATAATTAGATTAAAATTGTTAGGTTTTCCTTCAGTCTCATTATGGAACACCATTAGTGACCGAACGTAAGTTATGCTGCACTTTTATAATGCAGACTTAACATTGAAATAATAAGCACAACACTGTTTTGACGATAAATAAACCAGGGTCATTTTTGTATTGTAACAACTATTTATTACATGAAGAGAAGCAGCTTACAGTGGTTTCTTCTCACTTGGAAAATTAAGTGGATACACACACAAGTAAAGGAAGGATTTTTATATAGAACCACTCAGTGTGAGGGTATGTGTGTATTAGTGTATATAAATATATTGCTGTTTCTACCATTGTATACAATAACAATCAGATATTCGTTATGGGGAGAAGGATTGAATTTAAAAAGTGGTTAATTATAAATTAACACATTAACATAACTGCATTTACTTCATAAAAATTAGGACCTTAAAAAGACTTATGCTGTATAAGTAATAGCCATCATTTTAATGATTTAAGTGTGTGAGAAGTATATGTTGAGCTGGGTTATAACTACTCTCTCAGCCTTTTACTGTATACTTCCATATGTCAATAATATAACATAACACTAAGAAGGTATTCTCTAAAGGATTAAAAAAGGCAAAAGTGGTTTATTAATAAATGATCCGCCTATACAGCATACCATCTTGAGTTCTTCATTACTAAAAGATGGCCAATGAAATCAAGCAGTTCTTACATGCCACAGGTTAATCGTAAAAGATTACATTGTAGGACATTCAAAACATTTTTATTTTATTAATAGACTTTATATTTTAGAGAAGTGTTTGGTGTACAGAAAACTTGTACAGAAAGTACAGTGGATTCTCATATATCTCTTACCTCAATGCATAGTCTCTCCTATTTGAAAGTTTTGAATTACTGCGGTACATTTATTATAAGTGATGAATTAACGTGAATGCATTATTAACTAAAGTCCATAGTTTACATTAGAGTCCACTCTTTGTGTTGTACAGTTTTATGGGTTTTGACAAATGCATAATGTCATGTATGCACCATTATAAGATGACAGAATAGTTTCACTACCCTAAATATCCTCCGTTGACTACACATTTCATCTCTCTCCCCAACCACTGCCTTCCTCACAACCTCTGGCAACCAGTGATCTTTTTACTGTCTCTGTAGTTTTACACTTTCCAGAATGTCATATAATTGGAATCCTACAGTATGTATCCTTTTCAGTCTGGCTTCTTTCAGGTGGTAATATGCATTTAAATTCTCTCCCATGTTGTTTTGTGGCTTGATGGCTTATTTCTTTTTGTCACTGAAAAATATGCCATTGTATAGTATCATAGTTTGCCTATCCACTCATCTATTCAAGGACATTTAGGCTTCTTCCAAGTTTTGGCAATTATGAGTAAAGCTGATAACAAACATTCACTTGCAGGCTTTTGTGTGGACACAGTTTCTTTCTAGGAAGAAATGGGTAAACCTGGAAACGATATTGCTGGAATACACGGTAAGCCTGTGTTTAGCTTGTTAAGAAACCTGCTGATTTCTCTTCTAAGTGGTTAACATTTCACATTGCCATCAACATTGTATGAGAGTTCCTGTTGTTCCACATCCTCACCAGCATTTGGTGTTGACAGTGTTTTGGATGTTGGCCATTAATAGGTATGTGATGATACCTCATTTTTTGTTTTAATTTACAATACTAAAATGACATATGATGTTGAGCATCTTTTCATATACTAATTTACTGTTTGAATGTATTATTTGATGTAGTGTATATTCATATTTTTGCCCATTATTTACTTGGGCTGTTTGTTTTCTTGTTGAATTTTAAGTTTCCTTTATATATTTCAGATATCAGTCCTTTTATTAGCTTAGTGTTTTGCAAACATTTTCTTCAAGTTATCCTCTTATCTCTTCGTTTTCTGAATAGTGCCTTTTGCACTTTTAATTAAGTCCAATTTATGATTTTTTCTTTCATGGATCATGCTTTTGGTATTATACTTGCAGTCATTGCTAAACCCAAGGTCAGTTAGGTTCTCTCTTATTGTGTAGAAATTTCATAGATTTGTGTTTTTCATTTAGGCCTATATTCATTTTGAGTTTTGTGAAAAGTATAATGTCTCTGTCTAGATTCATCTTTTTGCATGTGAATGTCCAGTGTACCAGAGACATTTGTTGAAAAGACTGTCTTTTCTCTTTTACTTTTTTCCTTTTTCAAAGAACATGTGACTATATTTGTATGGGTCTATTTCTGAGTTCTTTGTTCTGTTCCATTGATGTATTTGTTCTTTCTCTAATATAATACTGTACGTGCTACTGGAACTTCATTGGAGGTCTTGATGTTGAGTAGCTTAAAAATTATATTAGTTAAAATCATAAACGTTGATATATCTGTTTTTTTTTTACAATACGGAAAAATATAAAAGAAAAAGTCTCTCTTGGAACTTAGGCTACATGCTAGTTAAATTCAGAGGCTGAAGCATTATTGTTGCACTTTTATAGTCTGTGACTTTTCTTTTTACTTTTGGACAATTCATTTGCCTGTTAAAGTCTCCCAGTGACTTTGTGCTCTGATTATTTTAGTAGCTTTTATTTGGTCTCATTTTTATTTTTTCTCTTTCTTTCTTTCTTTCTTTCTTTCTTTCTTTCTTTCTTTCTTTCTTTAGTTTATTTTTGAGAGAGAGAGAGAGCAGGGGAGTTGCAGAGAGAGGGGAACAGAGGATCTGAAGTGGGCTCTGTGCTGATGTGGACTTGAACTCATGAACCATGAGATCATGATCTGAACTGAAGTTGGGAGCCCAACAGACTGAGCCACCCAGGTGTTCCTCGTCTCATTAAAAAAATAATAATAACGTTTATTTATTTTTGAGAGAGAGACAGGGCGCAAGGGTGGGGGGTAGGAGCAGAGAGAGAGGGAGACACAGAATCCAAAGCAGGCTCCAGGCTCTGAGCTGACAGCCCAGAGCCTGATGCGGGGCTTGAATTTACAAGCTATGAGGTCATGATCTGAACCAAAGTCCGAAGCTTAACCGATTGAGCCATCCAGGCACCCCAAGAGTTCATTTTTAAAGTGTTATTTGTATAGCCTTATTTTATAAGAAGGAAACCCAATGGCTAGCTAGAAAAAAACCAGCTGTAGCTGTATATATTTATATATAATTTTGAATTTACTCTTAAGAGAGACCAATGTGTGTTGGAGTTAGGGCATCATGGTAAAGTTGGTGTGCAAATCATACAAATCCACACCCACAGGTGCATTTCCCCAAATCAGACAAAGTGGAATTAGGGAAGAAGAAAAACTGGAAAGAGGAGAGGAATCGATTGTCACTGTGTCAGGGTAATCTCAACCTTCCAATAGACATGAGAAGAAGGAAAGTGATCATGAACTGTCTTCTTGAACAAAATAACAAGAGTATATAATAAGACAATATAAAGTTTTAATGGATCACTTGGGGACCTATAATTGCAGTGACTGGTTATGTTTGAATTAGAGGAGTGGTTTCTAATAGAGGATTCCATGTGAAAGGAAGGACAATTGAAGAAAGACCCAAACACAAACAAAAATCCCCTCCATGGATGTATTATCAGCAGTGGAAAAATCACAAGGTTTGACCTGATGGGTCACTAATCCAACTATCCCTGTTCACTCTCATGGATTTCTACTCTCCACCTTGCATGGTTTGAAAACAAACTTATTTAAAAATCACCCAACAGATTTGCTGGTTTCATCATTAGAACCCACATGATAAAATTGGAAAATATGTCAAAGAAGTACTTTGTTGAAAATTCATAACCAGTTTTCCTGCTATCATCTGTTAATGTCAGATCAAGTATCATATATGATACCTACCCTTTTATGAAGGGGTTTTTATTGTCCACAAGTTATACGTCAAAAGTTCCCATATTTGGAAAAAGTAGGAAGTTATCACTAAAAGCCATCTGTTAACATCTGACAGGACTTCATTTTCATTACACCAATTTGAAAATAACCTTGTCTTGAAGGAAAAGTGTCTCATAATTTTAGATATTGTATACATTTCTTAAGAACAAAATGTTTATATGCATAGAAGTGCCAGTCTATGATGTGAACTTAAAGTAAGAAGAGTTTTACAAATATTCATCACTCCTCCAACACATAACAAGGTAAGGATATGAGGAAAGGTACAGCATGTGTTAAGTCCTAGAGTATAGTGTAGGGAGGTACCATATTATGTTAGGAGAAATAGGTCTGTCCCCTCATTCCCCTAGGAAGTATGTGACCTTGAGCAAGTCATTTAAATTTCACAATTTTAATTCCTTTCTCTGCAAAATAAAAAGTTTAGCATAGGTCATTTCAAAGTCTATTAGAGTCTTAAAATCTGCCCACAGTCAGAAGTACTAATGGCAAGAACACATATTTATAGATTTGTTTTATCCTGAAACAAAATAAGATAGCAATTTAAAAATTGTTTCTTTTCCAGGGACCATATTGTAAAGTGATCATTTTATAGATGGAATCAGTTAATGTTAATTCTACTCCAAAAAAATTTTCAGTATTATCTCTCCATTTACTGAATGGTGATATGTGATGCCCTGTGTTAATAATGGCATACATTTCATGGCATTCTTTCATGTGCAATAACTTTTACTGAGAGAAACAATATAATAATTATAAAATTATGAAAAAAGGAAAGGTCTTTCTTCTCTCTCTCTCTCTCTTTTTTTTTTTTACTACAGCAGATTTTATGGAACTTGACTTCACAAAAGCTAATCAGTCCCCCAGGGGATTAGAAGCATTCACTTGCCTATTAATTCTCCTAATATCTTTGTGCTCTGATTGTTTTAGTAGCTTTTATTTGGTCTCATTTTTAAATGTCTTATTTGTATAGCCTTATTTTATGAGAAAGAAAAGCAATAGCCAGATATAAAAAAAAATCTGTAATTAGTTTGATCTGTGATAGTTAAAAGCTGCTAAATAACCGGAGAAAATTCAAATCCTTTTATAAATTAATCTACCAGGAGCATTACAGTTTCATAGTTTATATTATTTTTCTTCTATAATTTTAAAAATTAATCTTTGAAGATGCAAAAAATATAACAAAATGATATAATTCATTCTATTTTGGCCCACCTTGCTCTTGCTCAAGAAAATATGTAAATATGTGATAATAACTTATTAATATTACATTAAATGAATTTGCTCTCAAAATTATATTTTATGATATTTTAGCAAGATTTTGAAATATGTTTAAGCAAACACTCTAAGCAAATACTGTTTCTTCTCTGTAAGTTTTTATACTTGCTTATTCAAAATCCATGGGATTTTATTGGACTGTATGAATACTACTTTTGTTCTGTATTCACAGATTTGATCCTCACTGATAAACAACAGTATTATGTATACATGTTGCAAGTTTGCACTAAATGGTAGACTTTTCTGAGTGGCTCAAATGCCCCAGGTTTTAACTAAAGCCAGCATTGGAGATTATATTTATGTTTTTTAGGATTCATGGCATTAACCCATGTCCATGGATTCCAAAAAGAATTTGATTCTGTCTTGTGACTACTCAGGCTGCTCAGGAAATTTCATTCGTCATTTACAAAGGATACTTATGGTTCTGTTGATGTATTCAAACTCTTTATATATATTAAGGGGACTTATGTGAAACAGTAAGCAATATGTAAGTATATGCTAAATATGTAAGTATGATTTTTAATTCTAAGGAAATGATAGTATAGAGGCCAAGGTCACATAAATGTGTATAACATGTACATTTTGGAAAGGATGCGTTTTTATTTTAGCATTTTATATTACCAAGAAAAAAATAAGAACTGTGTTCTCATCTGATACATGACGCAAAAGATGTGAGAATACAACGGAATCTAATAATTAGCTGGGCATAGAAAAGTCTATTGTAAGTAAATCTGTTTTGTAGTTAAATGTTTAATAATTCAGTTCCTAGATTAAGCCAGAAATTGATGACTGAGATCTATATATATGTATGTATATGTATGTATATGCATACATATATATGTATAGTTGACATACAATGTTACATTAGTTTCAGATGTACAAGGTAGTGATTTGACAACTTTATATGTTATGTTAAGCTCACCACTAGTGTAGCTACTACTGAGTGATATGTATTGAGTAGCAAAAGCAGAGAAAACTTTCCTCAGTTCTGTGTTTCTAGTAGCCCTTAACATGTTTTTCACGGAGAATTGTTGATGATTTGTGAGTTCACCTCAGAATCTTTGTACTTACTGATCTTCCTGGAATAGTCTTTCTCCAGACAACTGAATGACTCTATCCCTCACTTCACTCACTTGGGCTCTGGTCAAGTCACACCAGACAAGTTTCTTGATACTCTTTCTAAAATGATATTCTCTAACATATTACAATCTGTTGTCATCCTCCTGATTTATCTTTTTTTTTTTAAATAAATCTTATTTTGAATTAATTTTAGGCCTACAGAAAAGTTGCAGACATAGTGCCGTTGAGTCCCTGTATGATCCTCACCTGGTTTTGGGTCCCCTAAATGTTGTTACCTTGTATTACAGCAGGACATGTGTCAAAGCTAAGAAACTCATGTTGCTACATTACTGTCCTCTTCGTCCTTCGGGAGCCAGTCTAGGGTACCACGTTGTATGGAGTTGTCAGGGGTCCTTTGTTTTCTATGGTCTGGGAAATGATCTTCCTTTTTACTTATTTTTCATGAACTTAACAGTTTTGAGGATTACTTAGTCAACGGGTCGGGGTTGTTTGACGTTTTTCTCATGATTAGACTGGAGTTACAATTATTTTGACAAACTTTTAAATTTCTGAAAAGTCCATCATAGTATAAAATTGGTGTATATCTATATCTCATGGTATTTCTCATTCGAGAAAGAAATTTCTTGCTATACTATTTCTCTTTCTCTCAATCTGCCTTTCTTTCTACCCCTTTCCCCTTGTATTCCTCTATCCCTCTTTCTTTCTTCATCTGTTATTGTTTCATTTTTTTCTATATATTTTAATGGTTTATATGCCCATAATTTGCTTCTCAATTTCTGTAATTAATCCAACATAGTTTTAAAAACATGTTTATTTATTTTGAGAGAGAGAAAGAGCAAGAGCAAGCACATGAGCAGGGGAGGGGCAGAGAGAGAGAGTGGGAGACACAGAATCAGAAGCAGTCTCCAGGCTCTAAGCTGTCAGTGCAGAGCCTGACGTGAGGCTTGAACCCATGAACCGAGAGACCAGGACCTTAGCCAAAGTCAGACACTTAACCAACTGAGCCACCCAGGTGCCCCAATCCAACATGTTTTTTTTGAGGATCTTAATTGTAAGGCTGTCCGCATCCTGCTCTGGCTATAACAGTGAACAAGATAGTATCTCGGACTATGTAAGAGTTAAATTCATGAAAGAGGACATAAATATTTATCAAAGAATCAGGTAAATAGAGCACACCAGATGGTGATAAGGATTATAGAAAAAAAATAAAAAAGGTAAACGGATAGGGAATGTTGCCGTGGGTGGAATGCTAATTTAAACAGGAATGCTAATTTAAACATTTAAAAATGCTAATTCATAAATTCATTGAAGCATTTATAAAATGATGTTTGGGGGAGAGAACAGAATGATTGAGGGAGTGTTGCGTAGAAATGCATAAGGAAGTTCCAAGAAAAGGAAGAATACTTTCAGTTGCTCTTGAATGGAGAACTGCTTTGTGAGTTTAAAGGCCATCAAAGAGGATAGTGTGGTTAGAGCAATAGGATTGTGCTCACAGTGAAATCAGAGAGATAACTTAAGTGAAAAGCACGTGAGTTCTTGTTGGCTGGTTTGTGGACTTTGTGATTGAGATGGGATGCTATTAGAAGGTTTAGAGTCATTTTGTGACTTATTTTTTAATTACTACTTGGGAAATAGATGAGTGAGTGGACGGCAAGGGAGAAATCAGAGAGAGAACTAGGAGGTATTACAATAACCCAGCTGAGGAATAAGTGGATTGTACAAGTGAATTAGTAATAGAAATGATGAGAAGTGGTCAGATTCTGGATAAATTGTGAAGTTAGATCCAGTAAGATATACCGATGTTAGAGAAGAATCAAAGATGCTGTCAAAGCGTGGCTCTGAACTCATGCAACAGTTACCTTACCATTTCTTGAGAAGGGTAAGATTTCAAGGAAAAAAAGAGGCTTTAGATGAGTGAAGATATTCATTGAGATTTTGATTTGGTACAATTTCAATTTGTAATACTTATTAGACACTAACTGAAGATGTCATTTCGGCATTTGGTACAGAGTTCAGATAAGAGGTTCTTCCTGAAAGTGTAAACTTTGGATTCATCAGAATATAAATAAAATTTAAAGCACACATTCTCAGTAGGGATGTTATCTCCCTCAAGGAAGTGAAAATTGGTTCCTGGTGGACAATCTTTGATTGGTGATTGGACAATTGGTGGACAATCTTTGATTTTGCAATGGTCTATTGGCCTCTGTAGCTCAAACCTATCTGACAAATTCCTATTTTTAATATTTCTCTCATTAAGGAGAATGTAAATTTAATTTTTTCTCCTTTGCAAGATATTAATGAAAAAAAGTTTTAGAAACACTGGCTTAAATGTAAAAGGTTATATCTGATTATCTAAAATATGAGATCAGGGGCACCTGGGTGGCTCAGTTGGTTTAAGTGTCTGACTCGATTTTGGCTCAAGTCTTGATCTCATGGTTTGTGGGATCAAGCTCCTGTGCACTGGTGGCATGGAGCTTGGGATTCTCTCTTTCCCTCTCTCTGCCCCTCCTCTGCTCTCTCTCTCTCAAAAGAAATAAACTTAAAAACAATAAAGCATGAGATCAGATAAAGAATCGAAAACTCTGAAGAATGGTCCTTGGGGCCTTTTAAATTACAGAATTTGGAGAAATAGTAAATAGCCAGTAGAGAAATGGAGAAAGATTGGTTAGGGAGGTAGCAAAAGAACAGAGTACTGTTCTATATATCAGGTGAAAATGTTTTTCAAGAAAGAAGAAATAATATTTTCCGTCAAGTGCTATAGAAAATAAGTTGAGGAAAAACATAGACAATAATTCTTTGAGTGTTTTCTTAGAAAGGAAAAGGGAAAATGCACATTAAATGGAGAATTTAGTTTGTTTTGTAAATAATGAGATCTTATTATTTGTATGTTAACAGTAATAATGCAGCAGAGCTGGTAAACTGATGTACAGAGGAGGAGCCAGTATCTGGATCAATATGTTGGAGAAACTAAGACACTATTGATTCTAGTGAATTCAAAGTGTTGGCATTAGCTGTAGACACAATGATAATATCTTTAATTACAGGTGCAATGACTGTACAGTCTTAGAAGATGGTGAGTGATATGTTGGTATGTGGCAGTGAGAGACCTAGGAACCCTCTTTCCCATTGCTTTTATGTTCTCAACAAAATCAAAAAGAAAGTCATTAAGTGAGAGTGGAGAGGACAGAAAGTGTGTTGGAGTTTTGAAGAGTGATGAAAAGGTATGAAATAAACTTCAAGGACAATAGCAAAATTAACTAGGAAAACACTGCATGATTCCAGTTTTGGTGGCCTATTTGAGACAAAAAAGCAGTAATCTAAAGTGAGCTGAATTAGCATAGTTTGATGTTTTCCTCTAGCCACATTAAGCCACGTAAGCAGAGGCTGAGTGTATATGGAATTTTGTATTTTTTGTTCTTATTTTCAGAGAAATTAATTGAGGTTTATCCAGGAAAGTGAGTGTAATGATGGACAGTGGAATCTAGGTTGTATAAAGGAGGAATGAAAACACAAAGAGGACTGAAAAATATTGGGAAGATCAGTGGATGGCATGTACTAGAGGAGCTGAGAAATTATTGCGAGTCAGTTGTGGTGCTGATATGGAAAAACAGAATGTGATAGAAGTTAGGATATTTGAAGTAGACATTTGATTTTTGGGTGATGAAAAGGCATTAGCTATTAGTAATGTCAAATTCTAGAACACTATCATGTTTATCAAAGGCTGAGGTAAGGTTGAAAGCAGATTCATAGTAGAGGGGTAGTTCAAGGTTCTGAGAACAATCGATATTGAAAGATTATATACTTGGTTATTAAAATACCAAGAACCATGACAAGAGTAGTGCTGTTAATATTTAAATCTTAAAGAGGGGAATTAGGAGTAGTAGTGGATACCATGATATGATAGCTTGAAGCTTAACACTGGGACTTTTAGGGAGTAGGGTTTATAATGGCCTTCAAACAGTAAGGTGATCTGTTTCATTCTCTGCGAATTTCTTACATCTAACATAATTCCTGGAATTTACTAAGATCTCGCAGACATTTGCTAAATGAATGAATCATTGAGTGCACCTATAAAGGGAAGGGAATCAATAGTACTTCTTGAAAGTAATTCTCAGTTCTAAAATTTCAACATTTACAAATATGAATATTATTCAGTGTGTGCTATACTTAGGGATGGGTTATAATGAAAATGATTCTTAACAAGCTGGACCACATCTAGTTTTACCTTATTGTAGTCCAATTATTATTTTAATTAAGTCCTATGTCGTTATCTCTACTTCAGTAGCTACTGGGCTCAGCAATAAGTCATTTTTAATGTTCTTTCTGTTTTTGAATTGCTCTAAAGCTACAATGGATAGATTTTGAAGTCTTTGAACACCAGGCTTGGAGGTAGGGTTCCTAAAATCTTTTACTGGTCTTAGATGCTTTATTATTCTAATTTTCACCAAATTAGAATCCTACTGATAGCCTTACCACATCTCTCCCCATTGAACACTCAGAATTAGAGTTTGCCTCAAAACAGTCTAAACATATAGTCCTATATTCTGCCCCATTTTAGTTTCAACTAATATAGATCTAAATGTTTTGAGTTCTTTTTATTTTTATAATCATATCTCTGCTTGCCAATCTCCAGATACAAGCTTAGCTTGTATCTCTAACCCCATATAAATCCCCAATTTTATCTATATTCCAGTCTTCCTTACTTATTTCTGTGTCCTCTGACAGCTTAACCCTGATCATGATAAATATCAAGATCGCTTTAGGAAATAGGTTTTTGTAGGACACAGAAAATGTGTGATGTATTTCAACAGATGACCAAATAAATTCGTAGTCTTTTAACACACCACATCCCATGTGCTTGTGTGTATAAATGGTACTGGGAAGTCAATCTTGGCTTCAGAATTAAAGTATTCCATGAAGAAAACCATATACTAACTCTGTTAGGCACTGTATAGGTAGCAGAGGAGGATCTCTATGACACAGACATTCAACAGTACAAGAAGAAGAATATCTAGTTTAGTCATCTGGTTTGCTTGGCGAGAACATTGAAGCTTATGGTAACATATACCGAAGGGAAAAGACTCACTCCCCAGCACTGATGATTTCTTCAATGTGGGAGAGATGTTCATTAGCCCTGAATTCCTGTTCCCTTTTTACACTCCCACTGCTCTCTCTCTTGGGTGAGTTAAAGATCAACTGGGCGTGATCATTTCACCCCCTTCTTCTCTTCTCACTCTCAGAGTCTGACTTTTCCCTAGAAGGATATTTTCTGCTCTGTTTGTCTATGTAGAGGTTTTACACTGTCTTTAGTTGTTAAAGCCAAAAGTCTCATTTAGTGCATTTTTAAATAGCTTTCTGGAATATGTAATTTTTGGCTAGCTGCTTTCTTAAATCTGGTTCCACCTTTTCTTCTTTTATCTTTAGCATTATTTACTTACATAAATTTGGGTCTTGGGTTCTTTCTATTTTTCCTTAAATGTCCACATTCCTTAAAAAGCCATTATATTGTAGTGGTTGGGAATACAGTCTTAGCACTTATGAGCAGTCAGAAATTGAGCCAGTTACTTAATTTTTCGTAATTGCATTTCCATAGCTGTAAAATGAGCCTAATAAATGCAAAAGTACTATAGGGCAGCTTATTGGTCATCATTCTGTTTCAAAGAATTCATGGTTTCTTTAGTAGTCTCTAGAACATTGGCAAATGGACAGTCTCACAATCTAATATTTCTTTATCCTAACTCAAGGATGTAGATATGTTATTTACACTATTTTAGGGAATTAAACCAAATAACCTTATTTTTGCGATGGAGCATGTTTTCCACACAAGATTCTGACGGTGTGTCCAAAGGAGGAAATGAACCTTCTTTTCCACACTTCGTAGAGGATACCCTGGTATATTAAAAAACAAACAAACAAAATCCCACTACTGTTCAGGAGTATTTTTGGTATTGTATAAAAAGTGCAGTGTTCAAAAATAATTGCTTTGTTCATTTCTATGAGAAATATTCATATGTATATCACATTGGCAGTGTTTTCCAAATTTGTCCACTTATTTTGTCATATCCGTTACATCTGAGAAACATTTGTCTAAGACAATATATTAAATAGTACTTACTAGCATGCTAAACTCTAGGAAATTATGTGACTCCATGGAATTAGAATGAGGAAATAAGAGTTTTGACATGGTTCATAGTACGTCTTTATATAGCACCTGTTCATTCACTATTCTGTATGGAAAAAGTGGTTAAGCACTGATTTTCCTTGGAGTGTATATCTCTCTGGAACCAAGAGGAAATAAAAAGATAACCTTTTGATTGAAGTTGATATGAGAGAACTCCATGAGCATGTGGAAAACAGGTATTTTACATAAAAATTACTGACTTATTTGTTGTTTATTCTTAACTGCTTTTGGTCCTTTTGGTTCATTAACTAGATTTAGGTATTTCTTATTTTGAATGTAGTAAAATACATTTCATTGTGTGTTTATTAATGAAATTAAATGGCAGTTTTGACAGGAATATTTTCTCTAGGGATAATTTTTAGAACTACATATAAAGCATGAATTTTCAGCTATTTAAATAATTGCTAATTATATTAGTATGGATACAATGTTTGTGGTTTAAAACACAATTTAGAGTTAAAATCCTTTCTAGCATTTGCTTTCTGAAAATAAAATTCTCAATATCTACCCAAAATAATTAGAGTTCTCTGATAATGAGGTCAAGCCATGTGCTGTAATCGATCAGCAGCCTGACAGTATTGGTATCTGTAAGAAATACATCAAACTAATGAGCAGCTAAGAGACATGAGAATAACTCTTGGTGCTTCAGATCTAGACTTTCAATGGCTGTCGGAAATACTTCAAAGACTAGGAGGATTAATTTTTTGAATACGTCCTTGAAATAAATGTCTTGACTGTTTTTTTCTTTGCAGTTGAAAATCAAATGAAAGCATTTTTAATTGAAATATTTATTGTAAAAACAAATGATTGTGAATACATGAAAGTGAGTGCCATTGTCCTGCCTTCTGTCAGTGACTTGCTAGATGAATATATGGGGTGGATCACAGGCCTGAAGAATTACCTAACCTTTCTTATTGGCACAATTTATATATAAATAAGATTAGCAGTACACAACAACTTATAGTTTATAATTTTCAAACATATATTGTTCAAATTTCTGTGTACAAGTTCTATTCAGGACTTGGGGTGATAGTTTGTACTAGAGAGGTCCTTGGCTTAATAATGGGAATTATTGCCATAATTCTTATTGAACATATATGGTAACTATACAGTAATAATAAAATAATTATAGCTAACAACTTTTTAGGAATTACTATGTTACAGGAAGTATTTTACATGCACTGAAGTTGAATAACCCTAGGCATAGCTTCTACTAGTATTTCCATTTTTCAGTGAGAAAACTGAGATACAGTACAATAAAGTAACTTGGAAAAACTCATTCAGTCAGTAAGTAGTGAAAATCTGGTCTGTTCCTAAGTAGTCTAGCTCCATGTGACACTTTACATAACTATATTGTGTGTCCTCTTAGTAGAAGTGCTTTAGGAGAAGCCTATTATCATTTGAGAAACCTAAAAGACATTATCTTTTGCCATTCTGCTTTACTCAAGGCAAAATTATTCTCAGAGACTGAAATTGTCTTCATCAATAATTTATTTAACACAGGTTCATTTTGGGAATTATAATTTATGGTAGTAATATTTCACAAGCCAATAGTATACAGAATGATGTCTCTTAATAAGTCATAAAGAAATCACATACTCCAAACCAAGATGGATTAATTACACTATTGTTCCAGGCAGGGGGAGATGAAAGGAATAAAGTCCGATGTTTTAGAAAGCTTTTTAAATCAACAAAGAGTAGCCTTGGCCAGAGTGAACCCTGAGTAAGTCTTCACAAATTCTTGGTATTTAAAGTTTAAACATCCATTACATCATTGCCGCTCTTCCATGTGTTTGTATTGGTAAGTCCCTAGCAGTGCTCATCAGCAGTTGAGCTACTGAGCGCTTATCAACAATAGACAACATCCTGACAGTTTCCTCAATGCAAACAAATTCAACCTTAGATCAAAACAACTTCACTGAAGTCATAAACAAGTAGATTTGAAATCATAACAAACCAATACACAATACATTCTTAGAACCTACTTTTGTTATTTCCATTTTAAAAATCATGGACTACAGATATGCATTATTTCATAAAACTTTTTGCAATGATGCAAATGTCCTATAATCAGCAGTCTCCAATATGCTGGCTGTTGATTACTTAAAATGTAACTAGGACATGTAAGAAACTGAATTTAAACTAATTTTTAGTTTTAATATAAACTTAAACAGCCACGTGTTGCCAGTGGCTACTAAATTGGAGAGTGGTGGTATTGTACACCTGAAACTAATATAATACTGCATGGTCCAGACAGATTTATCCAACAGGCTACTCATAGCATAAACCATGTCTGAGCTAATTTGCCTTAAAATTCATGCTCCTAATCCTACTGATTTGTTGGGGCTTGTTTCAGAGATCCCATCCTGATTGCAGCTCAGGTCTTTAATTCTCTTATCTACAGTCCTGAGAATGATGGCACTAATATATTGAAGAAGGTGACAAAATTGGGGACAGTAATTATGGACTAAAGACAGAGATGGGTGGCTCAGTCAGTTAAGCATCTGACTTCGGCTCAGGTCATGATTTCATGGTTTGTGAATCTGAGTTCCCACCTTGTGCTTTGGGCTGACAGTGAGGAGCCTGCTTGGGATTCTCTGTCTCTCTCTGTCCCTCTCCCACTTGTGCACATGCTCATTCGCTCTCTCAAAATAAATAAACTTAAAAAAAAAAAAAAAGATGGGTCAAGGAAAATGACAAGTTTAGATGAGCTCTCCTAACACAAGGATTGTTGAATGTAAGTGCCAGGTTTTTCTACCAGTGTAACCGCACAGATTCTTTCCTTCCATCTTTTCATTCATGCTTTTTCATCCACTTTCCTTTTCAGTGCTTGTGGATAGTTCTTCAAGTTAGGTTTTCTATAGAACAGATTCAATCATTAGATTGAGCCTATTTTTCTTTAACTGGAGTTAACATATCTTTTTGAAATGTCTTTATGCAGTTGTTCTTAAGGAAAGGGAAAGTAATTGAAAAAAAAAGTGCTTCCTTTCATACAACCTTTTTTGTTTTTATTTTCACATAAAAAGAGCCAGCTTTGCTTCTATACACTAATTATTCCTTTTTAGGTCCATACGATCTGAAGAAATCTTATGTATTTCATGGGAAAACCAGCCTCAAGATATAGCAGAGGTTAAGGCAGAGGGCACTTGAGGATGATTGGAAAAATATATATAACACACTTGAAACTGATACCAGTGATAATAGTGAATAAGGGGAAAGAGGTAAGATAAGTACTAACATGACCTTAACAGCCTGCCCCATCATAGTAAGGTCAGAAGCAAGCATTTACTTGGTGGAGAAGGGATCAGATTTCAAGGCAACAGACATTTTTTTTTAAGTTTATTTATTTATTTTGGGAGAGAGAGAAAGAGAAGGAGGGCAGGTGGGCAAGCAGGGGAGTGACAGAGAGATGGATAGAGAGAATCCCAAGCAGGCTCTGCTCTGTCAGTACAGAGCCCAACTCGGGGCTCGAACCCATGAAGCCGTGAGATCATGACCTAAGCCAAAACCAAAGAGTCAGACGCTTAAATGACTGAGCCATCCAGGCGCCCCAAGGCAACAATATTTATGAAAAAAGAAGCAAATAGAATATGATACAATGAATTAGAGGTGTTTCAGTGATTAATCTGCCAACCTGTTTTTTGTTTAATTTAGAGAGGGAGAGCATGCAAGTGGGAGTGAGGGCCAGAGAGAGAGGGGGAGAGAGAGAGAAAGAGAGGGAGACAGACAGAATCTCAAACAGGCTCCATGCCCAGCGCAGAACCCGACATGGGGCTCAATCCACCAATGACCTGAGCTGAAATTGATAGTCAGACGCTCAACCAAGTGAGACATGCAGGTGCCCCAAATCTGTCATCTTGACATGGTCCCAACACAGTTTTCTTAATTTTAGTATAGTTAACATACAGTGTTATATTAGTTTCAGGTATACAATACAGTGATTCGACAATTCCATACATCACCCAGGGCTCATCACCTATTTCCCCCATGTGTCCCCCACCTGCTCTCTGGTAACCATGAGTCTTTTCTCTATGGTTAAGAGTCTGTTTCTTGGTATTTCTCTCTTTCTTTTCTCCTTATATTCATTTGTTTGGTTTCTTTAATTCTACACATGAGTGAAATTATATGGTATTTGTCTTTATCTGACTGACTTATTTCACTTAGCACTGTGCTCTCTAGCTCCATCCCTAACTAAGAGCTTTTTAAACATATTGTAAATATTGAAATATAAATACTGAGATAGGTGGAATAGTAAAGCTTTGACAGAACGATAGACAACATGAATAAATCTGTCGTAGGGCTCAGAATTAGAAATGCAGAAATCTACCAAATCTAAGAGGAAAAAGGATAAGGATTAGGCTGGAAATCTGGGTTTGTGATATTTCTCTCTCTCTACATCCTTTCAACTGCTTAAACTTAGAAATGTTTTCTGATGTCATCACCATACCAGATGCAACACTCTCACAGGACAAAGTGCACCTTAGACTCTTATGCATAAAGATCTCCCTAGTAATAAGACTTGGGTGCCTTGGGTGAAAATTCACAGAATTGGGCTTGAACTTGTATGTTCTCTCTGAATACAAGGGCATTTTTCTGCTGATAAATTGCACTACATTTGTGTAAACAAAGTACCTTTGAAGGTAGGAAGGATTCTGCTTATTGTTACAGTGCTATCTGAAAAAGAATTACTATGGTGTGTTCTCATTTATGTTGCTTACCTAAACTTAGTTTCAAAACTTTGCAAAACTTAAGAAACAAATATAAAATTAAAGAAATGAGAATTAATAGCAGGAATTAAATGTACATTAATTAAATAATTTACATTTATTAAATAATGTACATTAATTAAATAAATATTAAGGAGAGAGAGAGGAAGCATTAGCATTTTGGGAGCCTAAAACTCCTTGTTTCTATATTTTTAATGTTCTTTTTTCTTGATTTCCCAGGCTTTTTCCTCAGGCTTATTTTCTACTTTAGAAATAAAAATCAAATACAAAACAGGAAATCCCTTTGCCAATTATTAAAATTATCAACCCCAAAACAGATTTTTCAATATAAATTGAACTGTTCAGTGATCAAGGTTCACACACTTGTGAAGATTATGTGTTTTGTGGACTTTTTATTATATTTTAAAAATGGAATAGAAACAAATTCTTGGAAACTCGATATGTGTAAATTTCCATAGCATTCCTGTACATTAGTCTTATTTAAAGGAACAATGAAGTGGAATGATAAGATAATCAAATGGGTAAAAACAAAACTACTTTGCATAAAAATGAAATAGGATGATTGTTCCAGTATAGCAGAAGATTGTAAGAAATGGTTGCTGGTTATATTGAAAAAAATTAATTTGTTGGAAATGTACCATGACCTAAGTAGAGAAAAGATCTGATTATTGATAGAGGGAAAATACAATGTAAAAAGTAAATCTGGGGGAGGGGAGCTTGAACTCTTTTTAAAATAAATGCATAACCAAATTTCATATAATGTATTGTAACTCATGAACTGATCCGTATTTTTGTTGTTAATGGATTTTGATGTGGTTATGGTATATGATAACATTCTTTCAGTGTGATTATCATCTCCAGATATTTGATTTTATTCTTTTTACATCTTCACATATGTTCATGTTTTTGTCAACTTTTCTTGCATAGTCATTGTATAATTCTTATTATTTCTGGGCTTGTTTATGTTGATACTTTTTTTTATTATGAATCTTTTTATTTATTACTTTGTTGCATGCCTAGTAATTTTTTATTGTTCACTAGACATTGACCCTTTATGTTGTTGATCGGTAAATTTAACTTCATTCCTGTAAATACGGTTGAAAATTTATCTGGGATGCCAATAAGTTATTCAAACTTCGATCTTTTTGAAGCTTGCTTTTAAAATTTTTAGGGTATTTCAGAGCAACTTTAAATCTAGGGATAATTTGTTCCTACCATGAAGACAAAACTCTGGAGAATCTCAAAGTAAGACTTTCTGTGTTGGCTGGTCAAGAGCACAAATGATTCTTGGCCATATATATCTCAGAGATTTTCTCCTAACTTGTTTTTAGATGTTCTTTTTCAGTCTTAGGTAGTTCTCCCATAATCATGTCTAAGTTAGTACTCAGTAAAATACTCAAGGGACCTTTTGAATATCTCTTTCATGTTCTTTTTTAAGTCTCTCTCTCCTTGTAGCTGTCTCCTCTAAAGTGTTTGCCATGCAAATTCTGGTTGCTTTGCCTACCCAAACTCTGAAATCTGTGTTCTCTACTCTGTGTGGCTCTGCACCGAAGCCTGGATACTCTTTGCAGGCAGAAAACTGGTACAATCTTAAAACTTACCTTAATTTTATTTAACAATACCTAACTCATATTGCTGTGTCTGCACATTTCTGAAAACCATTGTTTCATCTATTTTTTTCTGTTATTTTAGGCAAAAGATGAAATACAGTACCTATTCCTGCATCATATCTAAATGTGAAAGTCTTAGATTAATAATTTTACAAATTTAACCTAAATACTGATTCATTATAAGCAACCTGAGCTCTGTAGATACCAATTACACATTTATTTTTTGTGATAAAAAATGAAAGCAATGTAAGGGTTAATTTTTAGAGTATAAGATAGCAAATTATGATATTATGCATATTACAACCCCTTATGTATTTGTGTATTCCCTATACATACACAAATATAGAATTTTCACTGTACTTACATGATCTCTTTAATGACCCTTCTAACGAATAATCCTTATATTTATGATTGTATTCCTTTCTCCTGGTATAGATCTTTACAACGATCTGTGACAAGTAAATACGTGAGGGGCAATTAATAAGGTAATTAATTATACCACAATATAAATAATAAATTAATAGCAAAAACCACACCCATAACAAAGTCCAAAGACAAATGATAAATGGTGAAAACATATCTCCAGTATATCTCACAAAGGTAATATACCTAATTTATAAGAAGTTTCTTAAAGTTTAGAAAATGAAGACCAAAAAGCATATAGTAATAGGTAAAATATGAACATACTAGTCACAGAAAAGTAAATACAAAACGTTCTTTAAAATATAAGACTTGGGGCACCTGGGTGGCTCAGTCGGTTAATAACGTGTCCGACTTTGGCTCAGGTCATGATCTCACAGTTCATGAGTTCAAGCCCCACATCGGGCTCTGTGCTGACAGCTCAGAGCCTGTAACCTGCTTTGGATTCTGCCACCACCCCCTCCCCCCCCCCGTCCCTCCTCCACTTGCACTGTCTCTCTTTCTGAAAAATGAATAAATGTTAAAAAAATTTTTTTTTAAAATATAAGATTTAATTTTACATGTAACAAGAGAAAGTGAAAAATAAAAGTATGATTTCTCATTTGTCGGAGTGGCAAAATATCTCGATGGACAATATATCTAAATGCATCACTGATAAAAATGCAAAATACATAGCTCCTATGGAGAGGAACTTGGTGACACTTAGGAAAATTGCATATGCATCTATATCTTAGTACAGTACAGTTCCAATTCTAAATGCTTATTCTAAAATTTACAAAATGGCTTACAAAAAAAGTTGTTTGCTCTGATGTTAGTTGTAATAGCAATGTTGGAAACCATCAAAATGTCTATCCATAAAGGACTGAGTGAAAGTAAATGAGAAGAAAAATTATACAGTCACAAAAGAGTGTAGTATGCTATTGGGAAACCATATGTGCAAGATCTCTACACTGTGATATGGAGTGAAAAAAAGCAAAACACAAAACAGGATATATATACATATACATATACATATATATACACACACACTCACACACACACACACACATATATATATACATATACACATATATATTTTAGAATAAAAAGTGAACATGCACACGCCAACCCACCCTGTGGTTATTTTTGCAAAAAACGAATGAATATCAAGCAGAAACTACTAAATATTATTACTTATATGGAGGGAATGGGGACAGAATGGAAAGAACAGTGATGAAAAGAATTCCTGTGAATGTACCTATAATACAATTTTGATACTTGAATCATGTAAATATTTTATCTAATCAAAAAGCAAAATAAAACATAAGGAAAAATATTTTAACAAAAATGAATTGGAACAAATAAACTAATTATATATAATTTTGATGATACAACCTCATAAAGGAAAAGAATCAGTCCAATTGTTTATATATTCTCAAAGTATATCTAAGGACAAAAATAAATGCAAAATCTCAAACTTAGTATTCTTTTGTATTATTACTTTTTAAATTTGTTTTGAGAGAGAGAGAGAGAGAGAGAGAGAAAGAGAGAACGGGGGAGGGGTGGAGAGAGGGAGCGAGAGAATCCCAGGCAGGCTCTGTGTTGTTAGCACAGGGCTCGAACTGTTGAACCACGAGATCATGACTTTAGCCGAAGTCAAGAGTCTGATCCTTAACTGACTGAGGCACCCAGGTGCCCCTCTTTTGTATTATTTTTATCTTGTGCATACTTTATATATAATTTTAGTTAGTATAGGGTAAAGGAAATAATTATGTTAATATTGTGTGGGAAATTCCTTTTCAACATAAAGGGTAAAATAGTATGAATCTTATATTTGAACTGAATAAAGCAATGCAAGTTATTTTTATATTATTTTTATTTTTGAGTGCATGTTCTAACACCATCCACTGAAAAGATTTACAGACAGAGGTAATAGGCAATAGGCAACTCTATTAACTCTAGATTTTGTTCATTAAATGCCTTTCAACAATAGAACCAGTGAGGATCCTCAGAGAAAAAGCCCTTTAAGATGCTGGGGAGGAAATGCATGGATAAGTTTGGGACATATTATTGAATATAAAGAATAGAAGCTACAAAAAGATTATGGAGTCCATTCAAAACACTCTGGAGTCAGCTTGAAGTCAACTACATTAAGTTGGAATCATTTGTGATTTGAAAAGAATGATTACTAAAATATATTGAAAACATCAAGTATATAAAAATCCCAGAGTTGATACAAATAGAGATCTATAATCAGAGAGAAATACAACAATGCTCATCAGAGAACACTGGAATTTGTGAGGACACAGCTCATTATGGTGAAAACTCAGTTAAGTGAGAAAAATTAAGATTTCTTTTTTCTGTACTTCCTGTATAGACTATATTTCAAGGTTATTAGACCCCTACTAGATTGGAGTAAATTTTAAAATATAGCATAATTTCAAACAACAAATGCAGAATGATAGAAATAAATAGAAGGTACAGTTTTACATTTCCTAATAAGATAACTGATTTAGGTGATGTGTGATTTATATTACTTATTGTTGTAAATGAGGAGGCACTAAGGTCAAGTAACTTATTCAAGTTTACAAAGTAGTGACAAGCAGTAGTTTACAATGAGGAGTCTCATTACATAAGAGTAAAGTAAGGTAGTAAAGAAAGCAAGAGAGAGTTAATTGTATTCCATCCCAGATGGCTTTAATATTTTTGAATCTAAAATTAAATTCCTTTTGCTCGTGAAAAGTTCTATGCTCAGCTAGGAGGCTGCTATGAAACATTAAACACTGTCAATTCTTACTGTGATACTGCATTAATACTGCATAACATCAATATTTTATATTAAGAATGTTAATTATCCCTGAGATTCTGGAATGCCTAACTGTGCTAAAGTACTAGTACACTAATTTTATTTTTAATTCATTTTCTTTTTTCTATTGGCTGTTCTCCCTGGATCTGATTCTTCTCCCTGCAGTGAGAAATGAGTTAAATCAGCTCTCACTGTCAACCGGAACAGCCTTGGAGCTGAGTTAATTCATCACCTACTGACAAAAGGTTAAAAATATTGAATATCAATATCCAGAATGTTTTCCAAATCACAGCAATTGTTTGGCAGTGCTGATGTCTGAGCCCTGGGAATAAAGTGCAAGGTTTTGGCATTCTCTGTGTCCATGAAGTTACTTTCTTAATGTGCTTTATATGTGAATGTTTTCACTTTGACTTTTCTTTTAACACACGTGACCCTAAATGTGTACATTTTGAAACTGAAACTAAAGAATAATGTAGACATCTATTTTTATAATGAAAACAAACTTTCACAACTGGTTTGGAGTATTATCAGCTGGATCTATACTACATAGACTCATGGTTATTCATGCTTATCTGATTACACATTCAGACTCTAGTCACCTACAAAGACAGAACAGTAGGATCATTATTTTTTGAATTAATTTAACTCATTTAACATGTGTAAAGAACTCTATTAGGTACACAGAGAACTAATGTATAAAATTCTGCCCCTGAACTCAAAGGATTAGTATATACAAACAGTATACACCCATGCCTGCATACACACACATGCATACACACACATATACACACAACCACACAAAATCATTATAGAGAAAATATATTAGAAAAATACAGTAATTTAGAAAATATGGTAACTTATTTTGAGCAGTGGCTATGCCTCATAGAGGTGACTTCATTGAGATTTGAAAATTTAGATAAAGTAATAAACTGGGTTTAAAAATAGTATAACTGTGGTCAGTGGAGATGGTGGCCATCTCATGCATTTCCTGCATCCTTATACAGACAATACAGTCTGAAGAAATATGTGTAAGAAAGTGGGTAAAAATAATATTGGTTCTGATTCTACTTTTTAAAATATAGTCTGCATGAATGGAGAGGCAGCGGGGTCCTTGATCGCCAAGTTGTTAATGATAACAACAGCAACAATAGTCAATAATTCTGCAGGTGAGAAACATACTAATTGAGGATGGTTTAAACCAGGAACAGTTCCAGTGACCCTTAAGAATAGGAATCTTCCATTCAGTGACAGCCAGAGTATATATATAAGCAAGGAGATTTTATAAGTAAAGAGTGATTATAGTATTCTGGTGAGGAATAATGAGGATCTAGGGTTGTGGCATGGCAAATTGACAATAGGAAACAGAGGTTAATGTAGACTTAGAAATAAAATCTATGTGATTGAACTTGGGAGCTAGAGAGAGTAGAGTAAGATACAGTTCTGAAGTTTCAGGGCTCAGTGCCTGCCAGCATATAAATGATGCTGTGGTGTTACCTGGAATGTCAGAGAGAGAAAAACATATACGAGAATACATGGACAGTTACCGTGTGCAGTTTTATAGATGGCGTGCGCATGCACACACATGCACACACCATTGTCATTTGTAAAGGAGTATGTCTGTATGGGCTCAGTATTGAATTAATAGTCTCCACAGAGTGTTTGAATGGTGGTTTATAAAGATCAGAAGATAACTGTGTAGAGGATTAGATTGGAGTCATCAACATAGAAACTAATAAAAGGATTACAGTTTATTTTTGCTTGTTCCAAACTGATGGTCTCATCTTAATCAAAACAGTGTGAATTTTAATATGTACTTTATGATTTTTTTCCTCAAGACTTTATCAAAATTTGGACAGAAAATATTTTATTTATTAACTTTATTTTCTCTTGTATACAAACATCAACCATTTTTGCTTTATTATATGATTGAGAAAGCTCCTGTTGATTCTGTGACCAGAAGGTTTCTAATACCAGATGTTTTTGTAACATGAGAGCTTCTAGTGAGCTCCAGTTATCATCAGATCCTTAAGACAACCACAGAACTGAATTCAGTATTTTGAATTTATACAGTATCCTGCAAATTGTCTTTGGCATTATACAGGATATAAGATGATATCTCTGTAGGGCTTTAAGCTGTGTGGGGCTTTAATCTCTATAAAGCCAAAATAAACACATGTATTCTAGTGAGGTCAAAGATTTAGGTGGTTTCAAAATTTTTGCTGTTGTAACACATTTTGTGGTCTAATGCTTCTTTGTACACACAAGCCAGTGTTTCTAGGTCATATTCTGTGAGTATAATTCATAGGTTATGCATTATCAACTTTATTTTAAAATGTTCAATTGCTTCTCAAGTTGCAAGACAGGAAATGATGTATAGATGCTATTTATTATTCCATACTTGTCCAATCAACTCTTCTATTAGGTGGTCAGAGGATGCAGAGTTAGTAGTGATTACTAGAGGTCTGTATAGGATATCAGATGTAGTTGTATAAATACTGCTGTTCAACAGTGCAAAAAATTAAAATGCGGGACTTCTGTGTGTTCATTTACCTTCTTTATCTCAAATCTGTGAGTTTATTTCAACAACTTTTTCTCTGACTTTTTTTCTAATGAGGAAAGAGAAATTGTGACAAATGAAGAAAAGTAATGCAGAAAATCAAACATCTGATAGCAGTGTTACATTGTGGCAAAACAAATGTCAGAGTTGTCAATATTTGAGAATTCAATAATGTTCTGCCCATAAAGGAAAAGGTTGCTTCTGAGAATTAAACCGCAAACGCAGCATCTAACTGATCATAACAAAGACACAAAATGATCTTACTCAGACTTAAGGCTGGCGATATTTGACTGTATCTTTAGTAAATGTGTATGGACTATAGCTAATGGATAAATAACAGTACTGTTACCACTGAAGCATGAGAGATCTAAACTCTTTTATGTTGTATAGAAGCCCTGTCGAGGAAAGAAAGTCTCAGAACTTTGCTGTCCAAAGCAGTAGCAACTAACCCTACATGCAATTACATGTAGGGTTTTAAGTTATTTAAAATTAAACTTAAAGAATTCAGTTACATCGTAAAAAAAAAATTCAGTTACACTATTTACATTCCAACAACTCTGTCACCAAAAGCAACTGGTGGTTACAATACGGGACAGTATAGACAGCATTTTCTCTTGTCACAGAGAATTCTGTTGGACAATGCTAGTTTAGAATATAGATTTCAAGTATTTAGGTATCATTATGGAAATGGTATACCAAGTTGTGGCTCACTAACTTGCATTATCCTAATTACATTTCTAGAATTATTCTCACTGTGGAGTAGTAAAAGATATCCTAGCATGATGCCATTACCTATTTGAGCTACTTGACTGCTTTTGCTTTAAACCATGTCACTAAACAATACTCACATTGTTTATTTTCCCAAGCTTAAGTTTTGTTTATCAGGATAGAATCAGCTGTCCAGGTGTACTTAATTAAGGGAGGCCTGATTAAAATATTTTGTACTGAAAATAAATAAATTGAATATCTGACTTAATTTGATGTTGCAAGTAGCTTTACAGAGAAATAATATGCTAATCATGCCCATACATGTATTCTGCCTCAATCGTCAGTTCTGTCGTGTCTTGTGTATTAATATAGTGTCTTTCTGGCTTCACACATCAGCCTCATGTGCTTGGTTGTTGCTCAGTGCACCCAAGATACTATGCCAAATTTTAACATATATAGCATGCATTCATTAAAGATTTGATGGCTATAGCAAGTAGTAAGTGCTAGATTATAGGTATGCAATCATAAAATGTCAATCAGACATACATATGTACATACACAAATCCAGGAGTCCTGAGAGAGGCCCAGATCCGTAGCTCCAACTTAGTTTGTTTTCACAAATAACCACATTTTCAAAATTAGGAATACTAATTGAATTAGTTATTCAAATTATTGAACTACAAATATCACAGTGCAGCATGATGGTAAAAACAAAAAAACCCCAAAAATAAAAACTTCAGTGTCCAAGAAACAATTGTGTTCTTCCAATTGTTCCTGAATGACTCATAACAACTTAACAAACCTCTCTGTACTTGTGCTTCGTTATTTGTAAAATGAAAATTATAATATTCTACCTCATAGATTTAACTTCAGAGTTATTTGAAGTAATGCTATTAAAGTACCTACAATATCACCGGGATCATAGTAAACATTCAATAAATAATGGTTGTTATTATTAGAGTATATTGAAACATTTATCATAAGCCATCATTATTAAAATGTATTTTAGGAGACTCTAAACAGGTGAATGTTGAAGTTCAGGAAAACCCCCCCTTTTTTAAGTTTATTTATGTTTTCAGAGAAAGAGTGTGTGCATGTGCACCATGGCAGGGGGGCAGAGAGAGAGAGGGAGAGAGAGAATCCCAAGAAGACTCTGTGTTGTTAGCATGGAGCCTGATGCAGGACTCGATCCTATGAACCATGAAACCGTGACCTGAGCCGAAATCAAGAATAGGACGCTTAACTGACTGAACCACCCAGATGCCCCCAGAAAAAAACTTTTAATAAATTAACAATAAAATAACAGGAGGAATTTGCTACAGTCCTGGATTAATAATCAGAAAAAATTATTCTCAATGCCTGTCAGATTGTGTACTAGATGGAATACTTGAATGGTAAAGGTATTTTTAAAATCCCTAGTAAAACTCTATCAATGACATTTATTTCATATCATAATGAAGGAGTCATCTAACATTTATCTCATATCATAATGAAGGAGTCATATAAATTAAAAACTCTAAGCTTCCCCTAAAACAAATTGTAAGATTTTTTCCCAGAAGATAGTTAAGTCAGGTGAGGCAGACTTCATTCATTCATTTATCTGTCCATCTATTCATATAGTCAGTTTTGACCACATGAATTTTAATTTTATTATTGTTAAACTGTTATGTGCGTGCTTTCCAGTTAAAAGATGTGTGTTGTGTCTTTTTTTTTTTTTGTATAAATTGTAAATTTGTCCACTAGGAGAAATTTTCCAAATCCTTATAACATTTCAAGATCCAACAAAACTTTAAGAATCAACATTAGCTAGAAGTGAAGGATTAAAACATTTTGTACTCTTAAAAACACTATCCAGTTCTTGTCTAGAAGACCGAAGCTAGATGGCAGAATGTAGTTAAAAGGCAAGAGAAGTCACTGCATCCTGTCAACATGATGCTTGGCATGCAAGAAAGCACTTCAGTTCTTTATTACTGGGACTCAATATACTAATACAGGCTAGAGATCATCATTTAGTTGTAGTCATTGTTGTTTAATGAAACCACATGTGTGACTTAAAAAAAATAAAACACTTTATTGGAGGAATTACTGACATACAAAAACTGTACATAATGTACACAACTTGATGAGATTGGAGATAGGTATGCATCTGTTAAATCATCACCACAGTCACTGCCATAAATATATCCTTCACCTCTAAAAGTTTCTCCTGTCTCTCTCTCTTTCTATTATCTCTCTCTCTCATCTGTCTATCTAATATATAGTGATAAAAACACTTAACAGAATATCTACTCTCTTGGAAAAACTTACACTATACAATGTTGTTATAGTCTCTATGTGGTATAGGAGATCTCTGGAATTTATTCATCTTGCATAACTGAAACTTTGTACCCTTCAAGCAACACTCCCCTGTTTTCCCCTACCCCCACACTTTGGTGACAACTGTTCTACCTCTGCTTCTTTGAGTCTGACTATTTTAGGTTTCCAATTAAGTGAGATTATGTAGCACTTGTTCTTCTGTCTGGCTTATTTCACTTAGCATCATGTCCCCCAGATTCATCCATGTTGTCTTGTTACAGATGTCAGGAATTTCCTTTTTTTTTTTTTTTTAACATGAATAATAATGCATTGTATGTAAATTATGCAGCCACTGTGGGAAGCAGTATGGAGATTCCTCAAAGAATTGAAAGTAAAACTACCTTATGAACCAGCAATCTGACTTGTGGGCATGTAGCCCAAATAATTGAAATCAAGGTCTGTAAGAGATATCTGCACTCCTATGTTCATTTCAAAATTATTCACAATTATTTAATTTAGATGGCAGACTTTCTAAAATAATATTGGAATAATATTAATTTTTTTTTACATTTTATTTATTTTTGGTAGACAGAGAGAGACAGAGCACAAGTGGGGGAGGGGCAGAGAGAGAAGGAGACACTGAATCCCAAGTAGGCTTCAGGCTCTGAGCTGTCAGCACAGTCTGAAGTGGGGCTCGAACTCACAAAAACCGCGAGATCATGACCTGAGCCGAAGTCGGATGCTTAACCGACTGAGCCACCCATGTGCCCCTGGAATTCTTAATTTTAAAGCTACCGTTTAAATGCAATAATATGTGAAGGGACATGTTAATGATGTATGGTAGTAACCAGTTAACAATGTAATACATTATTTAGCTTGATAGTAACAATCATTTCACTATATGGACATCTAAACATCATCTTGTACACTTTAATATATAAAGTTTTTATTAAAAGTGAAGGAAAAGAAATAAATGCTATAGTGTATATACATAGAAAACAGGCTGTTTTATCCTTGAAGTAGACTCAAATGATTTAAAGAGGCACAAGCTTATTCTAAAAAGAATTGCGTATGACTGACTCTGCCTCTTTGGAGGATGATTATGTAACAGAAATTTTCTAAAAAATGTGCAGAATACCATGATATTTAAAGAAAAGTAATAAAATGTGTTAATTTGAATTTTATGTATTATATTATAAAAACAATAGTAGCAATAGCAGTTTTTCAGAATTTAAACCAATATATTTTTTAAATAAGCATTTTTTCACTAACATTGCTTAGAATTGTTGGAGGATGATGGTACTCAAAAGCAAACTTTGGGTCAGTTTTATTATTGCTTTTAAATTCTCAATAGAAAATCCTATTTAGTGCCTGCAGCTTTATTGGAAGACCCCCCCCCCCCGCCCTGCCCACTTGGGTGTTCCAGTGTCTGACTTTCAGAGAACATTTGAATAAAAGCCCTAGAAAATGCATAGATGAAAAAGGAAGAAGCTTTATTAGCAATCCCAAATATATCCTGGCCAAAGAATAGAACAGATTTCTACACATCTAGGCCAAACTCAAGTGAAATTTTATTTTACAGGTAAGACACGCACTGCATAGCTCTGCACAGGTCACTCTGTACAGAGCAAGCAGCAATATTAAGGAATGCCAAAGACTCTTGTAAACTTTATGGGGAACAACTGCTTGGTTTAGCCAGAGGAACTAAAAGTAACTAGATTGTCATGGTATCTTTTGAAGTGCAAAGTTTTTAACATAGATTTTTTTTTTTTTTTTTTTTTTTTTTTTTTCCCTGTGAAGGTTGCTGTGCTGCCTAGGTTTTGTTTAATGTTTCTTTGTTTAGTAGTTTGCCCAGACTAGATAAGTGAAATAGGTTTCTCCTGCAGTGTTGGGAAGCTAGTATTTCTCTTTGGTTTTTTATTTGTGTGTTTTGTGGATATTCTTTTTAAGCCTGTCCTCTCTGGGTTTATCCCTGTGTTTGTGTAACTTTGTGGTCAGCCAGTGATTGGACAGTGTTGTTCTCAAACACTTTGATCTAGTAAGGCACCCATTATCTGATGAGTCTTGGGCTGGCAGGAAAGTGCATTCATGGTTTCCGTGGCTGCCCTGCCTTGCACTTTTCATGGAGCTCTTTTGGCCTCCTCAGTGAGCAAAATGCACAACTTCAGAGTTGGCCAGGAGTGTTGGGTTAATTTGAGCTCCCTCTGGTCTCCCCTATGTAGGTGCTACAACGTCAGCCAGGTATATATTTGCCCTATAGGACAGAAACCTCAGGTAGTTATGGTGGCCTTCCCCAGTCACCCACCTCTGAGATCATCACCTCCAGGGATAGTACTGCTGCATCAACCAGTGCTGGAAAATGCATGAGCTTCCTTAGACCCTGGCAGAGAGAAGGTAATCCTCAAGGACTGAGTGTTCCTCGCACCCACCCCCCCCCAGTACAGAGTCTCTTAATTAAGGCTCATGCCTACTAATGGGGCATGGAGTGGGAGGGATTGATGAGAGCAAGCCTAGGGAAAAAAAGTCACAGATTCCCTGTGTTCTTACCCAAGTTTGGCATTTTTCAATGCTTTTCAATTAAAAAAAAATGCTTCTATGATTATTAACATGCCTATAAGCCATTTCCAGAGCACTGGGAAATTTTTGTCAGTTTTCTACAGCTTTGTAATTGCTTTTTGTAGAAAAGATTTTATGATTAGCTACTTGACTATGGCCACTATAACCTTCTTCTAACTGAAATACATCAAGTATGCTTTTGCTGGTCTTAATGAGTACTCTGTCCTCACTCAGTCTGGATGCTCATCTCATACAGGTACTTGGCTTACTCCTTCAATTGATTCAGTTTTCACCTTCAATATCATCCTACTGGGGAAGTCATCCCACCTATACAAATAGTATCTGCTCTGTATCACCTTCCTCTTATTTTGCTTTATCCCACTTACCATTTCTTATACTACACACTTATATGCACCGCTCCCCTGAAATGGTAACCAACTTTGTTTCACTTGTTGTTGTATTTCCAAAGCATGCAAAATAATATGTGGTATAAAAGAGGTGCTCAGTAGGTATTGAAGGCATGATGAGTTAATGATTGAGTGAACAGAGTAAATAAGTAAATGATAAAGTACAGTTTGACAGAAGAGTTTTTTTCCTTTTTTAAGTTTGTACTGAAGACTACTAAAAGGAAGAAATTGTGGTCCAAAAGACTGAGTCACCATTGTGTTTTCCATTCCTAGGAGTGTTTCATCCCTTCAGAACAAGTCTCTGAAGAATCTTTTTCTTTTTTCTATGACTTAAGATGGATTGAGGGGATTTCTGTGAGGAATTTCTATTGCTTGGATGTGGCAGAGGGTCCCAAAGTCAGAGCTACTTCACTGGACTAGCATTAAAAATGTCATTATCCAACAACTATACAGTGCAGAGTTGCTCTGCTAGTTTAGCACTACAGGAGTTTTTTACAACCTCATCGTAAGACAAAGTTGATATCTGTTTCAACTGCTGAAAACCAAGTGATAGTGTTACGTATTAATAATTGTCTGAAGGTGTTATTGAATTAGGGAAGTATGAAGCAAATGAGAGTAACTAATGGCCAGGCAGGAAACAGAAGAAGACCAAATAACTGAAAAATTGAATGAAACAAAAAGTGTAGGTGTCATATATATCAGATGTCAGCGATTGGAAGCAAAGAGGAAGCAAAACTAGTAGGATGTTCTAAATCTTCAAAAAGTGGCGCATATGAAATGTGCCTTCTCTTTTCTGTGTATTTAGCATAGTTTGAGGTGCATTCTTATCAGTACACTAAATTGAACATTGCGTATGGGACACGTGGTGGCTCAGTAGATTGAGCGTCTGACTTCGGCTCGGTCATGATCTTGCAATTTGTGAGCTTGAGCCCTGCATTGGGCTCTCTGCTGTCAGCACAGAGCCTGCTTTGGATACTCTGTCTCCCTCTCTGCCCACCCCCTCAAAAATAAATAAACATTAAAAAAATAAATTGAATTTTGAGTAACAAAATGATCAATAGATAGCCTTTTGGGGTGGGGGGAGAGTAGGGATGAAATTGTTAATTTAAAATTTTCAGGAAAAATGAGTTAATATTAACAGTTGATAACAGTGTCAACACACATTTAGTTTCAAGTTAATTCTCTGGGGCGCCTGGGTGGCTCAGTCAGTTAAGCGTCCAACTCTTTATTAAGGTTCAAGTCACAATCTCATGGTTCCTGAGATCAAACCCTGAGTTGGGTTCTGTGCTGACAGCAGGGAGCCTGCTTGGGATTCTGTCTCCCTCTCTCTCTGCCACCCTCCTGCTTGCTTTCCCTCAAAGTAAGTAAATAAGCATTAAAAAAATAATTATCTGATTACAAAAAGTAGATTTTGTGTACTCTGAAACAGGATGTTTCTATAACTTGTCAGCGACTAAAATAGTGACTCATTTTATTTAAGTGACTCTATTGGGATTTTCAGGGCTACTTTGGGGACTTTTTTTTGTCCCTGCAGAGTATTCCTGAATTTACTGAATCACCTTGAAGCCATAGAATCTCCAGATGACAGGAAAAAAAATATTTCAAACACATATAACATATTTTAAAGAAGTTGCAGTACATCAAAGTTTGCAGTTTGTTGCTGCCTTTGAAAGCAGTCATTTAGACAAATACTTAACAATTTCATTCAATTACTTTGGACATGATGTAGGCCATTTTGGGAAAAAAAAAAAGTGGCCCAAAATATACTCTTATAAATGCATCCAAATGCAAAGAGAAAAATGTAATTGGTTATTTGCTGCATCCTAATAATATGGGAAATCCATTTATTTAGAATTATTAGTTTTATTGTATAATGTACATAAAAATCTACAAATAAGAAATTTTCAATATACGTGGGAATATTTTGCATATTTAATTTAAAAACTCTGTCAGTGTAGACACTTGTTTACCTTACTAGTGGTTGTTTGCCATTGACGATTACATAGAGGGCCTACTTTCACACTGAGTAGAATATAAAGCAAGGATAGGAAGTGTCCCTTGCCAAGAAATTTATGGATCTTTAGAAAGGTAAGGTATTTATAGGGCCCTATACCAGGTACTGCAACCTTACATATTTTACAGGCTAGTCACTCCAGCTACAATCCAGGTAAAAGATATAATTCTGTGGCTCCCTGTGCACTATTTTTGTGCATTTCATCTTAGCAATTTTATCACTTTAAACCTGCTAACCACAAAGCAAAACATTTGCTTGTATATTTTCTCTTTTCCTTTCATATGA
Organism: Leopardus geoffroyi; assembly: GCF_018350155.1. NCBI lineage: Eukaryota > Metazoa > Chordata > Mammalia > Carnivora > Felidae > Leopardus > Leopardus geoffroyi. The sequence continues at coordinate 55,036,383 of NC_059326.1, read as the reverse complement.
AATAGTGCCATTTCAAGTTTATTGGGATCCAGGGATTAGGGACATTATGCTAAAGTCTCATTTAAGCAATATAACATTTCAGAATTCTGTCCTCAATTCCCCTAAACATTTATCATAAAACAATACAGTCAAATCCTGTTTTTCATATGAGAAAGCATTCTGCCTATAAATGAATTTCCATTTTACTGAAACATTCTAATTAGTTTATCTGTGTGTGTGTGTGTGTGTGTGTGTGTGTGTGTGTGTGTGTGAGTACACACGCACGTGCATGTGTATTGCGGGATTACTTTGATCTAGATTTTGAATTGATTTAAAAATCAATTTTGGTGTCAAACTAAAATGTAAAACATAACAATTAATATTATTCTTAATATAATAGGTTGGTAAGGACTTTGTGTTTCTTCCAACCAAGTTTCTCTTGATAATTTTTGCATTTATTAAATGAGGCTAAAACTAAGCAGGAATTAATTGCTGTCATCAGCAGGTTGTCAGGTTTATGCAAATGAAGAATAAGAATCCTAACAAGCCTATTTAAAAAGGTTTTTTTTGTTGTTTTTAAATCCATCCTTCTTTCTGTAAGCAGGGAGATTTGGAGTCTGAAAAAATTCCCCTTCATCATTTGTTTTCTTTTTTTCTATGTAGAATCAGTCAGTCAGATGGGGCAATGTCAGTGAAATCATGAACCTGTGTTTTGTTTCTCCTAATATTTCCCAGAGGAAGAGCCTGTGATCCCGTGAAAACAAGTGGAGGCCATTCCCATTTATGTAGCCTGTTGCTGTGAAACTGACAGATCAAACAAACAAACAGACACACTTCATCTGTTTCCTGCAGTTACATTTCTTCATATCCCTAGCCATCTGGAACTTCATCATCTGTTTGGGTGTTATTCACTCTGACCCGGGGGCTCTACTTCAAGCCACAGCACTGTTTTGCCCAACAGATTTGATACTGGCAATTCATACGTGATAAAACGAGCTTCCTACAACCACATTTTAACATTCTATTGATAATCAAACTCCCCCTTCCTAAACTGCCCCACATGATAATGTATGAACTTAAGAATTTTGGCTTGCTGTATAATTGACCACACACTGCTGCTGTATCCTGGGACAGTAGCTTATCTACTATTTCAAAATGAATATGGAAGGGGCACCCAGCTGGCTCAGTCAGAAGAGCATGTGACTCTTGATCTCAGGGTTGTTAGTTTTGAGCCCAACGTTGGGTGTAGAGATTACTAAATAAATAAATAAACCTTAAAAGAAATGATTATGGAAAACCTAGACTCTATGCAAGGCATCCACGTGTATTTTAGGCTATAGTATTATGGAAGCCAATAGCAAATTGACCTATGCTTTAACTAAAATGCCATAAAAAAAAATAGTATAAATGGGACTATCTTGGAGGTCATTGATTCCAATCAAATTATGTATGATAAGTAAAATAAATTTACTCCATACCTCTTTTAATATAGTTCTGGATTATATAACATAAATTTTAAAGTTTTATAGTTCTGCTCTTTATCATTTTCAAACATTCTTTAAGTGTTCATTTGTGTGTTTGGTGGTATATGAGCCAGACCAAAAACAAATTTAGATAAAAAATGCCTTCCCAGCTTATGAAAATGCTCTGCATCGGTACCTAAAGAGTCTAGAAGAAGAGAAAAAAAACATAATGTGTGATAAACTATAAAACAGAGTAAGAAAATACGTACCATTTTCTAGTGGTCATTGAATGGACTGTCTTAAAAATTGTTCTTTCCATCTCATTAGACTTCAAGGACATCCATGTTGTCTTCATCAGGGCTAACAACTTTTGACTATTTATTCTAAGTAAGGGACAACATGAAGACCTTTGCATGCAACATTTCAATTAATCACCTAACAAACCAAATTAAATACAAATGTTGTCACCATTTTACAGTTTAGGAAACTGGGGCTTAGAAAAATTATATAAATTGTGCAAAGTTCCACCGATGATATTCAAGCCAGCTTTTCTATACTAGCAATGAACAAATGGAGTTTAAAGTTAAAACCAGAGGCGCCTGGGTGGTTAAGTCGGTTAAGCGTCCGACTTTGGCTTAGGTCATGATCTCTCGGTTCCTGGGTTGGAGCACCACATCAAGTTCTGTGCTGACAGCTCAGAGCTTGGAGCCTGCTTCGGATTCTGTGTCTCCCTTTCTTTCTCCCCTGCTTGTGCTCTGTCTCTCTCTCTCTCTTTCTCAAAAATAAATAAAACAAATATATAATAAATAAAAACATTATATATAATTATATATTTAATGTAATATTTGTTATATATAATAATTATATATTTAATATGTTATATATTATATATAGTATGTTATATATTATAGTATATACAGTATAAGTATATACTATATTATATACTATTATATACTATGAATATATGTTATATATAATATATATTTAAATGTAATATTATATATATGTATACTTGAAGTTAAAACTAAATACCATTTGTTTTTTGTTTTTTTAATTTTTTTTTAACATTTATTTATTTTTGAGACAGAGAGAGACAGAGCATGAACGGGGGAGGGTCAGAGAGAGAGGGAGACACAGAATCTGAAACAGGCTCCAGGTTCTGAGCAGTCAGCACAGAGCCCGACGCGGGGCTTGAACTCACGGACCGTGAGATTGTGACCTGAGCCAAAGTCAGACGCTTAACCGACTGAGCCACCCAGGCACCCCTAAAACTAAATACCATTTGTATTAGCATCCCCCCCAAAATGAAATATGTAGGTACAAATCTAACAAAGTATGTACCAGGTCTATTTGAGGAAAACCACAAAACTCTGATGAATGAAATCAAAGAAGTAAATAAATGGAGAAATATAGTATGTTCATAGATAATAACACTCAATATTGTCTAGATGCCAGTTATTCCCAACTTGAACTATAGATTCAGTGTGGATCCCAGTCAAAATTCCTGCACCTTACTCTGTGGACAATGAACTTACTAAAGTTTATACGGAGAGACAAACAACTCAGAAAAGCCAACACAAGATGAATGAGAACAAAGCTGGAAGACTGATGCTACTCAACCTGAAGCCTTACTGTAAAGCTACTATCATCAAGACAGTGTAGTACTGGTGAAAGAATAAACAACTAGAGCAGTCGAACAGAATAGAGAGCCCAGAAATAGAGTCACATAGATATAGCCAACTAATATTTGACAAAGAAACAAAGGCAATACAGTGGAGCAAAGATAGCCTTTTGAACAAATGGTGCTGGAACAACCAGACATGCCCATGTGGAAAAAAAAAATCAAGACACAGATCTTATACGCTACACGAAAATTAACTCAAAATGGGTCACAGACCTAAATATAAAATGCGAAATTATAAAACTCCTAAAAAATAATAAAAAATGATATTGGTTATATCTGTGACTTTTTAGGTACAATACCAAAGATACAAAGAAATCATGGATGATCTGGACTTCATTATATTAAATTTTTTTCCTCTGCTAAAGGAGTGTCAAGAGAATTAGAATAGAAGCCACAGACTGGATATTTATTTGCTGATGACACATCTGATTTAAAAAAAGAAAAAAAACTTTTAGCAAAAACATACAAAGAACTTTTAAAACTCAACAGTACAAAAACAACTTTATTAAAGTTTGATCAAAGACTTTGAAAGACCTCACCAAAGAAGATATGCATATGACAAATAAGCGTATGAAAAGATGTTCCATATCACATCCTCAGAGAAATGCAAACTTAAACAACAGCGAGATATTACTACACACTTATTAGAATGGCCAAAATCTGGAACACTAACTACATCAAATGTTGACAAGGACATGAAGCAACAGAGACTCTCATCATTGCTGGTGGGAATGCAAAATAGTACAGCCTCCCCCTCCGCTTCCCCCTCCCCTGCCGGAAGACAGTTTGATGTCTTTTTTATAAAACTAAACATAAATTTATCATATAATCCAGCATCCATGCTTCTTGGTATTTACCATAGAAAACTTATGTCAACACAAAACCCTGCCCACAGTTATTTATAGCAGCTTTATTCAAAACAGCCCAAACTTAAAAGCAACCAAGGTGTCCTTCAGCAGGTGAATGGATAAATTCAAAACTGTGGGCTAGTCAGACTATGGAATATTATTCAGCACTGAAAAGAAGTGAGATAGCAAACCATGAAAAGACATGGGGAAACTTTGAATGCATGAAAGCCAATCTGAGAGGCTGCATACTGTTTAATTCCAAGTATATGACATTCTGGAAAAGGCAAAACTATGGAGTCGGTAAAGAGATCAGTGGCCACCAGGGGTTGAGGTGAGGGGAGAGGATGAATAGGTGGACCGAGGATTTTTAGGGCAGTGAAAATACTCTGTTTGATGGATATGTGTCATTATACATTTGTCCAAACCCACAGAATGTGCAACACCAAAAGTGAACCATAATATAAACCGTAGATTTTGGGTGTTTATGATGTGTGAATGTGGTTTCACCGATTGTAACAAACCTACCAGTCACTCTGGTGGGGGATGTTGATAATGGGAAATGCTATGCGTATGTAGGGGCAGGGAATACATGGGAAACCTCAATTTTGCTCAATTTGGCTCTAAAAAATTAAAAAAAAAACTGCTCTAAAAAATGAAGTGAATAATACAGTAATAATAATAAAATAAAAATAAGAGAAAAATAATTTGAAAAAATTTAAAAATGCAGGACTCCTAAAAATGCAGCATTCCAGCTGATAGTTGTAAATAATAAAACATTTAATGCTAGTAAAATATATTATTTTAATTTGTTTTGTTTTTCTAATTATAATCATAATAAAAATGGTTTCACATACCATAAGACATGATAGGATATTAAAAAGTCATCTAATCATCAGTGAAAATAAGCAAGGGGCCATAAGAAGTTCAAGGATCTATAAAAACTTAAAAAAAAACAATTCTAATGAAAATTTGAAAGCAGGTCTAATCTGTCAGCTGCTGAGAGCAGTAGGATTTTGAAGTCATTTGTCTTTGCTTCTCCTATTTCTTTTTAGGATTGACAAAACAGAGAAGTGGTTAAGGCCATGGGCTCTTGATCAGGCATATAGTAGAAATTTCTGCTCTGCTGCTTACAAACAACATGGCTTGGGGCAAGTTCCCTCTCTTAGGAGTTAACTATAGTTTAGTAATCTCTCATATGCTCATATACCTCTCTTGTTTGTTATTGTGCAGCTCATATTAGGTTATGGAAATAAAATAATTTAACACATTACCCTACTTAGTAGGGACTTCACAGATGTTAGCTGTTATTTTTTGCAATCACCTCTGCATTAGGGCAAATGCTATATTTATTGTACATATGTGTAAATATATAAATGTGTGTCAGTACATATTTATTGTGTACTTAACTATGCCAGCAGTGGAAGTAAACTGTTTAAAGCAGATATCCCCAATGTAACTGACAGATGTGATTGCATTTTATTTCTCTGCAACCTTGAGATGAGTAAAATATCTGAGCAAGGGACAGATGGAGAAAATATAGTGCTTTGCTCTGATAGGGAAGTGATAAATAGAGAGCTTCCCCACCCTGCCCCCTGCAAATATCCTGGTAGTAGAAAGACACTTGTTTGTTCAACACTTTTGTTACAGTAGATTGTGATTTTCTGATTTGAAATTAGAATCCAAACAGATCTAATTTATTCTAAAATTATATTAGGCTGACCTAGTTTAAAAGACTTCTGCTTTCAGCAGACATTTTGAGTAATTCCTAGACTAAATGCAGGTTTTAAATTTTTGTTTTTCAGCTAGGATTTTTGTTCCTTTTACAAGTAAACCTATAAAAAGAAATCCTCTGCACTTGTCATGGGAGTCGTTTTATCTTTTTCAAGGGCTTCCTGGTTCCTTTGAAAGGAAACTAAACTCATATTTTTTTCCTTCAATTGCAGTAAGTAAAAATTTAAAACTGGGTTCATATTCCGAAATGTTCACCTATGGTAGTACTTCCCACAGCTCAACATGTGACTTACTGTTACATAAATTATTCATTAAGATGAAACATTCTGACCTAGCAAGCTTTATTGCTGTTATGAGAGCTGCAGTTGAAAACCTGCTTTGAATACAAATCGTAATGACTATAAATCAATGTATCCTACTAAGGCTGAGGGTAAGTCTACATGGTAAAATTCCCTGTAACTAAAAGCACAAATTTGAGAGATCATCAAATGCAGTCTTTGACATAATTGCCTAACTGCAGTGTATTCATTCTGAATGCATGAATGTAGTGCTCTTCACAGCTAATTTGTTTTTTTTCTTACAGTTCATGATCTCCTTGCTGCCCTCCAAGATTTTCTGTCATTTTATTCTTTTACTCTGCCTTCCAATATCTTACTTTTCTTTATATTTTCATTTTCAGCCTTCATTCACTAGTCATTTACATCCTCCTCCAAAAACAAAAACTCCTTGAGAAATATTTTCAGATTAACCTATAATATCGTCTTTTCATGATAAAATATTCAATAACACTTCGGCATTGACTCAACTGTGATATATCAGGCACATTTATGTGAAGGATGTGTTCTTATGTAGAGTGAGTGTGCTATCCTTTATTTTAAAGGTCAATTTCTTTGTGACAGAATATGTTAAAAGTATTTCTTTTTCAAGTCATCATCTCAACAAAGTTTTGTCTGCATGATAATTTTCTAATTTATGTATTTTGCTGGACAGCACACATTTTCTTATTTTCACTGTCCATTCTGCCAGTAAAAAATATCACATAAGGGTTTGAAGGGAAACAGTGTGAAAAAAAAAATACTTACTATAGCCATGAAGATTTATAGAGGGCTTGGGGGAAAAATATATAGACAGTGGACATGCTAGTTGAATGTATGCTTTCTTACTTGTTAGGGTTTTAGTCCTAAATATTTTATGTAGTTACCCCTAGTTATGTCTGTAATTTTATTTTATTTTATTTATTTATTTATTTATTTATTTATTTATTTATTTATTTTTCAACGTTTATTTATTTTTTTTGGGACAGAGAGAGACAGAGCATAAACGGGGGAGGGGCAGAGAGAGAGGGAGACACAGAATCGGAAACAGGCTCCAGGCTCGGAGCCATCAGCCCAGAGCCTGACGCGGGGCTCGAACTCACGGACCGCGAGATCGTGACCTGGCTGAAGTCAGACGCTTAACCGACTGCGCCACCCAGGCGCCCCATGTAATTTTATAACTATATATGAGTTTTATGTTATATATGTAGTTATATATAAAAGCATATGCAAATAATGATAAATGCTATGAAGGAACCAAAAGCAGTAATGTGATAGCCAGTAAAAATTCAGGAATAGGAGCAAAAATGAAAGGGTTAATTTTCAATTTTAAATTGAGCTGCTGTAGAACTAAAGAGACAACTTTTTTTTAATGTTTATTTTTGAGAGAGCGAGAGAGAGTGCGCAAGCAGGGGAGGGGGACAGAGGATCTGAAGCAGGCTCTGAGTTGACAACAGAGAGCCCGACACTGGGCTCGAAGTCACGAGCCATGAGATCATGACCTGAGCTGAAGTTGGATGCTTAACCAACTGAGCCACCCAGGTGCCCCCAAAGAGGTAACTTTTAATTGAAGATCTAAAAGGATGACATCATCACCAATGCAAGGACTTTGAGGCAGGGTGGTGTGGTAAATGCAAAGTTCTAAGACAGGTGCTTGTGGACCAGTGGAAGTAATATGGGGCAAGTATAGTTAAATGAGACAGGGAGTGATATGAGGCCAAGGAGGTTGTATGTTAAGGTAAAGAATTTAACTTTTACCTTTAGTGTAATGCAAATTTGAGAATTTTTTGTTTTATTTCAATGTATTTTACAGCAGTTTTTTTAAATGTTTGTTTTTGAGAAAGAGAGAGAGACAGAGAGGGAAAGAGCATACAGTGGGGAAGGACAGAGAGGGAGGGAGACACAGAATCTGAAGCAGGCTCTAGGCTCTGAGCTGTCAGCACAGAGCCCAACATGGGGCTCAAGCTCATGAACCATGAGATCATGACCTGAGCCGAAGTTGGATGCTTAACCAACTGAGCCACCTAGGCGCCCCTACAGCATTTAATATTTTAGGGAATATAGTCAATGAATTATAATAGCGTTGTGTTGACAGATGGTAGCTATACTTGTGAGCATAATGTAATGTATAAGCTTGTCAAATTACTGTATTGTATCCCTGAAAATAATCTACCATTGTATATCAGCTATACTCATTTAAGAGATATAAACAGCGGAATAACCTTAACTAAGTTTGAAAGTATTGCTCTTGCTGCTGTATAATGAGTACTTGATGAGTAAAAGTTGATGCAGGGGGGCCAGGCGGAAGGTTATTGCAGTTACTGAATTAAAGAATGAATGTGGCCTGGCTTCGATGGATGGTTGGGAAGATAGAAGTGGATGGGTACTAGATAGATTTTGGAGGAAGCAGCAAATAGACTTAGTGATGCATTACTTATGAGAAACGAGAGAAAGGGAGGAATTAAAAATGACTTCTGAATTTTTGCTTTAGGGCAGATAATAGGTTAATTTCCTAATAAAGGGAAGAGTAGGGAACAACAGTGTAGGTAGAACAATAAAAGGTTCTGTTTTGGGTTTACTAGGATTGAGGTAAGGATTAATAGGGTAAGAGATCTTTGATTTGTATTTGGAATTCCCAACACCGTTCTTCTTCAGATGTCTTTGCTTTTGCACATGTTTCTATCAACCCCAATATGCCCTTTCCTCATTCCCCCTTGGTGTACTCCAGGTGATACTGCAGTCTTAATTCAGATGTTATCTTCAGAAAGCTTCCCTGATCTCAGCCTCGGTGTCTGGTTGTGCTTCCCGTCCTTTCATCTATTTTCTTGCCTTTCTTTTCCCAGTTTGGCCAGTTTAAAAATGGCTGATCCCACTTTTTTAAAGTTTTTATTTAAATTCCAGATTGTTAACATACGGTGTAATATCAGTTTCAAGTGTACAATATAGTGAGTGATTCAATATTTCCATACAATACTTGGTACTCATCACAGCAAGTGCACTCCTTAATCTCAGACATTTAACATGCTCCCCCCCCCCCGCCCCCCGCTTCACTGGCAACCATAAGTTTGTTCTCTATAGTTAACAGTCTGTTTCTTGGTTTGCTTCCCTCTCTTTTTCCCTTTGTTTTTGTTCCTTAAATTCCACTTACGGTATTTGTCTTTCTCTGACTAACTTATTTCACTTAGCATAATACTCTCTAGCTCCATCCATGTAATTGCAAATGGCAAGACTTTACTCTTTTGATGGCTGAGTAATATTGCATTTTACACACACACACACACACACACACACACACACACACACACACACACACATCTTCTTTACCCATTCCTCAGTTGATGGACACTTAGGCTATTCCATAATTTGGCTATTGCAGATAATGCTGCCATAAACATTGGGGTGAATGTATCCCTTTGAACTCATATTTTTGTATTCTTTGGGTAAATACCTAGTAATGTGATTGCTGAATTGTAGGGTAGTTACATTTTTAAGTCTTTGACAAACAGAGCTCCATACTGTTTTCCACAGTGGCTGCACCAGTTTGCATTCCCACCAACAGTGTAACAGGGTTCCCCTTTCTCCACATCCTTGCGGTAAATCCTTGGCAATGTACCAAGTGAACATTTCCTTTGAAAGAAAAGAAAAGATAGAAATGTCCCAGATAGACACTTACAGTGAGTCCGTGATTACCACCACATCCTGCATGTACCACTATATATTTTTAATCTTTTTTCTCCCAGACATTAGCACATATATCCAATAAACCTTTGTTTTCATATTCTTAGAGTACAAACCAATTAAGGATTATGGAGGGAGTATTCCAGTGAGTACTAGAGCCCACTCACTGAGTAAAACAGGTCAATCTACCAACAAAAATTATACAGGGATTCAACTCCTTTACACAAGCAAAACCATGAATTTCAGTGATACGTGCAGGGTGTGATGGTAATCATGGACTCACTGACAAGCGTCTGTCTGGGACATTTCTATCTCCACACATATGTGGACTGGACGCGTATATTTCAGAATGGGTTCTTTTCTTTCAAAGGAAATGTTCACTCCATACATTACCAAGGCTTTACTGAGGGACTACTTAGAATAGAGGGATGATATTGTAAGTGGAAAAAGGCAAGTGGTTTACTCCATCAGAATTATGACTGGAACATCACATTCCATATTTAATCTGTAGAATTAGACCTTTGTTTTAAATGTATCCTGCCACTCAAAATGCAAGTAATTAGTTACAAAGAGATTTTTAAAAACTAAAATCCAAAGCAGTGGTTTACTCTTTGCTTGTGCTATCACATTAATTATGTTAGGTAAGGTTGACTTTTTAATTGATTTAATTTAAATCATGGGAGAGGGAAACAGTCCCAAGAGTTGAATACATCTGTCAATATAAAACAAGATTAAGTTGTGATGATTTCATCTTTGGATCATTTCTGTGATTAGAATGTGCAACCTAAAAATATACTTAATTCTAAATGTGAGTTTATTGTATCTTTTTTCTTTTCCTTTTAACTTTTTAAAAAGTAGAATGATTGTCTTCTGGAGCTCCTAGGTTTTGTTTGTTTTTTCTCTCTTGCAGTTCTCTTAACTTGAGTTTATCCTTTCTGGTATCTGCCAAAAATCTAGAAATTCAAAGCAGGAATTTCCTTTTAATCTAATTTTTCCCCTTTAAAAATTACATGGCACTTTAATTTGCTGTGTTTATAAGATAGTATGTCAGCTACAGCTCAGCTTTCTTGAATCCTAATAGCTTGATATAAGGCTTTAATAAAATCTGAGAAAAATGGTAAAAATATCATGTTTGCTAACCTTTAGAAACACTTTGTATAGTACTTTATATATGTGTATATATAATTATATCCTAATATATATCTTTGAGATGCAAATGACTCATCTAATACATATTTATTAAATAAAAAACGTTATACAGCATTAATAAGATTATCATTTTTTGAAAACTATTCTATTTCCACTTATTTTCTAATCATGGAAAGTCTTCAAAAGATGAATTTATTACAATTTGTCTTTGTCAGTCTTGGCAGCAGTATTTCCTTGCAGTCTTTAATTCTAAGATCAGGGGCACCTGCGTGGCTCAGTTAGTTGAGCGTCCGACTTCGGCTCAGGTCATGATCTCACGGTTTGTGAGTTCGAGCCCCGCGTCAGGCTCTGTGCTGACAGCTCAGAGCCTGGAGCCTGTTTTGGATTCTGTGTCTCCCTCTCTCTCTGCCCCTGCTCTCTCAAAAATAAATAAATGTTTAAATAAAAAAAAAAAAAGATCAATATATATTTTCTTCATACAGATACTTAATTATAATGTATCTACTGTGTAAGGGGTATGTATGTGTGTGTGTGTGTTTGTATATAATTAATACCTTAGAATTAAATATAATGAACTCTATTATTAAACCATTGAAAATGTGGCTTTTTGATTCAAGGATGATGATTCTGTTTATTAAAGCTAATTTGTATATTAATTGCATTTTTAAATAAGATTAAACATAAACCTAAATTCACAATATAAAGACATATCAGATATAATTTACATTTTTTTGAATTTGTGTGGGGGGTGCTATAGTATAGTTGTAAAAATATATAAAAGCATTATTATAATTTGTTTCCCTCCAGTATTAAAACAAAATCCTGTTTATCTAATTCTTTTGCTCCTTTTTCTTTTCTTTTTGCCAAGCTTCTCAGACTAATTATCTTAGTTTGTTTAGCATTTTCATTTTTTAAAGTTCTTCTACACACTTGTAATTTGAATTCCACACAAATACAATTAATAGCTTTCGTAACCTTTTTAACACTTCTGTGTGATTCAACACTTACTCTTTTCGACTAGTTTTATATTCTCTTCTCCTGAATTCCATAACCACACTCAACTTATTGTCAATTTTTCATAGATTTGTCTTCTAACCACCTAAAATATTAAAAATATTCTACTACAATCTGCTGCAAAATATTTTTATAACTCTTACCATTTTATGTACTCTTTGAGATTTCATCCCAGCTCGAGACTTCTACTATACACGGATGAGTCCCAAGTTTATGTAACTCCACCAAGATATGTCTCTAGAATCCCGAATCCATTTTCTTTTTCTTTTTTTTTTTTTTTTGGCATTCCTGTGCACCTTCACTTGAATGTCCATAAAAGCATCTAAAAATCATTGTGTTGAATATCAAACTACCCCCAAGCCCTATATTTCAATTCTGATGTCTCCCTGTGTATCTTGAATAAAGGCAACCCATACAGTCAGGCTCCAGAGTCAGAAATACCTAAGCCATCTCAGTCCTTCCTTAGTTCCCATGACAGAATGAAACCTCATTCATCCCTGTGGTCTGCTTTGTTCTGATAATTCAGGTTTCATTATTAATCTTTACTCCTATAACTGTTCACAGCTCTTCTCTGCCTTAGGTTTGAAAACTTCCAAATCTACTAGCTTTCATTACTATCGCAGGGATCTTTCTAATTTGAAAATCTCATCATGTCACTTTAGCACTCAGACTATTTTAACTGGCTCTCTTTTGCTTTCAGAGAAAGCAAAGAAAAAAAATTCAGATCTGAGTCATGGTTAACAAGGCCCTTTGTGATCTTGTGTCTGCATTCAATACAATCTCAGCCATGTTTTCTCTACTCTTCAATTAAAAAAATGTGTACTCTAACTGCACTGTAGTGCTTGAATGCTATTCCCCACATACATTAACTTTCTCTCTCTGTTACGCCCTTTTACGTGTTTTGTTCATTTGGCAGAAAGCTTCCTCCACATACCCCTACCCCCTGCCTCTTTTCTTCCAGTACAAATTCTTTAAGAGTTTTTTTTTCATCCTCACTTCTTTTATTTAGCAGTTGTCCTTGTATTCATTTATTCACGGTGCTGAATTTGAGCCCCTACTAGGGGAAGTATGTAGGATCCTGCAGTTTAGCAGTAAACCAGAAATATCACCCTGGATATCACCCCTGCTCTTAGCCTTTCTCCAAATCTGTAATGAAACAAACATCCTTTTTGCTTCAATAACATTTATCTCACTCCCCTCCCCTCCCGCTATATGTTATAGCTCTTTTCACTTGCAAGCAATCCTTGATTTTTCTTGGTCCCCATTATACTGTGAGCCCCTTGATGGCAGAGAGTTTTCTTATTGTTTTTAAATATCATAATTGTTTAAAAAATTTTTTTAACATTTAGTTATTTTTGAGAGACAGAGTGCAAGTGGGGGGTGGGCAGAGAGAGAGAGGGAGACACAGAGTGTGAACAGGGTAAGGTTAGAGAGAGAGAGAGATAGACATAGAATCCGAAGTGGGCTCCAGGCTCTGAGCTGTCAGCACAGAGCCCAACGTGGGGCTTGAACTCACAAACCGTGAGATCATGACCTGAATCAAAGTCCAAGGCTTAACCAACTGAGCTATCCAGGTGCCCTGAGAGTTTCCTTATTATTATTATTTTTTAAGTTGACACTGTTCTTATCACAATGGCTAATATAGATTAGGCATTTGCCAATATTTATGTGGTAACTGAATAGCAATTAGTAATTTCCAGTTGCCTTACTGTTATGCAAATCAGCTTCTATTTGATATTATTTAGATTTCTAAATAGATAATGGAAAACTATCTGAATAGTAAATGTGAAGGCAGGAAAATTCTAAAATTCTAACCTTCCTAGCTGGATATGTTTCCAGATTGCTCCATTTGAATGCTCTGCTCTGTAATATCTACTTCAAGTAACGATACTTCAGGAAGCCCATACGTGATGCAGTAGTCACTGTTACTTTCTCTTCTGAACTCAGAGGAAGGTTTGCAGATACCAGCTCCTTTAGCAATTAGCCTATGCTGCCTTCTGATACTTGAAAGTATTGCTATCAATTAGTAATGGTGGCTATTTCTTCCTCAGCAATCCAGAAACAGACAAGCTGCCAATTCTTAAGATCTGCTCTTTTGGTTCTTTAAGGTATAGTTTATCTGCCAAATTAGAGGAAAGTTTAATTTATTTTTTCTTTTATGTAAACTTTTCTCTTATTGAAGAATTTGTTCACAGCCTAGAACTCCATGGAACCGGTGTCTCTTCTACCTCACTGTGGCTCCTAACACAGAGATGAGCATCCTATGAGCTGCCTGTGCTATCTAGCACACAGGGCATCTCGGAGTTTCTCTTTCAGCTTCAGTGTAGCTTTGTCTCTTTGAGGAGCCATCAGAACACTAATTACATCTTTGGGGATATTTCTGGCACTTTGTCCACTAGAAAATTGCTCAACAAACTGCATGGAGTACCCTAAACATTAGTGTTAAACTTCTAGCTTCTATTCATTTTTCTACTTGCATTGCATTTCTCTGCATCTTGTTGTTTTTGCCCAACTCTTTCTCTTCAGAGCTGCCTATTTATGTGCCATTCAGCTATAAGCCGGCATACAAATATACCCACATGCATGTGCTCACGCTTCACTTCTGAATTTTTATCAGAATTTCTTTCTTAAAAGTTTATTTTCCTTTCTAATTTTCAGAGACTTGTATTTGTTTTCAGTAATGCTAACTATAGTCATAATGTTGTACATTACATCCCAATACGTACTTACTTGTCTTATAACTGGAAGTTTGTTCTGTTTGACCACCTTCATCTAATTTCCACCCCTAACCCCCTCATTCCTCCCCTCTGGTAACCACAGATCTTATTTCTTCCTCTTTATGAGTTGTTTTTGGTTTTGTTTTGTTGTAAGATTCCACGTATAACTAGAGCCATGCAGAATTCGCCTATCTACCTTATTTCACTTAGCATAATGCCCTCAAGGTCTAATTATGTTGTCACAAATGGCAAAATTTCATTCTTCTCTATGGCTGAATAATATACCATTATATAAATATGCATATATGTATATGGGTATATAATCTTTGCTTCTGTATCCATTCATCCCTCAATGGGCATTTAAATTGTTTCCATGTCTTGGCTGTTATAAATAATGCTGCTATGAGCATGAGGTGCAGATGTCTCTTCAACATAGTGTTTTCATTTTCTTTGGTTGTATTATCAGAAGTGGAATTACTGGATCATATGGTAGTTCTATGTTTAATTTTTTTGAGGATCCTCCATATGTTTTCCCTAGTGGCCATACCAATTTATAATACCACCAACAGTGGATAAGGGTTCCCTTTTCTCCACATCCCTGCCTATTTGCTATCTCTCATCTTTTTGTTGATGGACATTCTAAAAGCTGTAAGGTGATACTCATTGTGGTTTTGATTTGCATTTCCCTAATGATTAGTGATGTCGAACATCTTTTCATATACTTCTTGGTCATTTGCATATCCTATTTGGAAAATGTCTGTTCAGGTTCTTTGCCCATTTTAATTGAATCATTTTCTTTCTGTGGAGTTATATGATATTTTGGACATTAACCCCTTATCAAATATATGGTTTGCAAATATTTTTCTCATTCTGTAGGTTATCTTTTCATTAAAAAAAAATTATTTTACAGACAGAATGGGAGAGCAGCAGCAGAGAGAGAGAGAGAGAGAATGAATTTCAAGCAGGTTCTGCTCAGTTTTGAGCCCAACTTGGTATCTCTTCCACAATCCTGGGATCATGACCAGAGCCAAAATCAAGAGTTGAATGCTCAACCAGCTGAGCCTGTCTTTTCATTTTGTTCTTGATTTTTTTGCTGCATGAAACCTTTATAGTTTGATGTAATCCTACTTGTTTATTTTTTATTTTGTTGTTTGTACTTTAGGTGCCATATACAAAAAGATCATTGCCAAGACCCATGTCAAGGGGTTTCTTTTCCTATGTTTTATTCTGGGAATTTTACATTTGCTGGTCTTTAACTCTCTAATCCATTTTGATGTAATTTTGTGTGAGTGGTATAACATAGGGGTCTGGTTTCATTCTTTTACACATGAATATCCAGTTTTCCCAGCACTCATTTACTGAGCAGTCTGTATTTTTTCCATCGAGTGTATTCTTTGTTCCCTTTTTCCGTATTAGTTGACTGTGTACACATGGGTTTGTTTCTAGGCATTCAGTTTTGTTCTATTTTGTCTTTTTTTTTAAATTTATTTGTCTCTTTTACTTCTGGTAACTGACTTATAAATGGAAAAGTAATGAAAGACGAAAATTCTAGGTAATTTTGTTTTGGAATTTGTGTTTCAGGGTGCTGACTTACATCAAAATAATCAAAATTGAGCACCTCGCAAAAACTAATAGAATTATGAAGTACTTAAAGACCATATACTATACAAATGCACACAGTCTTTCCGCTTTAAATAAAAAATATGAAAGGGAGGACAGGGGAAAAAACACAAGATGTGATGTGAACTATTACATTTGTGGCAGATTAAAACTGGCTGCAAATTCATTAATGCTTTTCCCACTGAGGGGTGGAATCTCTGTCCCTTCCCCTTGAAGGGGACTCTCATTATTAGAGTACAACGAAAATGACACAATGACCATTACCGGTCTAGTCTTCAAGGGAATTGGCATCTTCCGCTTCCTTCCTTTTCAACTCTGAGCCTTTATGTAAAGAGGGTAACTACCTTCTTGGAGAGAGCACTTGGAAAAGCTTTGAGACATCTTGAAGAGGAAAGGAGACTCAGCTGGTCTAAGCCTTGCAGATACTCCTGCCAAAAAAGCAGGTAGACAAGAGAAGCTTTCTTGGAACAGTCCACAGCAGTTCAGTGAAAACTGAAAACAGGGGCGATATCCCCCTTGGCAATGTTGTATGGAGCAGAACTGTCCAGTCAAACCCTGCCCAAATTCCTCACCATGTGAAAATAGTAGCATGATTGTTGTTTTAAGCCACTATATTTTGAAGTAATCCATTATGAAGCAATAGGCAAAGGGAGTGATGTCCACATGATACTACATCAATATATATTGTATTTGCTGCATACTTTCACTCATTTTTATCTCAGTATGGAATTGTTTCCTTTAATGCTGTTCTGTAAGACTATAAAATGTGTCTTTCTCAAAACTATTTTGGGTATTAAATATGTTTCAGTAAATTTAAAAACTTCAGGCCCTTTCCTTTGGAGATGATTAACCTATTTATAGCAATTGTAAAACTAAAGTTTAGAGTGATAGTCCACCTTCAGATATATTATCTTTATGTTATATAACATTTTGCTTTGAAAGCCCAATTAATCTCTTTTCCAAACAATTTTTTTGTATAACCCATCATCCTCCCAGTTTTTAGTATTTTGTATTCAAACTGAGTTTAGATATTTTCTTGAGTCTACATTGTTATGACACACTGGATAAAGAGGTAAAAAGAAAATGGCAGTATGAGTACCAGGTTGAATTCATTACATTAAACTAGTTAGCAGACAATGGGAAAAATGCTGTTCTGGTAGCTTATTTTTTTCAAAAGGGAACAGATGCATGACAAGTCTATAAAAAAGAAAAATAGAGTAACAAAGGAAAATGTGCCAAAGGCAAAAGTACATTAATCAAAATATAAAATATGTAAGTTCATGAAGCAGTTTTGTAAAATTATCTATCTTAGCCTTCACGTGTTGCCAAAATATGTTTCTGTCTCAATTGCAGCAGAGCAAAAAGCGGATGAATATCCCTAATCTACCACTTCATTTAGTTACAAATGCAGAAAACAGATATATTTACAAATACTCATGAAGGCTGGCTCCTTCACTAGATTTTCATTTTTCTGAGCTCCATTCTATGTTTAATGATGAAATGGGGGGGGGGTTCTTCCTTATTTAAAGTGATAGGCAGCTGATCAAAAAGGATTTAAATAACATAACAGAAAGTGAATTTAGAATAATAGTCATAAAATTAATCGCCGGGCTTGAAAACAGTATACAGGACAGCAGAGAATCCCTTGCTACAGAGATCAAGGGACTAAGGAACAGTCACGAGGAGCTGAAAAACGCTTTAAATGAAATGCAAAACAAAATGGAAACCACCACAGCTCGGATTGAAGAGGCAGAGGAGAGAATAGGTGAACTAGAAGATAAAGTTATGGAAAAAGAGGAAGCTGAGAGAAAGAGAGATAAAAAAATCCAGGAGTATGAGGGGAAAATTAGAGAACTAAGTGATACACTAAAAAGAAATAATATATGCATAATTGGTATCCCAGAGGAGGAAGAGAGAGGGAAAGGTGCTGAAGGGGTACTTGAAGAAATAATAGCTGAGAACTTCCCTGAACTGGGGAAGGAAAAAGGCATTGAAATCCAAGAGGCACAGAGAACTCCCTTCAGACGTAACTTGAATCGATCTTCTGCACGACATATCATAGTGAAACTGGCAAAATACAAGGATAAAGAGAAAATTCTGAAAGCAGCAAGGGGTAAACGTGCCCTCACATATAAAGGGAGACCTATAAGACTCGTGACGGATCTCTCTTTTGAAACTTGGCAGGCCAGAAAGAATTGGCACGAGATTTTCAGTGTGCTAGACAGAAAAAATATGCAGCCGAGAATCCTTTATCCAGCAAGTCTGTCATTTAGAATAGAAGGAGAGATAAAGGTCTTCCCAAACAAACAAAAACTGAAGGAATTTGTCACCACTAAACGAGCCCTACAAGAGATCCTAAGGGGGACCCTGTGAGACAAAATACCAGAGACATCACTACAAGCATAAAACATACAGACATCACAATGACTCTAAACCCGTATCTTTCTATAATAACACTGAATGTAAATGGATTAAATGCGCCAACCAAAAGACATAGGGTATCAGAATGGATAAAAAAACAAGACCCATCTATTTGCTGTCTACAAGAGACTCATTTTAGACCTGAGGACACCTTTAGATTGAGAGTGAGGGGATGGAGAACTATTTATCATGCTACTGGAAGCCAAAAGAAAGCTGGAGTAGCCATACTTATATCAGACAAACTAGACTTTAAATTAAAGGCTGTAACAAGAGATGAAGAAGGGCATTATAGAATAGTTACAGGGTCTATCCATCAGGAAGAGCTAACAATTATAAATGTCTATGCGCCGAATACCGGAGCCCCCAAATATATAAAACAACTACTCATAAACATAAGCAACCTTATTGATAAGAATGTGGTAATTGCAGGGGACTTTAACACCCCACTTACAACAATGGATAGATCATCTAGACACACGATCAATAAAGAAACAAGGGCCCTGAATGAGACATTGGATCAGATGGACTTGACAGATATATTTAGAACTCTGCATCCCAAAGCAACAGAATATACTTTCTTCTCGAGTGCACATGGAACATTCTCCAAGATAGATTATATACTGGGTCACAAAACAGCCCTCCATAAGTTTACCAGAATTGAAATTATACCATGCATACTTTCAGACCACAATGCTATGAAGCTTGAAATCAACCACAGAAAAAAGTCTGGAAAACCTCCAAAAGCATGGAGGTTAAAGAACACCCTACTAACGAATGAGTGGGTCAACCAGGCAATTAGACAAGAAATTAAAAAATATATGGAAACAAACGAAAATGAAAATACAACCATCCAAACGCTTTGGGACGCAGCGAAGGCAGTCCTGAGAGGAAAATACATTGCAATCCAGGCCTATCTCAAGAAACAAGAAAAATCCCAAATACAAAATCTAACAGCACACCTAAAGGAACTAGAAGCAGAACAGCAAAGGCAGCCTAAACCCAGCAGAAGAAGAGAAATAATAAAGATCAGAGCAGAAATAAACAATATAGAGTCTAAAAAAACTGTAGAGCAGATCAACGAAACCAAGAGTTGGTTTTTTGAAAAAATAAACAAAATTGACAAACCTCTAGCCAGGCTTCTCAAAAAGAAAAGGGAGATGACCCAAATAGATAAAATCATGAATGAAAATGGAATGATTACAACCAATCCCTCAGAGATACAAACAATGATCAGGGAATACTATGAAAAATTATATGCCAACAAATTGGACAACCTGGAAGAAATGGACAAATTCCTGAACACCCACACTCTTCCAAAACTCAATCAGGAGGAAATAGTAAGCTTGAACAGACCCATAACCAGCGAAGAAATTGAATCGGTTATCAAAAATCTCCCAACAAATAAGAGTCCAGGACCAGATGGCTTCCCAGGGGAGTTCTACCAGACGTTTAAAGCAGAGATAATACCTATCCTTCTCAAGCTATTCCAAGAAATAGTAAGGGAAGGAAAACTTCCAGACTCATTCTATGAAGCCAGTATTACTTTGATTCCTAAACCAGACAGAGACCCAGTGAAAAAAGAGAACTACCGGCCAATATCCCTGATGAATATGGATGCAAAAATTCTCAATAAGATACTAGCAAATCGAATTCAACGGCATATAAAAAGAATTATTCACCATGATCAAGTGGGATTCATCCCTGGGATGCAGGGCTGGTTCAACATTCGCAAATCAATCAACGTGATACATCACATTAACAAAAAAAAAGAGAAGAACCATATGATCCTGTCAATCGATGCAGAAAAGGCCTTTGACAAAATCCAGCACCCTTTCTTAATAAAAACCCTTGAGAAAGTCGGGATAGAAGGAACATACTTAAAGATCATAAAAGCCATTTATGAAAAGCCCACAGCTAACATCATCCTCAACGGGGAAAAACTGAGAGCTTTTTCCCTGAGATCAGGAACCTGACAGGGATGCCCACTCTCACCGCTGTTGTTTAACATAGTGCTGGAAGTTCTAGCATCAGCAATCAGACAACAAAAGGAAATCAAAGGCATCAAAATTGGCAAAGATGAAGTCAAGCTTTCGCTTTTTGCAGATGACATGATATTATACATGGAAAATCTGATAGACTCCACCAAAAGTCTGCTAGAATTGATACATGAATTCAGCAAAGTCGCAGGATACAAAATCAATGTACAGAAATCAGTTGCATTCTTATACACTAACAATGAAGCAACAGAAAGACAAATAAAGAAACTGATCCCATTCACAATTGCACCAAGAAGCATAAAATACCTAGGAATAAATCTAACCAAAGATGTAAAGGATCTGTATGCTGAAAACTATAGAAAGCTTATGAAGGAAATTGAAGAAGATGTAAAGAAATGGAAAGACATTCCCTGCTCATGGATTGGAAAAATAAATATTGTCAAAATGTCAATACTACCCAAAGCTATCTACACATTCAATGCAATCCCAATCAAAATTGCACCAGCATTCTTCTCGAAACTAGAACAAGCAATCCTAAAATTCATATGGAACCACAAAAGGCCCCGAATAGCCAAAGGAATTTTGAAGAAGAAGACCAAAGCAGGAGGCATCACAATCCCAGACTTTAGCCTCTACTACAAAGCTGTCATCATCAAGACAGCATGGTATTGGCACAAAAACAGACACATAGACCAATGGAATAGAATAGAAACCCCAGAACTAGACCCACAAACGTATGGCCAACTCATCTTCGACAAAGCAGGAAAGAACATCCAATGGAAAAAAGACAGCCTCTTTAATAAATGGTGCTGGGAGAACTGGACAGCAACATGCAGAAGGTTGAAACTAGACCACTTTCTCACACCATTCACAAAAATAAACTCAAAATGGATAAAGGACCTGAATGTGAGACAGGAAACCATCAAAACCTTAGAGGAGAAAGCAGGAAAAGACCTCTCTGACCTCAGCTGTAGCAATCTCTTACTCGACACATCCCCAAAGGCAAGGGAATTAAAAGCAAAAGTGAATTACTGGGACCTTATGAAGATAAAAAGCTTCTGCACAGCAAAGGAAACAACCAACAAAACTAAAAGGCAACCAACAGAATGGGAAAAGATATTTGCAAATGACATATCGGACAAAGGGCTAGTATCCAGAATCTATAAAGAGCTCACCAAACTCCACACCCGAAAAACAAATAACCCAGTGAAGAAATGGGCAGAAAACATGAATAGACACTTCTCTAAAGAAGACATCCGGATGGCCAACAGGCACATGAAAAGATGTTCAGCGTCTCTCCTTATCAGGGAAATACAAATCAAAACCACACTCAAGTATCACCTCACGCCAGTCAGAGTGGCCAAAATGAACAAATCAGGAGACAATAGATGCTGGCGAGGATGTGGAGAAACGGGAACCCTCTTGCACTGTTGGTGGGAATGCAAATTGGTGCAGCCGCCCTGGAAAGCAGTGTGGAGGTCCCTCAGAAAATTAAAAATAGACCTACCCTATGACCCAGCAATAGCACTGCTAGGAATTTATCCAAGGGATACAGGAGTACTGATGCATAGGGGCACTTGTACCCCAATGTTCATAGCAGCACTCTCAACAATAGCCAAATTATGGAAAGAGCCTAAATGTCCATCAACTGATGAATGGATAAAGAAATTGTGGTTTATATACACAATGGAATACTACGTGGCAATGAGAAAAAATGAAATATGGCCTTTTGTAGCAACATGGATGGAACTGGAGAGTGTGATGCTAAGTGAAATAAGCCATACAGAGAAAGACAGATACCATATGGTTTCACTCTTATGTGGATCCTGAGAAACCTAACAGGAACCCATGGGGGAGGGGGAGGAAAAAAAGAAAAAAAAAAAAAAAAGTTAGAGTGGGAGAGAGCCAAAGCATAAGAGACTGTTAAAAACTGAGAACAAACTGAGGGTTGATGGGGGGTGGGAGGGAGGAGAGGGTTGGTGATGGGTATTGAGGAGGGCACCTTTTGGGATGAGCACTGGGTGTTTTATGGAAACCAATTTGACAATAAATTTCATATATTATAAAAAATAAATAAATAAATAAATAAATAAAAATAAAGTGATAGGCACATTTTCCCCTCGAGGGGAAAAAAAATTTGCCAAAGTCACTTGTGGGATTAAAAATAATTTAAAAAGGAAATAAAAACAGTCACCTGGGTGACTCAGTTGGTTAAGCATCCAACTTCGGCTTAGGTCACAATCTCATAGCTTGAGAGTTCAAGTCCCGCATCGGGCTCTGTGCTGACAGTTCAGAGCCTGGAGCCTGTTTTAGATTCTGTGTCTCCCTCTCTCTCTCTCTCTACCCATCTCCTGCTCATGCTCTGTCTCTCAAAAATAAGTAAACGTTACAAAATTTTTTTAAAAGAAAAAAAAGAGAAATGAATGCATTTCCACATATTTAAAGAAGATATGTTCTTTAAATGTTAGATATGCTTCATGCCCAAGGCACAAACAACATCTATAAGCACCAGTCATGTCAGCAATAGGTGCTAGATATTTATTTTCCCCGAGTGAAAGATTTTCTGTTTTTTTATGATAATTGACAATTAATATTTAGACACTTTTTTTGTCATTATTACTTGATTATAGCATGGCATAGCAGTTCTTGTCAATCTTACAGCAAGTTTGTGTAGATTCCTTAGGATACAGTATCAAAGCCAGAATAAAATATCTATGTAATGCTTTTTTTTCAGACATGTCACTTTTCTAGCAGAAAGAGTTATATTTTTGGCAGTCTCTGGTTTACTACAATTTTCCCCTTTATTAAATAAGTCAGAGTATTTTGATGCAATTTAACATTTTCTTGAAAAGTTTTGATCACCCAGAGAAATTACACAAACATTTCTTTGTACTTATACTCAAAACACTGTACTGTCAGAATTGATGAATCATCTACTTTGTAATTTTTTTGTCAACCTTTAATGTGTTGATTTCTATCAAAGGCCTCACTGTTTTTAATTAGCAGTTATCATTTTTGAATAATAAAATCAACAATGCATTTGTATAATGTTTTACATTTTGTAGAGTACTTTAGGAAACATTAAACTCAGTATTTCCAGAGAGAAGTAGAAATGCTAAAATCATTAGTTTTTTTGATGTAAATAACTCAAGGTGCATTTAGAGTGCAAAGAGCAGGTATTGGGAAGAGACACAGAAAACTCTCAAGAAAGATCTTTTTCTGCATTTAGTAGTTCGCAGAGACCTGTAAGATTTCACTAGAGGAAGGTACCAGGCTGGACAAGAAAGATGTGCTGAATTGAACAAATCAGCATAAAAGAACAAAAGGATATTCATTCCTCGCTGTTCCAAATATTTATTTACTTCCAATATTATTTAAATGCCACAATATGGCTTGTAACCCTGGGGGTTTTATGATTTTTTTTAAAGATTTTATTTTTAAATAATCTCTGTAACCAACCTGGGGCTTGAACTCATAATCCCAAGATCAAGAGTTGCTTGCTCTACCAACTAAACCCTCCGGGTGCCCCTCTGAAGTTTGAGTAAGACCTTAGACCTGCCTTCAAGGAACTAATTGTTATGTTAACCAAATAAGATTAGATGTGATAAAGTTACACTACTAAGATGGAAGGCATTTAATATGAGTAAAGGAAGGAGTTTCTGAACCTGATTAGGGCATTAAAAAAAAAAAAAAAAAAAAAAAAACTTCAGAGAAGAGAATTTTAACCTGTGTTCAGCAATTGGGGTAGGAGCTGAGCATGGTAATAAACTGAAGAACAAGCGAAAATTGCATGAAATTCAGTTGTAGCTGTGAGAACCTGAAGAATAAGAGGGGCCTAAAGGGGTCTTGAACATGTAGACAGTGGACAGTATTGAGAAGAGAAAAACTAGAGAGAGAAGCACCATTTAAATGGCGCCTATAATTTTGGTGCCGTGCTGCAGTTCCTTCAGCATTGAGGTTTATCTGATGCATAAATTCAACTCTGTCAGGCAGCTAAATCCCAGTAACAGGAAAGAAAGTATCCAGCTGCAGTTAGCTAATGATCCTAGCTAACGAAATCATTATAATAACTTTCCATGTCTAGATTACATGCTTACTAACAACCATCTTATTAAACATTCTCTTTACTTGTCAAGAAAGCGAATGTGCTCATTCCTTAATCATTCCCAGTCAGCTCTGCATGCAGAATGATCTGTTTAAAAGGAAGGCAGGTAGCGAACCTGCTTTGCTAAAACACCGCCATCACTCCTCCTGGACATCTAGAGTAAAAGCTAAAGTTCTTACTGTGGCCCACAAGCTCCCACACCATCTCTCTTCCATTGCACATTCTTCCTGGCCCCTTCCTTACCTTGTGCTGTTCCAGCTACAGTAGCCTCTAACATTCCTGTTTTAGGACAATTTCCCAGGCTGTTCCCTTCGCCCAAGAAACTCCTCCACTTTTACTTTAATCCTGGCCTGACTTTAGGTTTTGCTGTAATATTTCACCCCTTTGTGCTTTTGTAGTATCTGGCCCTAGCACTGCTCTAATTACTAAGAGGGCATTTAGAATGGATATTAGATTAAGTGTGCCTCCCACCATCCTTGGCTATCCTGCTCATTGGTTTATTAGAGACAGAATGAGTGTGCCTGAGCCAAATTTGGTTACGTCCAAGTGAGCAAGGCTGAGCATTCGTTAGGGTCTTTAAATTACAAGAACAGAAATTATGTTCCTGGCATCATGTTCATGTGGCAATTAGAAAGTACTGTAGTAGAAAAAAAGTATTGAGATATCCCGGTATTCTGAGATTGAGGTTGTGAACTAAAATTTAGATCACAACTGCAATAAGGCAGGAATCTTGGTAAGTGGAAATAAGGCCTAAGGTAAGTCTTTATGGAAAACCCGAGATCACAGCAGAGCTGGGCCTCGTGAACACTAGTGTGTGAGTCAGAAACTTACACATCTTTAGGAGCTCATTTTATCCACCATGCTCCATCATTCCATCCCACACCTAGAAAAGATTTCCATAAACACTAATTAGTATCTGATAGCTCTTCTCTCTCGGATTCTCCTGCTGCTGCTACCAAGAACTAACTAGATTTCCTATACCTGGGTATTCTTTGGCTTGTGATTTTTCAGAGATTCTCCTATTGATAATTACTGCAGCCACATGGATTCTTTAGCCTGCTGTTTTCCTGTTTCAGCCTGTGTTTTCATAGTTAATTGAGACCTTTACCTCTAACATTTAAATTCTTCAAGAGAGAGATTCTCATTGTTTTTGTTTTTGTTTTTGTTTTTTTTTAATCCCTGTATCCTGCTGGGAAAACATCCTGCCCCTGACCATTGAAAAGTCATTAACTGGCCTCATTTTAACCAGGTGTCTCCCATCAACAATTTAAGTTGAGGGATTGTTTTGGGTCAGGGCAATACAGAGGGATGTGCAGTACGTGTTCCAGGGCCAGTAGCATCAGCTTCACTTGGAAACTTGATGGAAATGGAAATCCTTAGGTCTTTCTTCAGACTTCCTGAACCAGAAACTCTGAGAGTAAGGTCCAGCAACCTCCGTTTAACGAGCCCTCACAGGCTGATATTTCAGAACAACTTATTTAGAAGGGAGCTAAGGATGTAACTGTACAGTGGTCTGTTTAATATAGAATGACTCTCAATTTCTGGAGGATATTATTAGTACCACTAACCAACATAGAAATTGCAAATAAACGGATCAGATTTCAAAGTAAGGGAAAAAAGTCAATGTGTCTCATTGATTTCAGGTTTCCTAAGAGGATCCCAGATGGGGGTTTACAAGAGCCAGTTTGGTTGATGTCCAACCTATCACCTGGTATGTGTGTGTATATGCATATCTATCTCCAAATATAGAATTCTACAACATCACTACATTAACAAATTATGGTTCAAATTAAACATGGTTAAATAAGCCATAGGTCAGCAGGCAGCTTAAAATATTAATCTGGAGCCAGGTAAATGAAGAATGAAAGCAAAAGTAAAGGGATAGTTCAGATATAATTAAGCTCCCAACTCAGCTGACTTGAGTTAATCAAAAAAGAAGATTCTGGCTTAATAAGTGAAAGCCCTTAAAAGAGGGCCTGAGCTGAAGGCAGAGGATCTGCTTGTAGTTTCAATGCCTGAAGCCTGGGCTTTTCATACTGGAAAAGCCCACCTGAATAGGAAGTGTGATACTTCGACTCCAGAAACTGCTAGCGGCTTTCAGGATCTGAGTGTAGCCTCTGGTCGACATCTAGCAAAAATCCAGGGCGCCTAGTCGTAGCTATAAGAAGTAAAGTCTGCCAAACACGTAAATAAGCTTGAATGAGGCTTCTTCCAGGCTGCAGATGAGAGTACAGTCCAGACACCAGCAGAGGAACCAGGTAGCACTGTGCCCAGACCTGACCCGTGGACAATGGGAGACAATACATGAGTGTTACTTTAACACACCTGTGCTTAGGTGGTAATTATGTAGCAATATAAAAATGTCTAAGCTTTTCAATTCATTTATGCATGTATGTATATTTTTAAGTACAATCTATATGCATGTATTTGGAAAGGGGAAAAATGTTGCTATTGTCTAGTTTTCTTTTTATTCTTCCTTCCTCCCTCCCTCCCTCCGTTCTTGCCTCCTTTTCACACCACAGGAACAGAGAAACCTTACAAAATAATTCTGGTGGTTTTTTAAAGCTTGTTAGGATACCAGTTGGATGAGGGAACCAATAAAAAACCCCACAGATTTGCAGGAAAACCTGTTTTCTTAAGTCTTCATAACACTTAGAAAACCCTTAGGCCAAACAAATACTTTCTGTTGCCACATGGAGACCCTTATGAAAGGTGAATACATAGCTATCAGGCTGGAATTCACACTTAACCAATTCTGTATTAGAGAAATATAAAATAATCTTACACCAAAGAAAAATGGGTGTGAAAGCAGACTGTGGAAAAAAGAATATAGATATTCATTCCATACTTTCTGATCCTTCTTTCATCCTAGAATCTAAAGGCATAAGAACAGAGAAAGTACCGTTTAAGATACCATTTTTAAAATATTTATTTTATTCTTTAAGGTCCTTCTCAGTTCAAAATTGTCTTTGGAGAAGGAAAACTCTTTAAATATGCTTGCCTTACCTTTCTAACGAGGCAGTAAGTTTTCCTGCAATTATTTTTAAGAGTTTCACTACTAATTATGAAAGGAAACTGACAGCCCAAGGGAAAAAAAAATACATGTGAAAAAGTATTAAAATTTCTAAAATCTTAAAAATACTTTTTTGTTCCTTGTCACTGAATTATAGTCTAGTCTATGTGCTCTTTTGAAGATTGGTATCCTAGTCTTCCTAACTCCTGGCCAAAACCATTTTATTCTTTTCCTCTAATGCTGATTTTTTTTTTCTTTTTCTTTATCACCTGAATTATGTCACTCTGCCAGAATCCTACTATGTAGATTTATCTGTGCTTCACTTTTGGAGATGATTAAAATTGAACTCACAAGAATTTTTTAACTCCTGAGCACGTAAATTAGGAAAATTGCTTGTCTTTAAATATTTTGCGATAAAGATCCTTTGTCTGGATTGGGGACCCAGAGTGGTATCAGTTTTGGTCCAGTTAAAATGTCCTGTAACTCACTTGTTGCGTTGCCCTTAAAATTACATTTTCCTTCTAGAATTTACAAACGATCAGTCTTGCAGCTGCCCAGCTATTTCCATTATATATTCAGTAGCAACAAAACATTGAAGATGTCTAAAACGGAACTCCTCATTCCCAGGTATTTGTACCAGTAACTCAGTTGCCCAAGCCAGAAACCTGATGCTCATCCTGGAAGTCCTATAGATCCCCAACCCTTGAGTCTCCCTTATTTTCAGATTCAGTCCATCACTACCCTTGTCCATTTGTCTCTTGAATAGCTCACAATATTGCCGTCCTCTATCGGTCCTCATTCCTTTTCTCACTGGGTTCAACTTGGGCAAAAGCCTGTCTGGCCCTTTTCCTTAAGAGAATCCACAATAACACACAGGCCAAGGGTCAGAATCAAGTCCTAACAATATGCACAATCTTGTCAAGCAACTTTGACAATGTTAATGTTGAGTATTTTATCTTAGAGATATTATAGGAGTCTGAAGCCAATACCATTTCAATGTGTACCTCATTAAATCAGTAATATATTAGTAATTCAGAATTTTAATTGCTAATAACAAGGGAATATGCAAGCTAATATTTATTGAGCAATTACCATATGCTGTTTGGATGCATTATGTTATTTAACTCTCCCAATAATCAGACCCCATCCTATTAAAAGGCAGGGGAACTGTGGTTTAGACATGGACTTTGGAGTCATACTATCTGAGGTTGAGTTGTAGCTTTGCTAAAACTTGTGTGATCTTAGAAAAGTTTTTAATTCTTTGGTGTTTCAGCTTCCTTCTCTATAACAAGGGGATGGTGATAATTATACCTACTTGAGTAGGTCTTTCTTGGGATGTAGTATACACTCAGTAAATATTAGATATTTTTATTACCTAATTCTTGAGACTCCGATTTTTAAGTAACATGCCCCCGAGTCACACAGGTAGTAAAGTGGTATAAACTAGGTTCAGTGTAAGTATGTTTTACTCTAGCACACATAATTGTAGTTTCACTGCTTAACTGTCTCCTTACTGGAATAAAGGCTTGGAAGTACGATTATCAAACCGTTTTTCCTTTTGCAGTAAAATATATTTTTCCGTGTTGTTGACTTTTTGTCAGGTCTTTTTTTTGTCATAAAATTCATGACATACTTGGGATTCTTAAGCATTACATTAACATTTTAGAACACTAAAATAAAATGTTGACTGGCATTTTCCTTTCTTGCTGCCACCTGGGAAATACATATAGAAATAGTGTTTTATTTAGCATCTATCCTGTCCATTAACCTGGTCCCCAAAAACCCAATCTTCTAAAAAATTATTTACAATTTATATATTTAGATATTCTCATTTTTATAAATAAATGTTAACCTCAGCATATTTAGAACATAATGTGTCCTCTTCACTTTTGATTAAATATTGTGTACGTATGACTAAAAGATAAATTTGAGTGTTAATAGATTATTTTATAATATTTAAATAAGCAAATGACATTTTGGATTTTTATATTTGTTGATCATTTTAATGTCTTTATCAGTTCCCATGGTTTGAAGCCATAACGGAAAACAAGATTTATTTTGATTCCTTTGATTTTGGTAATCATCATATTGGTAAGAAATGTGGTAAGAAATCTGTGTAATCTGTGCATCAGAAGGCCAGGATGATAAGGCTAATGACATTTGATGACGGTGTGAGTATAATTTATTGGGGAAATCTAGAAGCACGGGGTCAGAGGAATGCATGCAGTTTTCTTGTATTTTGATCATGTCACAGTGCTGTGCAATTAAATGAGGATGTAGGTGGTACCCTGGAGGGAGACCCTCCCCTACTGTGCCTTTTATATATTTATGGGGAAGTTGGTAGGGGACAAGCGAGTAGCTAAGCCATCTTGTCATAAAAAACTGTTCCTTCCTGGAGAGTGGCTGGTTTCCGAAATTAACATCAGTATACATTTTCTTTTTTATGTCCAGAAAAGTAACTTATGTATGTAGTTTAGGAAAAAATAAATGAAAGGTGTATTTAATGGATCAGTTTTCTTAGTTGAAAACATCAAAATTCACAACAGTTAAGGCAGACTGAACACTTATTCGAGACAGATCCAGAAAGCCATGCACCCAGGAAAATGACCCAGATATCCTGCAGGGAATAATCCACCAAAACTCTAGGGGAAAGAATCTTTGGAGGAGGGACACTCAGTGACTGAAGACACAAGTCAAAAAGTGGAACACCTAATATTTACATTGCGTTCATTGACAAGCACTTGATCTCACATGACTTCAAAAAGGGCCTCGAAGAGATTCAAGCAGGGAAGTCGTGTTGTTACTATGGGAAAAGAGGAAAGTAGATTTGACAGATATATATAGTTCTCCACTATAATTTTTTAACTTCTTTAAGTTGTTTTTCTTCTTGCTAATTAACTTTAAATTTTTAAATAGTACATTTATATTCTTATTTCTTGATTTATTTGGTTTAGATAATACAATGCTATAGTGTATTCCTATAGTAATAATAATAAAAATATTATTATAAGTATTTAACACCCTGTATGATCTGTATTTCCTCCAATACTGTCATATCATTATATTTAATTTCATAAATAGATGCTTACATCATTATGATTATGTATATGCTATAATGCAGAGCCAATAAATATTTTTTTTTCCATTGAAGATCTGTTTTGAATGATTAAGTTCCCTACTTTTTTATTTCATCAATAGTATTATTTGCCATATATATACTTATCTACATGTAAGTATATCCCACGACATTATCCCTGTCCGGGTGCTTCTAACTGTTAATGATCATATTTTTCCACTGTGTGAAGTCGACCATTTACCCAGATAGTTCCAGTGTGCTTGTTGGGATAAACACATACTTTTCTTAGTGCCCTTTAGAATTTTGTTTGGTTACTTTTTTCATGGGTTTCATCCTGAGGATTGAGTGCTGATTGAATATTGATTACCGATCATGATAACTGCATTCTCATTACCGGTGATTGTTTTCAATCCGTCTGTGTTAAGCACTTTTGTCTAATATGGAGAAGTGAAGAGGTGTTAGGAGAAAGTTCCCTAAGTAGCTGTGAAACAGCAGCTCACCCCTTTTTGGCTTTGGATAGTATCCTTTGAGGACAAGATACTTGGATCTGCTGTAACTCTTTGCTAACATGAAAACATCAAGACAACCTTAGAGAAGCTTTTCTGGATCTCTGAATTTGTGATCAGCTGAAGTAATATTCCTCAGACATTCTGGCTGCAGGCTCTTGTTATGAGACATGTAAAAGGAATAGCCTTATGTTATGCCTATCCCCCCCCACCCCCCCCGGGGAGTTTTAAGTTTAACAGTGTCTGAAAGAGAAGGGATTTTCTTGATCACATCAGCCTCTGTTTTCCATCATTCCTTGCCATTTTGGTGTTAACTGTATTTTACAGTTTTTCTGCATTTTACATTGCTTTTTTGTTTTTAATACTTGTTTATCTGGGGAGCAGTAAGATTTACTGTTATTTACTTAAACATGTCTTACATCTTACTAAGTTTTTGTGAAATCATTCTTCATATTAATGTGCACTTCTCTGAAAGTACTTCTAGAGAGCGTCTTCTCTGATATACTGCTTGTGGTTGCCTGAGGGTGTGTGTGTTTTTTTCCTTGGAGTTTACATGATATTTTAGCTGGCATTAAAATTATGTGTTCCTTCAACATCTTCACACTCTTACTCCAGTATCTTAGTATATATTGGTTTGCTCCAGAAAAATGCAGTATCTGTGTAGTTCTCATTTCTTTACAAGTGATTGGAGTGTTTTTTCCCAATTTTTGAAAGAATGTATTTTCTTTGAGTTTATATTTGAAAGTCTGCATTTGCTTTGATGTTCTTAAAATTACATTTAATTGGCATAGGGGATTTTATATGTGGGTAGTTTGTGTATGCTGTGTTTGTCACTCCATGAAACATTTTAAAATAAAGTATTTTTTTAAGTCTTTTTTTTTGAGAGAGATAGTGAGTGGGGAAGGGGCAGAGAGAGAGAGAGAGAGGGAGACACAATCCCAAGCAGGCTCCATGCTGACAGCACAGAGCCTGATGCGGGGCTTGATATCATGAACCCATGAACCGTGATATCATGACCTGAGCTGAAACCAAGAGTTAGATGCTTAACCAACTGAACCATCCAAGTGCCCCAAGTATTTTCTTTTCTTTCCTTTTCTTTTCTTTTCTTTTCTTTTCTTTTCTTTTCTTTTCTTTTCTTTTCTTTTCTTTCCTTTTCTTTCCTTCCTTCCTTCCTTCCTTCCTTCCTTTCTTTCGAAACAATTAGAGGCAGAGAGAGAGAGAGAATCCCAAGCAGGCTCTGTGCGGTCATAGCACAGCTTGACACGGGGCTCAATCTCATGAACTGTGAGATCATGACTGGAGCCAAAATCAAGAGTTGGACACTTAACCAACTGAGCCACACAGGTACCCCAGTATTTCATTTTCAATAGAAACATTCTCAATCATTAGTGTAAGTATAACCAGTATATTTACATTTTTCTCTTTTTATGAGCCTCTAAATTAAAAGAGAGATAATTTAATGTTCAGTTTCTGGTCTGAAATGTTACGAGCTTAAAGTCCTCACTCTATCCATACAATGAAAAAGCTGAACAAAGTGAAAATAAACAGTTTTGATACGTCACAAAATGAAGGTCACAGGAAAACTGCCTAAAAATAGGAAAGGAAAGCAAGTAGGAAAACTTAAATTTTAATTGACATATTGCTAGAGGCTCAGTGTGGACAAGCTTGAGAAATAAAAATTCCCTGGAGGAGGGAAGTGGCTAGTCTTACAGGGCCCTCTGCATGTTCATGAATTTTACCTCTAGGAAACCTACCAGGTTATAAGAGTAAACACTGAAGAAAAATCCCTTTACTTCTGGCAGGGGGAGGGAGAAAGTAGCCTTTTAAAATATATCCAGAGTAGGTTTCCTGGCTGGCTCAGCTGGAAAGCATGGGACTCTTGATCTTGGGGATGTGAGTTCAAGCCCCACATTGGGTATAGAGATTACTTAAATAAAACTTAAAAAATATATACAGAGCATTCTGTTCTTTTTAAATGGACCATCCCCATGGAAAACTATTTTATCAGATCCTAACCCACTGGGGTTTTAGTAGCATAACTGATCTGGGGGTGGGACATATCTAATACTAGCTGCCTTTAGCTTTCTACATGTGGGAAGCGAAAATATCTATCTTTATGCCCCTTTTGCTTTTCTTACTACACTGAAGGAAGGAAAAACCAAACAAATTAAGAAACATTCATGAAGGTCACAGTCCAGGGTGTAGGCTCACCTAAAGTCTGCGAACTAATTATAGGACCATAGAAAATATTCTTTTCCTCCAGTCCTCACTACCACATCAGTAGGGCTTTTGTATAATTACAAGGGAATGCAATAGAAAGAACTACATGTCTCAAACCTTATTTAAAAAGAAATACCTAGGGAAAATTCAGAGACAAGAAGACAGCTAAATCCAGGACATCAGATGACACTTAGTCTAATTTAGTCTCTGACACCTACAATTAGAGCAAACCGTAAACACAGCCTAACTCCTAGCCAGATAATCCTAAAACCTCACACTAAAGGCCTGTTTATCCATTCTGTTACTAGGTTTATGTCATGTACAGCTTTCAACAAAAACCAGAGGTCATCCGAAAAGACAAAAAACATAGCTCGAATACATAAAGCACCACAGAGCCAGACTCAGATATGGCACACATTTGGAAATTTAAAAACCTGCAATTGCTAAGGGCTATAATGGAACAAGTGAACAAGATGCAGGAACAGATTGGTAATATAAGCAGTGATGGAAGCTCTAATAACCCAAACAGAATGCTAGAACTCCAAAAGTGCAGTAACAATGTTGAACTAGTCTTGTATACTTGGAATAAATTCCACATAGTCATGGTGTATAAAGTTTCTGAAATTCTGATGACAATTTTTTGCATCTATGTTCATAAGAGTCATCAAACTATAATTTTCCTTTCTTGTAGTGTGTCTTTTTTTGGTATTAGGACAGTGCTGACTTTATAGAATGAGGTAGGCTCTACTATTGTAAATTCGTGTTTACTATTATTTCTAAATGTATGAAATCTCCTCCATAGTTCTTGTTTTTGTCTCCTCTGCTGTCTTGTGTTTTAGACTCTTTGTTTAAGAAAGAACGCATCAATTCTTTCAGCTGTAAGCCCTGATTGATGTGGTAAGTTTGGCAGAGGAGGCAGGAAATGTAGAATTCTCTGACTAGGTTTCACTATTTGAATAAATCTGTGCCCCTGGGCTGTGACCTCCATGAGTACTTCTCAGCTACTCCCTGCTTTTATGTGAGAAAGGGAAACTAGTAAGGGCTGGAGTTAGATATTTCTCTACCATCAGGTGAGTTAAGCTCTGGTAAAATCCAAGTTGGTTAGCCTCCAGGAAAATAGTTTCCCTGTAGAGCAAGCCTTTGTTAAGGAGAACAGCATGCTATGGGTTTATTTTGAAATTTTTACTTTTCCCTTCCCCCTGCCAAAAGCAGGAGATTTTTCTCCATCATTTACCTTGAGAACCTTGTGGGGCTGTTGGAGGAAAATCCACAAGGTTAGAGGGACCTCCCCAAGACTAGGCCCCGAGGAGTTTTTTATCTGTTAATCTCTGCCCTCATCAGTCAGTCAGTCACTCACTCATTAATGATTCCTCTCAGTTGCTGGCTTCTGGGGCAGCATCTTCTGTTCCCAGGTACCTGTGAGTGTTTCCAGTTTTTGGTGTGGAGGTTTGACTTGACAGTTATCTGACAGATCTAAGGAGAGCTGTTGATTTTTAGTTTGTTCACCTTATGGTCGTGAGGACGGAAGTGATAATTTCCATGCTCTATTACATGCCATACTGGATACCACATATCTATTATTGTTTTTAGGTATGGTTGAATTTTTAATGTCTAATTGTATTTCCATGTGGGTGCAGTATTCCCCTGGGGTTCTTAACCATCTAGGGTAGTGAATTCTATTCAGGAGAGATATTTAGACTCCACTATGAGTGACATCTAATGTGTTTAGATGGTGATGAAGAGGACCCCCTGAGAACAGCGAATGTGATATTAAAGTTTTGTTCTTGATGAGACATATTTGATTCATAACATTCTGTTCAAGAACTATTTATTTCGATTTTAATAATCTAGTCTTCTAGTTAAATAATTTGGTTATGGGAAAGAAGAAATGAACTAATCGATATTTCTTGTATAGTCAAACTTTCCCTTTCCTTACATGTTAGAACTGTCTTAATGCAATTTAGCCAAATTTGCTACCATTTTTTTTTCCTGTTTTGAAATAATTACTTAGAGGGCCATTGTCAAAGAGAAGGGCACACCTAACAATTTCTTCTCCACCCATAATTGCCATCTCTTCAAATCATATTCCTTCTTATGTAAGTTGGCTAACAATTTTCTGGTCTAGGTCTCTTGTTTGGAGTGTTTATATTTGCAAGTTGGATCTGTTAACTTCTTGGTTTTCTGACATCATGTGGATTAGGATTTGGAGAGGGAATTGGTAATGCATGACAATTTGCCACTCTTCAAGTCTTACAAGCGTCATCGTGAGATTTTTCCCCCCTTACTGAGTTGGAAATATTTTCTAGGTTCCATCATATTTTATATTAATATCTAAGTCCTTATGTTTTGGAGCATTTCTTTCAGACATTTCCTGAGAAGTTGTGAATGAGAGAGGTGTTATCTAAATTATTAAAAATCTATAAATGTATTTTTTCTGTCCTCAAGTTGATTTTTTTCTTAAATTCCACATAAGAATGAAATCATATGGTATTTGCCTTTCTTTGTCTGACGTATTTCGCTTAGCATAATACACTCTAGTTCCATCCGTGTTGTTGCAAATGGCAAGATTTCATTCTTTTTGATGTAATATTCCATTGTGTAATGAATAATATTACATTATGTAATACATTACATTACATTCATTGTGTAATGGATAATATTATGTAATGAGTAATATTCCATTTGTGTGTGTGTGTGTGTGTGTTAAAACACATCTTAATTCATCAGTCAATGCACATTTGGGCTCTTTCCTTAATTTGGCTATTGTTGATAATGCTGTTATGAACATCAGGGTGCATGTATCCCTTCACATCAATATTTTTGTGTCCTTTGGGTAAATATTTATGTCTTCTATTTGTTAATTTATGCCATTTTTTGTTGCTTTGCTTTATTTTCATGAAGACTTTTCTTCACTTTTCCTTAAATAATATCTATTAGATTATATTTATTATTTAACTCCAAAGATCTAGTGTTATCATTTTATTAATCTTGCCCTTATACAATGGTTTCAGCGTTTCCTTTCACAGTTTCTTAAAAAAAAATTTTTTTTTAACATTTATTTATATTGAGAGACAGAGAGAGACAGAGCATGAGCATGGGAGGGGCAGAGAGAGGGGGAGACACAGAATCTGAAGCAGGCTCCAGGCTCTGAGCTGTCAGCACAGAGCCTGATGCGGGGCTCGAACTCACTGACTGCGAGATCATGACCTGAGCCGAAGTTGATGCTTAACCAACTAGCCACCCAGGTGCCCTCTTTTCACAGTTTCTTAACTGGAACTCTTTAAAATATTTCTTCTAATCCTATATTAGTCCAGGAAATTTAGAAGATAATGATTACTAAAACAAATGATAATCTCTCCCATCTGGTTTCAAAGTCACAAGGGTCCTCATGAATTTCTTTATTATCCATTCTAGATCCCTCACCCTCAGCTAGAACCTGTGCTGAAATAGGTGACTTACTTGGTATGGTGACCCAAATCCTTATCCCTAAGAGTCCTGTGAACCATACTTGATTCAGGCCCAGAGGTTATACTTGTCAGTTCACCATCAAAATTAGAATGCAGAGTTAAAGACACACTAAGTGGAACTCCTGGGTGCTGTGCATTTTCTCTAATCCCATTGTGTCACAGCAAGCCCACCTTATCCCAGTGATCAGAATTAATTCTTCCTGAAAGGTAGATGACTTTTCTTCTGACTGCTAGTATCTTGGCACAAGAAGATTGAAATGAATGGGCAGAGAATAGTCTTAATTTGAGGATTAATGGGATTCTTGCTATGGTACCGAGTAGAAAAATTTCTTCCTTAGGAACCAGAATCTCCAAACAAATAGATCCCAGAGTTGTAGGTTTTTGAAAATATAAATTTGCTAAGTGGATCACTGAGCAATGTTGTCAGTACAAATCACAGGCTGAGTTTCACAGAAATTGACTCCGAAATTTGCATGCATGAAATTTAATGGGACATGCTCTTGGCATCAGTGACTGTGGAAAACTTAAGGAAATAGGATTCAGCTGAGGGAGAATTAGGTCTTGATACAGTCATAATAAAGGTTTCGGTTAATGCCGCTGGGACTTCAAAAGTTGTCTGAAATAAAGGGTGGATTCTAGTGGACTATGTCATGTGTTGTCCAGATTCAGCCTGCAGAGTTTAAGCTTTAGTTTCCCAGGTAATGGGGCTGTTAGAAGCCAGCAGTCTTGGCTAAACCCCTCTCCCCCTTGTCTCAGCTAAAGAAAATCATACCTCAAGAAAAGTCACCTCCCTCTTCCTGTGAAACATGAGCTAACGATTGGGTATGAAGATTTGAGATCCAGAATCCCTAGAGAATTAGCTCAGGCCTTCCTTGTAATTAAACTGCATTTCAGCTTTTCCCCCTGTTCAATTCTGCTTCCTTCTTACTCCTCAGGTTTTGTTCATGAGAGCATTCCCCAGTAAACCTCATGTCGATCTGCATGTCAGATTTAGTTTCCCAAGGAATGTCCTGTGCCACTAAGATTTCCTTTGTACAACTCTCCCCACATTTTTTTTAATTGAAATATATTTGACACACAATGTTATATTAGTTTCAGGTATACAGCATAGTGATTTGACAAACCTATATACTATGTATGCTGTGCTCACCACAAGCGTAGCTACCATCTGTCACATTGAAAACTATTACAACACCATTGACTATATTCCCTATACAGCACCCTTTATTTCTGTGATTGACTCATTCCATAACTGGAAGCCTCTATCTCCTACTCCCCTTCACCTATTTTGACCACCCCTCCTCAATCGCCTCTGACAACCATCAGTTTGTTCTCTGTCCACACTTTTATGTCCTGAAAAAATATTTTTCCAGAGAATAAATCTCAGATCTCTTCGCAGATGTCCTGGTTTCTAGCATTTTCTGCTTGGAGATAGATAAAGGTTATCACTTGCTCCTATAGATAGATTTTAAAACAATTTTACTCACATCTTACTCTGTATATGATGCTTTCAAATTCCTAGTATCTTTGTAGATAAAGAGAGCTAAATGGTTCTCTTTACTTGTTTCCTCTCTGAAGCTTGAAATCTTTCTTCTATTGTCTACTCAGATAAAACTGTAGTATAAATTCTAAATAAATTCATTTTAAAATGCTATAAATAGAACATACCTCAAAATCATAAAGAACTTATACATCAGACCCGCAGCTAATACCATTCTCAGTGGGGAAAAACTGAGAGCTTTCCCACTAAGGTGAGGAACACAACAGGGATGTCTACTCTCACCAATGGTGTTCAACATAGTACTGGAAGTCCTACCCTCAGCAACCAGACAACAAAAAGAAATAAAAGGCACACATTTGGCAAGGAAGAAGTCAAACTTTCACTCTTTGCAGATGACATGATACTCTACAGAGAAAACCTGACAGACTCTACCAAAAAGATGCTATAACTGATGGGGAAGTCAAGAAGCTCTCAGAATATAAAGTCAATATACAGAAATCGGTTGCATCTCTATACATCAATATTGAAGCAGCAAAAAGAGAAATCAAGGAATTGATTCCATTTACAATTGCACCATAAGATACCTAGGAATAAACCTAACCAAAGATGTAAAAGATCTGTACACTGAAAACTATAGAAAGCTTATGAAAGAAATTGAAGAAGACACAAAGAAATGGAAAAACGTTCCATGCTCATGGATTGGAAGATCAAATATTGTTAAAATGTTGATTCTACCCAAAGAAATCTATACATTTAATGCAATCCCTGCCAGAATAACACCAGCTTCTTCATAGAGCTTGAACAAACAATTACATAATTTGTATGGAATCAGAAATAACCCCTAATAGCCAAAGTAATGTTGAAAAAGAAAACCAAAGCTGGAGGCATGACAATTCTGGACTTCAGGCTGTATTATAAAGCAGTAATCATCAAGACAGTATGGTACTGACACAAAAGAAGACATATAGATCAATGGAACAGAATAGAGAGCCCAGAAATGGACCCACAATTATATGGTCACCTAATCTTCCACAAAGCAGGAAGGAATATCCAGTGAGAAAAAGACGATTTCTTCAGCAAATAGTGTTGGGAAAACTGGACAGCAACATGCAGAAGAATGAAACTGGACCACTTTCTTACACCATACACAAACATAAACTCAAAATGGATGAAAGATCTGAATGTAAGACAAGAGACCATCAAAATCCTAGAGGAGAAGATAGGCAGCAACCTCTTTGACCTCAGCCACAGCAACTTCTTACTAGACATATCTCCAGAGGTGAAGGAAATAAAAGCAAAAACGAACTATTGGGACCTCATCAAGATAAAAAGTTTCTGCACAGCAAAGGAAACAATCAACAAAACTAAAAGGTAACTGACAGAATGGGGGAAGATATTTGCAAATGACATACCAGATAAAGGGTTAGTATCCAAAATCTTTAAAGAACTTATCAAACTCAACACCCCCCCCAAAACCAAAAAATCCAGTGAAGAAATGGGAAGAAGACATGATAGACACTTTTCCAAAGATATCCAGATGGCTAACAGACACATGAAAAGATGCTCAAATCACTCATTGTCAGGGAAATGCAAATCAAAACCACAATGAGATACCACCTCACATCTGTCAGAATGGCTAAAATTAACTCAGGAAACAATAGGATACGGAGGATAGGATGGGATAGGCAAGGATACGGAGAAAGGAGAAGGGGGAACACTTGTGCACTGTTGGTGGGAATGCAAACTTGAAAACAGTATGGAGTTTTCTCAAAAAATTAAAAATAGAACTACCCTACTACCTAGCAATTGCTCTACTAGGTTTTTATCCAAAGGATTCAAAAATGCTGATTTGAAGGGGCATATGCATCCCAATGTTTATAGAAGCACTATAAACAATAGCCAAATTGTGGCAAAAGCCCAAATGTCCATTGACTGATGAATGGATAAGGAAGATGTGGTGTATATATACGATGGGATATTATTTGGCAACCAAAAAGAATGAAATCTTACCATTTACAATAACGTGGATAGAAGTAAAGTGCATTATGGGGCGCCTGGATGGCTCAGTGGGTTAAGAGGTCGACTTTAGCTCAGGTCATGATCTCACAGTCTGTGGGTGTGAGCCCCAAGTCAGGCTCTGTGCGAGCAGCTCAGAGCCTGGAGCCTGCTTCCGATTCTGTGTCTCCCTCTCTCTCTCCTCCTCCCCTGCTTGCTCTCTGTCTCTCACTCAAATAATAAACATTAAAAAAATTAAAAAAAAAAGTTGAGTGCGTTATGCTAAGCGAAATAAGGCAGAGAAAGCCAAATATCTGATTTCACCATATGTGGAATTTAAGAAACAAAACAGATTAACATAGGGGAAGGGAAGCAAAAATAAGATAAAAACAGAGAGGGAGGCAAACCATAAGAGAGTCTTAAATACAGAGAACAAGCTGAGGGTTAATGGAGGGGAGGTAGGTGGGGGCATGGGCTAAATGGGTGATGGGCATCAAGAAGGGCACTTGTTGGGGCACCTGGGTGGCTCAGTCGGTTGAGCGTCCGACTTCGGCTCAGGTCATGATCTCGCAGTCCGTGAGTTCAAGCCCCGCGTCGGGCTCTGTGCTGACAGCTCAGAGCCTGGAGCCTGTTTCAGATTCTGTGTCTCCCTCTCTCTCTGACCCTCCCCCGTTCATGCTCTGTCTCTCTCTGTCCCAAAAATAAATAAACGTTGAAAAAAAAAATTTAAAAAAAAAAAAAAATAAATAAATAAATAAACGTTAAAAAAAAAAAAAAAAAAAGAAAAGAAGGGCACTTGTTGGGATGAGCAGTGAGTGTTATATTGAAGTGATGAATCACTAAATTCTCCTGAAACCAAAAATACACTATATGTTAACTAATTTGAATTTAAGTTAAAAAATAAATAAAATAAACACTATATATTCTAAGCTAAAATAATTCTAATCAGTTTTACTATCCAGAAGATAATCCATGGAGTAATATAGGTGCATGGAAATAGATTTGAACATAGGATGTGGATATTTTTTGTTGTTGTTTTTTAAATGTTTATTAATGTATTTTTGAGAGAGAGAGAGAGAGAGAGAGATGCATGTGAGTGGGGGAGGGGCAGAGAGAGAAACCCAGGTAGGCTCTGCACTGTCAGTACAGTGATCTCAAGAACCCTAAGATCATGACCTAAGCCAAAATCAAGAGACCAACACTTAATTGACTAAGCCACCCAGGTGTCCCTAGGATGTGGATTTTAACAAGGATTTTGGAAATAGAGAGTAAGGACTGGGTAAAAGTGGAGGACATCCAAAATTGCTTTATGGACAAGAGTTGTAGTAATTATTTTACTAAACATCAAACCAAGGATAGCATATAATAATTAAATCAAATTCTAAACAGTTGATGCCTTGGAGACTTTTCTATAATGTCACTTATCTTTATGGTTTTAAAAAAAGTTTCAAAATCTGCACTGACTTTTTAAATAGTTGAGATTGATTTTAAGACTGTGGTTCTGGAAACTTATGAGAATTTCTCCAACTTTTAAGTGTTTAATGAGGTTGTTTATATCTAGCCATGGAAACTTAACTTCAATTTTATGAAGACATTTTCATATATGAAGCTTAAAGACCACATTAGAGATAGTACTAAGTATTTTTGGTACTGTGGTCTTGAATTTTCATTAGAAGATATGTTTATATTTATATGAAAGAGTATTTCTTAATCTATGTTTACAATAATCCTAAAGTTTGAATTTGGTACTAATAGGTTTTCCAGCGCAGGTTTCTGATATCCAGAGTTCATTTGCTCTTGAAGCCTCTATGTGTCTACTCACAGGGTCTTTTTAAGTATAATCCTCTCCAAAAAGTTGCTGTCTTAAAAGGAGTTGTGTTGTGTGGGGTGGGGGGAGGGGTTTGATAATTTTAAATAACATTTGAATGTGAGAGAATATGACAAATAGTCATAAATTCTGACTTTTTAGATCCATAATGACTTACAAAACAGAGATATGACACCACTTACCAAGCAGAAAAAAGACTGAACTAATTGATTAGATTATTTGGGCTAAATGTTGACTAGTCATTTTGCAAACTATACCAGTTATCAAGAAAATAAAAAAAGGTAAACTTTTTATTAGAAACTGATATATTAGTTTTGAGTACACAATATGGAGGATACTGAGTATGCTTTTAGTAGATATAAAATTTTCATTTGAATCCCTTTATCATAAATTCGGCTTATTCAATATTTGAAGAGACTAAAAAGAATATCAACTATCATATTTCTCTAAAATCTTTGAACTTTTAAAGTTGAGAAATACGCTTTTTTATTGAAGTAAAATTTCAAATATAAATGTTGCAAAGATTTAAAATTATAAAGTGAGAAAACTATGCTAAAGGTATTTCTTTCAAGTTTTCACTCTTTAGTCATACCCGAATGTCTTAAACCTTGAGAGTTTCTCCCCCTCACATTGATTTGAAAGTATTATTTCGTAACGATTTATTTCTAAAGTCCTCTTCACTTGAAGTCAAAGAAATTTTAGCCTACATTTTACAGCTTTATGAGAGTTTCTTTTCAAAAGTAAGGTTTTGTTTTTAAACTAAATCTCCTCTCAGCTTGATCCTTCGTCAGTAGTAAAGTATTGCTTTCTGACTCTTCATTCTGTCTTTAAGAAAATCAACTCTGTATAATTAACTTCCTATGAAATAACTAACAATTCTGAAGGTCCTTAGAAAACCTAGAAACTATTGTTAGTTTATTTTTCATTATAATTTATATAATACCAAAATTTATTTGCAAAAGCCTATTCTTTCATATATTTTATTTATTCACTTATGGTAACAATAGAGTGACAAACATAACGTTAAGAAATTAGATCCATCATGCATATCTTACAAAAGACAACTGTCTCTTCTTGCCCAGTATATCTGTGTGTATATGCTCAAATATTTAACTTGGAAATTCAGGAAATATAAAAAGCACATACATGAAAAGATCTCCCACACTTAAGTAATATCACATTATTGGCAGAACAGCACCTTATCTCACCCATTTCATCAACAGGTCTGGAATAAAGAACCTCCATGGCAAGTTATTTGCCCAACTAATTAGGATACTTGAAAAAAAAGCCTTAAGAATTAGGGAAAAAATAGACAGGTGTTTTTCAGTGATAAGAAAATTAATTACAGATTAATCAGCTCCAGTACTGTCAAGAGGATAATAAGTTTTCATTTCAGATGTTGTAGTCTGAAACAGAGTTGGGATATTTTCTCTTCCTTTATTTCTATCCTTTGAGGACAGGACATGAAGAACTAGAATCATTCTCCACAGTAAAAATTATGAATCTAATTCTATGTAATTTAGAAAGCAAAAGTGGGGATATGAAGTCTAGAAGAGTAGGAGAAAGACACTGACACAAGAAAAAGTTGCCTGGAAGAGAAGACTAGGAATAGAAATTCTCCACAAATGGAGTGCAGTTGATAAAGACTATGGGATTATTTTCTTGGCTGTGCAGAAGCTTTTTATTCAATGCCTTCCCACATGTGTATTTTTGCTTTTGTTCCCAGTGTTTTTGGTATCTCATCCGTGAAATCATTGCCAAGACCAATGCTGTGAAGCTTTCCCCCCTATGTTTTCTTCAGGATTTTTTTTCAAGGTCTTAAGTTTAAGTCTTTAATCCATTTCAAGTTTATTTTTGTATGTGTTGTAAGTTGTGGGTACAATTTCATCCTTTTTGCATTTCAAAATCCAGTGTTCTAATACCATTTCTCCAAGTGACCGTTCTTTCCCCATTGTGTATTCTTGGCATCTTTATCAAAGATCAGTTTTCTCTGTATGTATAGGTTTATTTCTGGGCCTTCTGTTTATTGGTCTATATATCTCTCTTTATATTAGTACAGTACTGTTTTTATTACTATAGCTTTGTGATATATTTTGAAATCAGAAAGTATAATGCCTTCATCTTTGTTCTTCTTTCTCAAGATACTTTGGCTCTTTTGAATCTTTTGTTGTTATATGTGACTTTTAAGATTTATTTTCTTCTATATCTGTTAAAAACAATAATTATTAGAATTTTGATGCAAATAGCCTGGAATATGTAGATTGATTCGGGTAGCATGGACATTTTAACAATATTAAGTCTTCCAATCCATGAACATGAAATGTCTTTCCATTTATTTGTCTTTAATTTCTTCCATCAGTGTTTTCAATGTACAAACTTTCACCTCCCTGGTTAGGTTTACTACTAAGTATTTTATTCTTTTTGATGCTACTGTAAATAGGATTTTTTTAAATTTAT
Source organism: Leopardus geoffroyi (assembly GCF_018350155.1). Taxonomy (NCBI): domain Eukaryota; kingdom Metazoa; phylum Chordata; class Mammalia; order Carnivora; family Felidae; genus Leopardus; species Leopardus geoffroyi. The sequence goes on along the minus strand of NC_059326.1, from coordinate 54,991,600 downwards.
TTTTTGAGATCATTTGTTGTTAAGGCATAGAAATGCAACTGATTTCAGTATGTTGATTTTTGAATCCTGCAACTTTACTGAATTTATTAGTTATAAAAGTTTTTTTTTTTTAAGAATCTTTAGGATCTTCTATAAATAAGATTATGTCATCTGCAAATACTGACAGTTTTACTTCTTTATTTCTGATTTGGATCCTTTTATTTCTTGCCTGATTGCTGTAGCTAGGATTTCCACTATTTTGTTGAATAGAATTGGTGATAGTGGGTATCCTTGTCATGTTCCTGATACTAAAGGAAAAGCTTTCAGCTTTCACTATTGAGTAGGATCTCAGCTGTGGGCTTGTCGCAGATGGCCTTTATATGAGATACATCCCTTCTGTACCTAATTTGTTGAGCATTTTTATTATGCATATGTTGAACTATCCTTGTATCCTAGGGGTAAGTCTCACTTGATCACAGTGTAGGTTCCTTTTAATGTGCTATTGAATGTGGTGTTCTAGAATTCTGTTGTGGATTTTTGCATCCATACTCATCAAGGATATTAGCCTGTAATTTCTTGTGGTGTCCTTTCTGGCTTTGGTATTAGGGTAATGATGGCTGACTTTGTAAAATGAGTCTGGGAGTGTTCTTTTCTCAGTTTTTTGAAGAGTTTGAGAAAAATAGCAACAACAGTAAAACAAAACAAAAAATTCAGTTTTAAGAATGCAAAAGACTCAAATAGGCATTTAATCAAGGCAGATATAAGAAATAGTGCTAATCATCAGATAAATGCAAGTGAAAACCAGAGTGATATACCATCTCACACCAATTGGAATGGCTACCAAAAAATTGATAACAAGTGCTGATGAGGATGTGAAGAAATTTGAACCCTTGTACAGTGTTAGTGGGAATGTAAAATATGCAGCCAGGATGAAAATACTATAGAGTTTCCAAAAAATAAAAAATAAAACATTGAACTACCATATGATCTGGCAATCTCACTGTTGGGTATATATCCCAAACAATTTAAATCTGAATTTTGAAGAGATTCTGTTTATTGCAGCATTATTTACAGTAGCCAAGATACGAAAACAACCCAAATGTCCATCCACAGATGTATGGATAAAGAAGACATGGTATATACATACAACAAAATATTACTCAGCTTTTATTTTTTTTATTTTTATTTTTTATTACTCAGCTTTTAAAAAGAACTATCCTATCATTTAGGATATCATGGATGGATCTGGAAGACATTATGCTAAGTGAAATAAGTCATAGAAGTGAAATAAGCCATGGAAAGACATATTCTGCATGATTTTACTTTTTTGGAATATGTAAAATAAACTCATAGAAGTAGAGAACAGAATGGTGGTTGCCAAGGGCTGAGAGGAAGGAGTCATAGGAAGATGGTTTTCAATGAGTATAAAGCTGCAGTTATAAAGATGAAAAAGCTCTGGAGATTTGCTATACAACATAGAGTCTATACTTAACACTCTAATATCGTACAGTTAAAAACTTGTTAATGATGTTGATCGATGATTGTTAAGAATGTAGATTTCATTCAAAGTATTCTTAAGGTGTCACACACACACACGTGCGCAAATATTTTGCGCACACACAAAGAGAACACAAATATTTTGAAGGTGATGGATATCTTTGTTATCTTGTTGTGGTCATGGTATGATGCATTTATGCAATGCCCAAACTTAAAATGTGTATGTTAAATAATTGTAACTTCTTGTATATTAAGTATACCTCAAAGTTTAAAACAAAGACTTAATGGGAAAGATAAAGAATCCATTTATACTATATCCTGGACTTTTAGTGTATGATTATTATTTAAAACTAAGACACTCTATCTAGTAATGAGAGATCCTTTACAAACATGACACAGATTCAGAGTATAGCTAAGAAGTTATAAATTGAACACGTAAATACTTAGCTCTTTCTCTAATTTGTACACTACAATGATATATTTATCAATTTTCTAATGGAATTTTAAAAGTGCTCCGAAAATCCAAACATCATAATGACTTTAAAGTGCTATATTTAGACTTTCCTTTATGTTAAACATTTTGCAAGTCATTCTGATGTCTAATGATTCAACTAATGGCTGAAAGTTAGATGCGGGGTTTCTACTGATTTGTCATTTGTGGGCTGTGCTGGCCTGACATCGTTCTCTATAGCTAGCTTGTGCTTCCAGTGGATGACTTTTGCAATCTTTATCCTTGCTCTGATAGAGCAGGCATGTAAATCAAGTCTTTCTGTCTGTTTCCCTTTTACATTGTGCTTTTAATTCATTGTGATAGATTTTGTCTTTCAAGTCATGCCAGACCTACTAGGATTGATGTGCTTTTCATCTGTCACTCTCTTCACACTGTTTGATTAAATTGGTTCTACTGCTTTCAGGGAGACAGGCTAAAAAGCCTAAGTGGCTATTTCTAACTCAATCGTGTAATTCAACTTTTTTACTATCCAATTCTAGTCATTAGCTTGGGTTGGGATACAGAGGAATTACTATAATCTGTAAATTTGTCCTCCAACACCCTTTGTAAACAAGAATTTTAAACAAAATATCCTAACTTATACTTGCAGTAGTTTCATACATTTAATGAAAAATGCATTTTTGAGAATAGATTTTGAATTTCATTATGTAACTTTTGAATAACCAGATACCATATTAAAAATGAAATAAATACAAATATGCTTCACCAAGAAGTTAAAAAGAAGTCATTATATCATGTTTCTTTCTCCCTGAGATGTAAATGAAAAGTATATTGACTTGATATAAAAATCATGATATTAGTGCCATGCTCTAGGTTAAGCTTTAAATAATATTGGGGGAGGCCTGGGTGGCTCAGTTGGTTGAACATCTTACTCTTGAATTCGGCGTGGGTCATGATCCCAGGGTTGTGGGATCGAGCCCCTTGTTGGACTCTGTGCTTAGTATAGAGTCTGCTTGGGATTCTCTCTCTGTTTCTCTCTTTCTCTCTCTCCCTCCCTCTCTGCCCCTCTCCTCTCCTCTTGTGTACATGTGCACTCTTTCTCAAATAAAAAAGGGAAAAAATATTCTAAAAGCCAGAATTTATGATTCTGGCATTTAGATTTAAGGCCAAATTCTGATTTTTTGTGCTTCACTTACTAATCAGTAAAATGAGAGAACTGAATTGAAGACACTTTAAGATTATTTTTAGCTCTTCAGATTCTGTATTCAGTTTGTGTGTGTGTGTGTGTGTGTGTGTGTGTGTGCGTGCATGCATGCACGTTTTTACATATCTTCTCTGGATAGAAAATTCAATGGAGGTGAAATTTGGAGTCACTTTCATGAAATACTCTACTTCAGATTTACATTGCTGTTTCATTTTCAGATGTTTACATGTATTTGCATTTTTATTTTTATTTACTTATTTATTTATTTATTTTTTCAATATATGAAGTTTATTGTCAAATTGGTTTCCATACAACACCCAGTGCTCATCCCAAAAGGTGCCCTCCTCAATACTCATCATCCACCCTCCTCACCCTCCCACCCCTCATCAACCCTCAGTTTGTTCTCAGTTTTTAAGAATCTCTTATGCTTTTGCTTTCTCCCACTCTAACCTTTTTTTTTTCCTTCCCCTCCCCCCATGGGTTTCTGTTAAGTTTCTCAGGATCCACATAAGAGTGAAAACATATGGTATCTGTCTTTCTATGTATGGCTTATTTCACTTAGCATAACACTCTCCAGTTCCATCCATGTTGCTACAAAGGGCCATATTTCATTCTTTCTCATTGCCATGTATTCGCATTTTTAAACTCTAATCCTTATTCAGGTAAAACTTGACAAAATTGGGGTCAAGTCGTCGTTCCCACTCTTACTTATTATGAGATCTTTAAACATTTTCTGTCCATGTGCATATGTGTGCTCACTTGTGTGTATTTGTTTATATATTCCCACAATCTACATATCAAAATAATGATGATTCTTTATAGAATTGATGCACTAGTATAGTATGTGGAACATAGTAAATGTCCAGTTGATTGAAGTTACATTAAAAATCACGAAGTTTAGGGGTGCCTGGGTGGCTCAGTTGGTTGAGTGTCTGACTCTTGATTTCAGCTCAGGTCATGATCTCAAGGTTTGTGAGTGTGATCCCCATGTTGGGTTCTGTCAGCGCAGAGCCTGCTTGGGATTCTCTCTTTCCGTCTCTCTCTCTCTCTCTCTCTCTCACTCTCTCTCTCACTCTCTGCCTCTCTGCTCCTCCCCTGCTCATGCTTAGGTGCTGTCTCCCTAAATAAAAAAAAAATCATGTAGTTTGATGATGTGCCATCTCTAAATGACTTTTAGTATTCCAATTTCTGTAGAAACTTAATGCTATGCTTGTCTTGTCTTTATTTACAATACCTGGTTCATGTAGATTATTTTTTTCCTTAGTGATAAAACAATGTGTCACTAGTAATGACACTGGGAGGTTTCTAGGAAGATAAAATACTACATACCTCATTACTTTCAGGTTGAATTACTTGTAATATGTGTAATATGTTTTATATTGGTCTCAAGTTTAATGAGAGGAACTTCCTGGGGATTACTTGGTATATTTAATATGAGATTCATTTTCTGTTGGGGATAGTTTCTGATTTCTACTTCTAAAAAAACCTAAAGCTTAAGAGAGATGCATTTTCACGTCTCTAATGACAACAGTAAAGGTGAAGTTGCTGGAATATTAGCATCCATCTGCATTTTCAGATGTTTTTTTTTTTTTTTTTTTTTTGGTGCAGAGGACCCATGTATATATCGAGTGTATTGGGTAATTGATCAGATTCACAGAGACCTGGCACTAATTATGTTCTTGTCTTAAGTCCTTAGGGCTTGCTTAGTCATGAGAAACTGGATTCTTAGAGGATTTGGAACAAATAAACCATCAGCCAGAATATGCATAGGAATATATCCAGTGGTGTGCTGGTGATGTTTAACCACTGGTCCTCTGGGAACAAATAGTGTTGTACATATGCACATAAATCTATTCTGAATTTACTGATCTAAAATATATACACTACCAATTTTATAAGTATTGTTACAAATAAGCAAATTGTTTATTACAAATTCCAAGTAGCTCTCAATTCCCATAAAATGCTTTTATTGATCTTGCTTGACTTTAGTATCATTAGCCAAACCATGGTGATAATTGATGAAATAGCATAGCTCCAGTGTGTTTGTTGATATTTTCATTTATATTAATAAGACGAAGAAACAGTGAAAATGTATGTCAGAACTACACTTGTTCCACAATCACATAAATGGTCTATTTGCTGCATCTTACAATACTTTTTACACACTAAAAAAATGTCTTTAATTTTTGTGTTATTTGCCAAATAATAATAGCTATAGACATGACATAACTTTCAGTTTTATCTATGTTAATATTTCATCCATTACTATATTGAATCTGGACAACTGAAAAAATAAAACCCTGATTTATATCATTTTCTGGTTTCTGTGGTGTCAGTACTCCCATTTTGTTAGACTGTAAGCTACCAAGTTGACATCACTGAATGCTGCCTTGTGAAGAGATGTGCTGTAGCGCCCACTACATAACTTTTCCATCAAACAGGAACAAGCAACATGAATAACCTCTAGCACATACGAAATAGTAAAATATAAGTATTTGGTATGTTTATCTTTGTTTCTAAATTATGTAAATATAGCATTTAAAATTTTTAGTGATGACAGTGTTTCACAAACTCCTCAAAAAATTCCTGAAGATCTAATAACTGTCTCTAATAGGCTGGCAAATGTTAGCTGGCATCAGCACACTATTAGCTACACCCAACCGTTTTAAGGTAACTATAAATGAACTCTCAAGTGATGTGTATGTGTGAGAAGAGGTCTGCAAGGCTCCTAAAGTCCAAACAAAGGAAGAAATCAGCTTTAAACACAACCAGATCCTGAAAGCAGACATAGGTGTTAACAATACGAGGCAAGTAACTGTGTGAGTCCCTTAACTCTCCAACAACCCATATCTGCTGAGAAACCCCAGGCCAGAAGGAAGAAGAGCAGAAACTGTAGTGGAGCTCATAAAAGAGGAACCCATTGTGATATTCTCACCTAATACTCTCCTTACCACACCCACTGTAGCTGGGCTAAAGGAAAGTAGTAGTGTTAAACCAAGTTCAGCATTTTGATTATTAACAGGGGGCCAGAAATACAAACTCCTAACATTAGAAAGTATTTGCCCACTTCAACTGAAATTAGTAATTAATATTTTATAAGAGATCTGAGGAGTATTGGTCTTCTTAAACTTGAACTTTGAAAGGGTAGACTTACAACAGAAATCAGTAAGTATGTCGTGTTTGGATCCCACAACACATAAGTGTAATCTGTATAGTTTTATATACTTTTTATTTCCCCATATGACTGATTTAATTCAGCAAATATATTTTCAAAATTGGATATTAAGTATATTTCACATTGAAAGTTTTTTCTGTGGTAATTAAATACAAAATAAAGACAGGAAAGTAACCTCATTTTTTTGTGTTTCAAGTGAAACATAATGTATGAAATGTTTTGAAAATCTTTCTAAATTATGATGAATTGATTTAAAAATAATAAATTTAAATGTCCATTATATTTATGACCATCAAGCAATAAGGCATAAAGTAGAGAAAGATCATATGGATGTGAATTTAAATATGAAGCAAGATGCATTTGTCACAAGGAAAATTAATCCTTAAATTATTTAGTTATTATTTCTACTTAATCTGGATGCATACTATTTCTTCATAGTTTTCCTCTGAAAACTTTAGTTTAAAGCTCAACACTAACTGGATAGATGATCATTAAAAATCTTGATATGCCTTAGAAAATTTATTGAAAGGGAAATACAACAAAGTGAATAAATAGAAGAATAATCCATTTAAAACCACCACCACCCAACTACCAGGAATGTATAATTTGCATATGTGGCTCATCAACTTAAGAAAATACTTCTCTACTCTGATCATCTGGAATTTATAAAAACAAAGAGAACTAATCATTGGTCAGTGTTTGTTGTGAATTTCATCTACTAAGATACTAGATATCTTTCCAACAATAGAACTTCAAGAACGATTTTTTCTGTATAAGGAATTCTCAAAAAAATCTCATAAACAGCTACCCATAATTAAAAGGGCATTCTAAATTGTATTTAAAAATCTTAATACATGATGATTGATTTGAGAAATGTTATTACTGTTTTACCGGCAGTGTTCCTGGTTTTGTTTGAGGTATTCTTCCTCAAATCTCAAAGTATATTTTTGATTCACCTGGCTAAGATTATGGACATTTCTTAAATGTAAGAATGTTTGTATGGGAAAGTATATTTTATGCGGAGAAGTGGGTGTGTATAGTCATATATGTATGTATAAAACAATATGAATTATAAAAATAAACATGAATTAAGATATAACTCTTATCTGTATGAATAGCTCTATGTATCAATGATTATGCTTTAGATGCATTTTTACATCGTGTTAAAGTATTTTGTATTTCAAATGTAAATTCTTAATTATCACTATGCATTGAGAAGTTTTGTCAATGAAACCAAAAAAAAACATCTCAGTGCAAAAAATTGGTATTATAATTCAAGAGCACTGTAAACATTTGTTACATAATTTAGTATAGCGTAAAAAAAAGCAAGAAATAAAAATTATCAGTTACATAACCATTATTAAATTAGTTTATGTGTGCTTCCAAGGCCTTGATATTCGCAGAAGACTAAGATTTATCACTTGAAATAAGGCGTCTGCAATAAAAATTTAAATTGATCAAATTTAACATGTTTACCAGTTGAGATAAATACATGATATAGTTGTTGCTTGCCATTTTCTGCGTGAGGCTTTTGAAATATTAATATAACAAATTATGAGTGGAATTTCATAAAGAAAGGGCATGGAAACAATCATAATTCCAATATTATGGTTTCCACAGTTTAGTAGTACTCTTTTTAAAATATTTATTAGGAATAAAACTCATTGTCAACTCTATTTAGAGATTAGATATTAAGCGAAAAGCCTTGAGGCATTGGGCAATGTAATGGCATAGGCCAGGTGGTCCTTGCATATATGATATTATTGGTATAGACTAATGTAAGGATTAAATAAAATTTTGTATATATACAGTTATATTCATAGTGTATACCATAGAGTCCCATGAATACAAGGTATTATAATGTTTTTGTTAATAAGTGTAGTGTAGTGTAGGCACAAGAATGAACACATAGATCATTGAGAATGAACACATAGAATTGAGAGTCCAAAAAGTAACCCACATGTATATTATCAAGTGATTTTCTACAAGAGTGTCAGAACTGCTTAATGTGGATAGAATATGCTTTTCAACAAATGGTGATGGATCAAGTAGATAGCCACATGCAAAGAGTGAAGGTGGAACCTTACCTAACACCATATACAAAATTTCGCTCAGATTGATCAAAGACCTAAATGTAAGAGTTAAAAATTACACTCTTAGAAGAAGACATATGAGTACATCTTTATGACCTTGAATTTGGTAAGGATTCTGAGCCATGACCCCCAAAGCATGAACAACTATGGGAAAAGTAGATAAAATGGACTTCATCAAAATTAAAACTTGTGTCACTCAAAGGACACAGTAAAGAAAGTATAAGGACAACCCATAGAATAGAAAAAAAAAAAAAATTCAAGTCCTGTATCCAACAAGAGACTTGTATCTTGAATGTATAAAGAACTTCTACAACTCAACAACAAAGACAATCCATTTCAAAAAAAAATGGGCAGAGGATCTGAACAGAATTCTCCAAGGAAAGGATACAGATGGCTGATAAGTACATGAAAAGGTGCTCAACATTATTAATCATCAGGAAAATGCATATAAAAATACGATGAAATATAACTCTATACCCTACGATGGCTAGAAGTGAAATTGAAATCGAATTGAAAAGTCAGATAACAAGTGTTAACAAGGATGTGGGAAAATCTGGAACTGTTATACACTCTTGACAGGAATGGAAAATGGTGCAACCACTTTGGAAGAGTATGTACAGTGCTCAAATGATTAAACAGAGTTGTTATATACTCCCCAAAATTCCTATCCTAGTTATGTCCAAGAGAAATGAAAACATATGCATCACACACACACACACACACACACACACACACACACACACACAAACTTGCACAAGAATGTTTATAGCAGCATTACTGATAATTTCCAAATGGTGGAAACAATGCAAATATCCATCAATGGACAGATGGATAAACAAGTGTGCATATTCATAAAATGGAATATTATCCAACCCTAAAAAGGAATGAAGTATTGATACATGCTATAAGTTATATAAATCTCAAAATCATTGTGAAAGAGGCCATTCAAATAAAGTCTATATATTATATGATTCTATTCCAATAAAAGTCCAGAAAAAGGAATCTATAGAGACTGAACGTAGAATAATGATTTCTTGGAGCTGGAGATGAGGAAGACAGATAAGAGGCTGATGGCTTATTTGTACAGGGTATGTTTTTGAGGTGATGAAAATACTCTAAATTTTACTGTGGTGATGGTTGCACATATCTGTGAGCATACTAAAAATCATTAAATTGTGTACTTTACATGAGTGAATTGGGTGGTATGTGAATTATATCTCATTAGAGTATTTATTTATTTATTTAGAATGAGCGGAAGAGGAGCGGGGGGTGGGGGTGGAGAGAGAAAGAGAGAGGGAGAGGGAGAGAGAGAATGAATCTTCAGCAGGCTCTATGCCCATCACAGAGCCTGAAGCAGGACTCAGTCTCACAAACCCTGAGATCCTGACCTGAGTCGAAATCAGAGTTGGACACTTACCCAGCTGAGCCACCCAGGCACTCCTCACTAGGGTATTTAAACAAAGAATATAAAGAGATAGTGTGAATATAAAGGATTTAAACATTTCAACACCACATGGCACACTTTTAGTCCTTATGTCTTTTTGCATTGTATTGCAGATTGGTTTCTAGAAGTATAGTATTTTTAGGGTGCATTTGTAGAAATCTATATATCATTTAGTTCCCATTAACTCTTGTGATGTGTAATAGTACTCTCCCATCATATATTTTGGTTGAATAAACTGTGATGTGACTTTTTAAATCCAATATAAATGGCTTAAAATATGAAATGTTGAGAACTAAAGGCAGGATGGTGAGTTCATTAAAAGTATCAGTTTCAGATCAGCCTTCAGCCAATTGTTATCTCTTTGACCTTGAGCAAGCTTTTAAACATAGGACATTAGTATACACATACAGACAATACTTCAAACTCATAAGTTGGGTTGTAAACTAATGCGGGTTAAGCACTGAGGGTCTGTCAAATAGTAAACATTCAATAACTATTAGCTAGTAGTAAATTATTTGACTAGAGGAGAAAATCAAAGTTATTTTTTGGTCTCATATCTATACATAAATGTCTTACTTTCTTAAAAAGAAATTATAGAGTCGTGTTATTTTCCAGAATTTATCTTTCCACTGACTGCAAAGAAAGAAGAAAAACCTACAAGGTAACTCTGTGGCCTTGTCTTGTTTCTCAGAAATCAGTACTAGTTTTGTCATTATTATTACTGTAAAGGACCTATGAGGTCTACTCTTTTAACAATACTTAGGTATAAATCTAGCAAAATATGTGAAAGATCTGTATGACATAACTACAACAATTTGGTGAATGAAATCAAAGAACTAAATAAATGGAGAAATATTTCATGTTCATACATAGGAAGACTCAATATTGTCCAGATGTCATTTCCTCCCACCTTGATCTATAGATTCAATGCAATCCCAGAGTCCCTACAAATTATTTTGTAAATGTTGACAACATGATTCTAAAGCTTAAGTGGACAGATAAAAGACCCATAATAGACAGCATGAGTTTGAAGAATGACAGCATTGGAGGACTAGCAGGACCTGACTTCAAGACACACTATAAAGAAATGAACTATCTATCAAGAAGAAATGAACTATTAAGCTACAAAAAGACATGGAGGGACTTAAATGCATATTACTAAGTGGAAGAAGTCAATCTGCAAAGTTTACCTACTGTATGATTCCAAATATATAACATTCTGGAAAAGCCAAAACTATGGAGATAATAAAAAGTTGAGTGGTTCCAAGGAGTTGGGGATTGAGGGGGAGATGAATAGGTGAAACACAGGCTTTCTTTAGAGCAGTGAAAATGTCATATGTAGTGGTGAAAACACCTTGTTATACATTTGTCTAAATGCATAGACTGTACAACACCAAGAGTGAATTGCGATGTAAACTGTGGACTTTGGGTGATTATGAGCTTAGTGTAGGTTCATCAGTTGTAGCAGAAGCACCATTCTGTTGGAGAGAGAATATTGATAATGTGAGAGGCTTGCTAGTGTGGGAGCAGAGTGTGTATGAGAAATCCCTGTACCTTCCTGTCAATTTTGCTCTGATTCTAAAACTCTAAAAACAGAGTCTTGAAATTGACCCTCTCTAGAAGCTTGAAGTTTCTAGTTTGGGGAATTTAAAAGTTCACATTACTAAGTACAAGTCAAATTTAACGTGTCAACAAATAAAAGGAAATAAAAGGAGTAGGTTCAGTTAAGATCATATAATTTTGAGTTAGGTATTTCTGTAAAAGCTTCATAAAAAATGTAGTATTTGAGTAATGGGTAGTATTTTTATAAGTATGGAAGAGACGATATTTGGGCAGCCCATTTGAGGAGAACAGTATATTTAGAGAAGAAGCACATCATCCATGTTGTCAGAAATACAGGGCAACTTTGATATGCTGGGGTATGGAAGGCAGGGGTGTCCTATTGTACTGGAATAGAGAAAAATAATGTGGCTTATAAGAGCACTGGTATACAATTATATAATACACTGTAAGAGTATTACAACAATAAATGTGTAAGACAGTAAAAGGAACACCTCAAAAGTGCATTGCATACCACTTTCTTTGTTCAACTCTCTGAACCCTAATGGTGTAAACAAAGTGCCCTGTAATGGGAAAGTATGGCAACTCTTGTAAAATGCTTAAATTTACTGAAGTTTCATTGCATGGGTATACTCCACATTGGAAGACACAAATTTGGTTATTACAAGCAACTGGAAAATTCACCGAATGTGTGAAATATGTTTGGTTTGAATTGTACGGTGATATCCTGGAGAACATGTGTCCCATTTTGAAGGAGATGTCTACAAATCAGGTTCAGTCCATTCTTTGCCTGCAGTTTTTATAGGTCTTCTACTTCACAGGAAAGTATGGATTTTAAAATATTCATATAAAACATTTTGATATTTACATTTATACAACTAATTAAATTTTGAAATACTGTGTGCAAAAATCTTATCACTTTTAGATACGTTCATCCCTTGTGCTGCTAATAGGCATCTTCGGTCTAAATTCAAATATGCTGGCCAACACTGCTTCAAATATGCAAGCTTAAATGATTACAAATCTTGCCTCTACTTATGATGATCTTATATCACCATGGAATTCTTTGATTCAATTGCATACTTAAATATTTGTGCTTGTTGTGATGAGCCCTGGGTGTTGAATGTTAGTGGTGAATCACTGTTCTGCACTTGAAACTAATATTGCACTGCTTGTTAACTAACTGGAATTTAAATAAAAATATTAGTGTCTCAGTTTTGGGACACAACATAAACATGTATAGTTGCACATGTACACACATGCGCACGTACGTTCATATGAGAATATAGGTATAAATCCTGTAAATGTTTTTTGCAGGCCTTTTTAAGATTCCATTTCAAAACCATCTTTATCACTTATTACTTCAAAATGCACTAACACAGGACGCCTGGGTGTCTCAGTTATCAAGCATCTAACTTTGGTTCAGGTCATGTCTCACGGTTCATGAGTTCGAGTTTCACATCGGGTGAGTTCATGCCCTACTTCAAATGATCATGAGCCCCACTTCGGGTGAACCCCACTTCTCTCTCTCTCCCTCTCCCATCTCCCTCCTTCTCCTTCCCCCTCCCTATCCTTCTCTCTTTCCCTCGCCCTCTCTCTCTCTCCCTCTCTCTCTCCCTCTCGCTTTCCCTCTGCCTCTCCCATCTCCCTCTCCATCTCCCTTTCCCATCTCCCTCCTTCTCCCTCCCCATCCCTGTCCTTCTCTCTCTCTCTCTCTCTCTCTCTCTCTCTCTCTTTCTCTCAAAAAGAAAAAAAAAAACAAACGCACTAACACATTCACAATTTGTGTTGGGTATAGAACACAGATTGATCTTGTCCTACAGTTATTTATTTCTTTATAGTGTAATTTCAGATCTTAAATTTTTAAAGAAATCTTGCTTTTTTTTTACTTTCATCAGTTTTTCCTCTTCTATGGAAATATATGGATTTTACTCCTAAGAGCAATGAGTAATTGGAAACATTGTATAATGTATTAGTGAACCTTAATTCAAGTCACTTTTCAGAAGCATTGGACTCTTTCTTTGCTGTCACTGACCCACTCTGTACCTGTGTGAAGGCGAGTGCACAGGTAATCTGAAGAGTCATGTTGATTATAATTGCTTGGAGGGCATTCACCTTTTAAAATTCTTGCCTTACCTTCTTACTAAGTACACTCTAGTCCAGACAAGCTTCACAGCACAAAGTCAGTTCCCCTAGGTCAAAGCATAGTCATATGACATACAAAATGTAATTATGCTCAGCAGGATAAGAGATAATTGGGATATGGGTAGAGATTTTTTTTTATCACTTTGCTGCTGTTGATAGTCTTGTTATTATATTTGCTCCTGAGATGTGGGAGAAGTCACAATAACAGAATCCCTTTATAGCAATTGGAATAGCTATCCACAAGGTATTCCTGTGCTCCAACTGTATCAGGTGAACAAGAGAATATAGAAATAAAAAAGAATAGTAGAGTTCCCTCCCTCCCTCACAACTAAGGATGTACTTCACAGTGTATGTTCAGTCACTTTACAAAGATGTTTGTTTTTAAGCAAAACAGAACAAGTAATTTAAAATATACTGGTAGAGAACCTGGTTTCAGCTTCTGCCTATAAAGATCTTTTAAATTATCACTCCTGTCCTTACAGTAAGAAATGACTGGAAAAATGAAAATCAGTGACTTTTCTTGGGCCTGTTAGAGAATGGATGTTTCAGGGCAAATCATCACTGCCAAATCTGAAAAGCCATGCAAGTCTAGAGAGTCACTGCTGATAGCTGCTTACGTGGAGAGAAATTTCTGGAGTTGTACATTGGTAGAAACACTTCAATTGTTGGAAGTGGAGTGTGGACAAGTGTGAGAGTAAGAAATGCTAGGGGTGGACAGAATTCACAGCTCTTCTCCCACTAGATTTTCCATCTAGGAATACTCCACAGTTAGAATTCAAGAAGGATCTCCTTCTGTCCCTGACAAGAGTGGAAGAGTAACCGTTGTGAAACACAGCCAGTGACTCTTCTGTTAACAAATGCCTACTTCCTAGACCAAAGAACTTCTTCAGAAAACTCACCCCACAAGAGCAAGAGAGATCCCTTCCCACTCAATCCCCATCCAGCCTTTCTGTCTTACCCCATGGGGTTAAAACACAGCCAACAGGGCACTGTGATTCAAAAAAATAAAGAGAGAAAATTATAGCCAGAGTCTGAAATTCATTCAGAATGTTATGGAATGTTTTCCTCTACATCTTGTTACCACACCAACAAAACTGCAGTATAATAACAGTGGGTTACAGGTGACAGAAGGCACAATCACTTTAAGGAGCAGTGGAGAGAGAATCCCAAAGACAAGAGAAAGACAAGTCTACTAGAGGAATTGGAAGCCTTTGGTACCCATATCTATAGCAAACATTAAAATAGCTCAACTCCTATCTAACTTACCACAAATTCTCCCACTAACAGACCATATATCTCCATTTCTATTAGGTAATACTTATGTAGCAGCTGCAAATAATGTAAAGCCCTGGCATAAAGCAAAAATAAAATCTTTTTGAATAGTTACTGAACTATTTTATACTTATATTCAGCTGACTCTAATTCCTTACATCTTGGCCTCTTACCTGTTTCCTGAATATTCTGTGCTAACTTTTGGTGTATATTTACATGACACTGAAGTATAATTATCAGGAAATAATTGTAATTATCAGAGGAGAAACTGATGAGTTGTATAAAGGACATCCCCATTGTGATGAGATCTGGAGACTAGTGGGAGGACTGATAATGATGAAGTAATTTGAAGGATTAGGAAGGAGATGAAAAGGAATTATCAGGTTATTTAAGAGGGCATCATAGTACTGGGACACCTGGGTGGCTCAGTCAGTTAAGTGTCTGACTTCAACTCAGCTCATGATCTCATGGTTCATGAGTTTGAGCCCCTCATTGGGCTCTGTGCTGACAGCTCAGAGCCTGGAGTCTGTTTCAGATTCTGTGTCTCAATCACTCTGCCTTCCCCCTCTTGTACTCTCTCTCTCTCTATCAAAAGTAAATAAACATTAAAAAAAATTTAAGAGGACATCATAGTACTAATCAGGTTTAAAAGTCTCCTTTTAAAATCAGGCATAGGGGAGCCTGGGTAGCTCAGTCAGTTAAGCGTCCAACACTTTGTTTTGGCTCAGATCACGATCTCATGGTTGGCGGGACTGAACCTCCCAACAGGCTCTGTGCTGACAGCGGGGAGCCTACTTGGGGTTCTCTCTCCCCTCTGTCTCTGCCCCTTCCCTGCTGGTGCGCTCTCTCTCTCTCTCTCTCTCTCTCTCAAAATAAATAAACTTTTAAAAAAAGCGGCATAATGTTGTAATTTGTTCCTTTATATTATTGTAATGTGTGAGCGTTCAGTACATTTATTTGAATCATTATTATAATGCATGTTTGCATCTTCTGGATTACTAGTTAAATGAATCACTTTACTTGTCTAAGAACCATGGACACAAAGAGCTAGATGATTGAAATTAAAAACAAAGTCATTTTCTCTCTTTCAAGTTGATATAGAGAGATATGAACAGATATAGTTGCCAAACCACCATTATCATCAATTACCTATTTTATTCCATTAGTTTTTTTCTGGAAAAAGCAATTGGTGTTGAGCAAAGGAAATAATAATTTTATTAATTTAAAAATGCACTTTTTTTCCTTTATATCATTAAAACGATTTTTGTCTTTCCATGTGCTCTGCACTGTGTTAGGGTCTACCAAGATGCATTAGTCATGGTACCTTCCAGGAAGAAACTTTAACATCCTATTTTGACTATACTGGTATGAAATAAAAATATCTTACATTTTAAATGCATCATATAATCTGCCTTCACTTGCAATATGATTTGCTGCTACATCTATTTTGTTTCACAGTATTACATCCAGTCTGAGTTACAAAATTTGCACATAAAGCTCAACAGATGGAGTTCTTAAATTTCATCCAGCAAACAATAATCTACCACAAGTGCTTAAGATTTCTATTCTAAAACACTTAACAGATTTAATTCCAGTTTAGTACATGTATTCCTAAGTGAAAGAGCCCTTTTGAATTTGATGCTTTCTTAATTGTTGAAATTAAGGATATAATAGTTTGAAGATAGTCCCTTTAAAGTAAAAAAAAAAAAAAAAAAAACAAAATTGTTCCATGCTTTCCAAAATTTATAGGATACATATTTACTATTGCATAGAAAAATTAAAGGGAAAAAGCTATTACTTAAAAGCCTGATGCAGAATTTTAGAACAAATGGTTTAGTGCTATAAATCAGCAATTTTCCAAATGAAAAAAAAACAATTTTGCTTAACTTGGTAAAATTAATCATCTATGTGTTAAATGTTTATGTCTAAAACTAAAAAGTGTAATTTGCATTGCCATTCAGTGCCTCTGGATATTATAATTGTATTTGTATATCTACTTTGAATTTTATGAATGTATTTTCTGCCTAATAACATCATTGCACCAGTTGGTTTATTTTAATGTAACATAATTATTGCAGAGAAAAGAACTAATATTGCCAGCAGTCACTTTGAATCACTACAACTGTTGGTATATTAATGTATTTTTTCTTTATACATGTAATGTATTGGGAAAAGCTGGGTTTTTAATTCATTAATGTTCAATAAACCGTATGTAATATACACAGGCCCTATTTTCTTATAATCAAGTTTCAGGCTTCTAGGACAAATTATCCTTAGGTATTGAAAAAAAAATCCATCTATCTTTCAGTCTTTATTCAAAGAAGAAGAAAAAAAACCAATTTGACGCATTAGGGAAGAATAAAAAGTACTATGGAAATAGAAAGTACATATTATTTTAAATGTATTTAATATTGGGATAAAAATATTGATATAAAATGATTTACTATAAATAATTCCATTCTTTTCTGTCTTAAAATTCAGACCAGGGCAAAAAATTCCTTTCAAGGTTGAGGATAAATTATTTAGATTATTCCTCTTTATTGGTGATTCCTTAATAGTTTCTAGTTATTTGCATAGGTAACATCTCTCTTGCTTCCCTTTTCCTTGCCAAATAGAGGTAGAGTGACAAAATGATGAAAATATCTAGGCACTAAACATATTTCTTTGCCAAGCTTGTTTGACAGTATTACCAAACTTTAACATTGGCCAATTTTAAGATAAATAGCTTATCTCTGTAGCTTCAAGAATGGGAGAAAGAGTTGGCAATATGAAATAAGTAAGAGAAAAATTTGTATATAAGAGCAAAAAAAGGAATGAGTGCATATTTGTTTTCACTTGGTCCACTGTTTAATGCTAAGTTCTGTTCTTGTAATCAGTCCTAGAGAGGAGAAAAAAATAGCACTGTACTTTTATTGAAAAAAAAAAAAGAAACCTGTATTTTTAGTTTAGAAGAAAAATTGTGTGTGTGTGCGTGTGTGTGTGTGTGTGTGTGTGTGTGTACACGTGTGTTCTTAAGCCACCCCGTTGCCTTTTTTCCTGCTTCCTACTGTGTAATCGAGTGATATTTTAAAGGTCACAAGGAATCTCCAGTTGCTGGCTTGTTTGCTGATTCAAGCAGAAGAAAAAAATGCTAAGATTTATAATTCTGTGGTGACTAAAGGCATTTATTTTATTGACACCTTTCTAATAGGATAGTAGGAAAGACTATTGTTATTCGATCTGTTTGAAATGAACTCCTTTTATTTATTTAATACATAACTTCCAAATAATCAGCAAGCCATATGATATCTCAACAATTTTATGTTTTTGTTGACATAGAGAAATATAAACTATCATTAAGAGCTATTGTGAGATGCATAAAATATACCAGTGATAATTTTTTATGGCTATGGATACTTGTACTGATGGTACATAAAGGAAAATCTATTGTAACTCTTCATTTTCTTTAATCTGAATATTTCCTTATTTACTTGTATTCCTATGCAGTGGTTCCATAATCAAGCTTCTACTTTATATTACAGATAATATTAAGTGCAGATCTTTTGTTCTCAAAAAATACTTGGGCATATACATGGTTAAAAGGTATAATTTCAAAGATTTTACAGAACCTTTGAAAATTACATATGGATCCTAGTCCTCCAGCTATAAATACAGGCTATTTTCATATTTCAAATACAGGCTATATATATACATGTATGTGTGTGTTTGTATATGTATATGTGTACGTATACATCTATCTATCTAATTTTCTATTAATGCTTACTCTTTTAAGTAGAGAAAAGCCTGTTAATTAATAATGAATAATGTATACCTATATTTTATCAGTCATCAATAATCAGCTAATTCATCTGACCCACCAGAAACTTCCTTTAAAGTTATATTTCAGGGGCACCTGGGTGGCTCCGTGTGTTAAGCATCCAGCTCTTGATTTCAGCTCAGGCCATGATCTCATGGTTTGGTTCCTGAGATCCAGCTGAGTTGGGCTCTGTGATGACAGCAGGGAGCCTGCTTGGGAATCTCTCTCTCTCCCTCTCTCTGCCCCTCCCTTACTTACTCAGGATTCTCTCCCTCTCTGCTCCTCCCCCACTTACATGCTAGCTCTCTCAAAATAAATAAATTGAAAAAATGAAGTTGTATTTTAATTCCCATTAATTTTCTCTATCAGGAAATGAGAAATGTCCTCCTTTGGCAAATGGGAATATCCTCCTGTGACATGCAATTCACTTTTACTTTTGGAACAAATTATCAGTAGAATTAGACCGATTTAGACATACTAGAAAGCAAAGCAAAGATAAACTATATTTAATGTTGAATTTTACTTTGTGATGACTTAAAAACGAATGATACTGTCCTAATCAGGCTTACATGCAATTGTCTTATGATGGAATAAGTTCTACGTGCCCATTTTATCTCCTACGTGTTTCTTTTTCCCTTACCTTTGCATTCTTTGCACCTATAACAACTCCTTTTAGAGTATGTCCTATTCTGTTTTAAGAAGGTACATATCTAAAGCAGTCACATATATCTATACTGTTACCAAAAAAAAAAAAAAGGGGGCAAGAAAAACAGGGCTTTTGAATTTTAAAAAATTATAATTCAGAATGTGTTGATGTGATTGCAAGATATCAAAAGAAAATGCTCCTTCACATACATATGGTTGAAAAGTAATGAAGGGAATATTTCAGTTGCCTGTGGTTTTGTGTTCACATCTGTAATCAAAATGTTGCTGTATAAAGCTCAAAATAATCACTTCCTAATTTTTGTTGATTATTTAATTTTTTAAGGTTGCCAAACTCCCAAGGACTGAATTCCACTGTGATTTATTCACTGTTAGAGTAGCTGAAATAGAAGAACAATGGGGTATTGAATGAGAAATAGTACAAAAATAAGGAGGTGAACAATAGTAAAAATACATGGCTGCCTTTCACATAATATTATTTGGATTAAAATCTACAAATAATAATGAAAAAATTCTAGTTACTTTTGTGTAATACTTAACTCACAAATTTTGAAGTTTTATTATTCAATCTGACACTCAGTTATTTATGTACATTAACTGAACACTTGCTTCCTGGTAGGAAGTGATTCTACATAATTGATGTGGGAAACAAAGGCAGAAGGACATGGTAGATAAAATTTCCTCATGATGAGGTTTTGGGGTGATGGTGGAGTTCATGGGGTTCAGAGCTGAAGGCAAAGAAGAATTCTTGAAGATGTCTTTGGTGCAAAAAGGTGATTTTATTAAAGCATGGGGACAGGACCCCTGGGCAGAAAGGTATGAAGGGGTTGTGAAGAGTGATTGGTTATATACCAAAGAATTGGGGGAGGGGCGCCTGGGTGACTCAGTCAGTTGAGTGTCCGACTTTGGCTTAGGTCATGATCTCACGGTTTGTGGGTTCGAGCCCCGCATCAGGCTCTCTGCCGACAGCTCAGAGCCTGGAGCCTGCTTCAGATTTTGTGTCTCTCTGTCTTTTGCCCCTCCCCTGCTCACTCCGTGTCTCTCTGTCTCTCAGTAACAAATAAATGTTAAAAAAATAAAAAAAAAAAAAAAGAAATTGGGGGAGGCCTCCAAAGGGACTTTGCTATGCTAAAGAGGACTCCTAAAATACCTGAGGTCTTTCTATTGTCAAGCTAAGGTTGTTTTTCCTGTAGTAAGACATTAACAGTAGGGGTAGGGTATTCCTAAAGAAATGTTATGCTCTGAATTTCCCTCAGGTATTTGTTAATATGCTGCAGGTTATAAGGAAATTTAATTTTACCCTCTATTTCCTTCTTGTTTTTGTTCCCACATCGCTATGGAGGGGATGGTGATGTTGGGGCTCCAGGAAACTGAGTCTACAGGTTTTCTGGAGATTAGACTATTAAGATTGCCTTTTTCTTATAATTTACTAAGATATTTGTAAACTGATGGAGACTCCTGTCCTGTATGACTGTGATCTCTAGCAGTTAACCTTTTGTTTTCTTTCCTTTCCTTTGTTCTTGGGCAGCCAGGAGTGCCTGAGAAATAGCATCCATTGTGGGGCTTGGTGGTTGTGCTAGCTTGTGCTTGACTCTTAGCTTGCCTTGTGGTCCCTCATCACTTATAACCTGCAGCCCATTGATAAGTACTTGAGGCAGGCAGAGTATAACGTTTCTCCAGGAACTCCCTACTGTCTTAATGTTAATGCTTTGCCAGAGGGAAAAACAACCTTAGCTTGACAATAGCTAGGCCTCCAGTATCCTGTGAGTCTTTTAATATATGAAAATTTTTTTGGAAACTTCGTGTTGCCTTTACGTTTCCCATCTCCCAAGTATATTATCAGTTACTCCTCACAGTCCCAAGACAGCTCTTTCTGACCACTGGTCCTGTCCCTGTGCTTTAATAAAACCACCTTTCTGCACCAAAGACATCTCAAGAGTTCTTTCTTGGCCATGGGCTCTCGACCCCCACCATCACTCCAAAACAGCATCATAAATCACACTAAAACATAAGTACATTTTATTTCTAATATTGCTTTATATATATATATATATATATATATATATATATACACACACACATATATATACACACACATATATACACACGTATATATATATGTATACATATATATGTTGTAAACAATGAATAAATTTTAAATATGAAATTTTTATAACTTCTTTTAAAGTTTATTATTTATTTTGAGGGGGAGAGAGGGAGCAGGAGAGGGGCAGAGAGAGAGAGAGAGAGAGAGAGAGAGAGAGAGAGAGAGAGTGAGCAGAGCCTGACTTGGGGCTCAAACTCAGAAACCATGAGATGATGACCTGAGCCGAAATCAAGAGTAGGATGCTTAACAGACTGAGCCACCCAGGCACTCTGAAATTTTTATAACTCTGTCTTAGCTCACTTGCATGTATTAATTTGTAAGAATATAATTCTTTTGAATTTTTTAATGTTTACAAATGTTTTTGGATGTTATCGCTAAATACACATTCTCTGTCCCTCACTTTTTCAGATCAGATATCCCACAGTATTATTCACTGACATAATTTTTAAGGATTTGGAAGTCAAAAAAAGATGTCTGATATGATTTCAGTCTTCTTAAATTTGTTGAGGCTTGTTTTGTGGCCTAAGTAATGATCTATCTTGGACAGTGTTCTGTGTGTACTTGAGAAGAATGTACATTCTATGGTTTGGGATGCATTGGTTTTATATCTGTTAAGTCCAGTGTTTTAAGGCCAGTATTTTATTATTGATTTTCTTTCTAGATGATCTATTTATTGGTAAAAGTGAGGTATTAAAATCCTCACCATTGTTGTATTGCCATCTATTTTTTTTTCCTTTAGGTTTGTTAATACCTGCTTTATATATGTACATGCTGATATGCTGGGTGCATAAATATTTACAAATGTTATATTCTCTTGTTGGATTGAGAAATGTTTTCTAATTGCTCTAAATAATTTAATGGTTTGGCAATATATTCACATTAGGAAAGAAATATATATCACTTATCAAAATTATATGTTGTAAGGTTTAACAATATAATAATGTAACATGTAAATAGTCTGTAGATGAAGGATTCAGTTCATGAGTATGACTGCGTCCCTTAAATTATAGTCCTCACATATGAAGGATGCTTAAGAACACTGGTGTGTTCATTGCTACTAAGTTTTATTTACTTTTCCTATGAGTATGAGGTTTGCTTATTTGGAGTGTTACTGACCAAGGTGTTTAGTGGTTATTATTGTGAGGACTATAGTCATTTTTCATTTGTTTTCTTCTTTGCTTTTTGGTGATAAAGAATAATATTTGAAAGCTCAATCACTTCCATGACATAATTGAGTTTTATCACTTAATGCAATATCTTCTGAGAATATAAATTTTTCTGTTTTATTTATCACCATTATTCACTGTTTGGTCTGAACTTTAAAAATCTTCAGCTTTAAGTTTTGAAATAATGACAGGATGTGATGTGTACATGTCTATTTTCTTTAAAATTTTTAAAAAAATATTTGTTTTTGAGAGAGAGAGAGAGAGAGAGAGAGAGAGAGAGAGCAAGCAAGCATGAGCAGGGTGGAGAGAGAGGGAGATGTGGAATCTGAAGCAGCCTGCGGGCTCCAAGCTGTCCACATACAGCCTAACGTGGGGCTTGAACCCACGAATTGTGAGACCAAAGCCTGAGTCGAAGTCGGACGCATAATGGATTGGGCCACCCACCCAGGCACCCCTGATATGTCTGTTTTCTAAGCACGCATTCGTAGAGATAGAGCCGTCGTATTTTTTTTTTTTTTTTTTTTTGCTTGTTTATATATGCCTGAACTGTAAGACCGTGCTCACAGCTACATTTCTCAGGAGCCTGAGGAGCTTGAAGAAGTTGGAGGGACTCTGCTCTGGACCCTACTGTCAAGAAGTTACCTGGTGAGGTTTGTTTTGGTGTTGTTTTTGTACAGTGTTCTTCTGATCTCTGTCAGTACCTCTGTGTGTCAGGGGCTCCAAAGTGTGAAATATTGCCAGGTTATAAAGAAGCAGCTGATTCTATTCTATTTACTGCCTTCCCTTTATATCTGAATTCCTTTTTACAAAAGTTTGGTTCTGTGATGACTTATCCTATGAGAATAGATCCTTTCAGCTACATTTCATCAACCCCTTCTGCTTGATAGTCTCATCTTGAATTTCCCAAACACCTGGGAAATTTAGCATTCTGCTTTCAAAATCACTCTGAAAATGTAGCTATATATTTTTCCTTCCTTTCCTTTCTTTCTTTCTTTCTTTCTTTCTTTCTTTCTTTCTTTCTTTCTTTCTTTCCTTCCTTCCTTCCTTCCTTCCTTCCTTCCTTCCTTCCTTCCTTCCTTCCTTCTTTTCCACTTCCTTCCTTCAGTACTGATTTATAAGACTTTTTGTCCTTATTTCTGGGTCTTATTCCTTAACTCCTATTTTTTCTCATTTCTTTCTGGTATTTCTCTGTCTACCTTTGGTGGCAAAGAAGAAAAGTTATTTCTTTCCATGACTGAAGAATTATTAAAAACAAAAGAATATACATTTATATTTAGAAAACACAACCATGTTAGCTATTTATGGTAGAATTACAAAATTGATGGTTTTCTTACTGATTTTATTTTTTATTTAATTATTAATTAATTAATTAATTTTTAACGTTTATTTATTTTGGAAGAGAGAGAGAGACAGAGTTCAAGCAAGGGAGGGGCAGAGAGAGAGAGAGGAAGACACAGAATCTGAAGCAGGCTCCAAGCTCTGAGCTGTCAGCACAGAACCCGACGTGGGGCCCACAAACTGTGAGATCATGACCTGAGTTGAAGTCAGACACTCAACCGACTGAGCCACCCTGATACCCCTTCTTACTGATTTTAAAAGATAGCTCTGGAGCGCCTGGGTGACTCAGTCGGTTAAGAGTCCGACCTTGGCTCAGGTCACCAACTCAGGGTTCGTGAGTTCTAGCCCCTTGTCGGGCCCTGTGCTGACAGCTCATAGCCTGGAGCCTGCTTCAGATTCTGTGTCTCTCTCTGTCTCTGCCTCTCCCCTGCTCTCACTCTGCCTCTCTGTCTCTCTCTCTCAAATAATAAACATTAAAAAAATAACTCTGGAAAGAAATAAATAAAAGGTAACTCTGTTCTAGGTCATGCCAAAACCCTTTTACATCGTTTCAAACAGAATTTACAATAAAAGAGAATCATTAAAAATATATGAATGTGGTAAGAGGAAACTTGGGACAAGGCCATTAGTGTCTGTTCACGTCCTTAGGAAAAAAGATGAAAGGTAACTCTCATGTCAAGATATATCATGTTTACTCTAAAACTATGAAGCTAGCTTTCTTGCGAAATATGCCATTTAATTGATTTTAGGTACTCGTGAGAAACAAAATGATTCAAGGTAACTGCTGTATGATTTTTTATCCATAAGAATTCAATTGGAGTTTATCATCATACCTTTGTTAAAAGATTACTTCTATAAGATAAAGTCAAAATGATTGCTAATGAAAGATATTCCTACTGTGCACAGAGATGACTAAATCAATAAGGTGATCCAGGAATGAAAAGTTTATGGACATGTATATGTATGTTATTTTACTTACACATTAAAGGGCTTCTAAATTTAATTTTCTCATTCTATTTGAGAAATATTTTTTTAATTAATGTATTTGAAAGTTAATAATGTAAATTTATCAAGAGAGGTTAAGTTATATGAAACACTTTAAAGTATAACAAGAATTAAATGTGTTGTTTAAAATGGATTTTAGGGCCGCCTGGGTGGCGCAGTCGGTTAAGCGTCCGACTTCAGCCAGGTCACGATCTCGCGGTCCATGAGTTTGAGCCCCGCGTCAGGCTCTGGGCTGATGGCTCAGAGCCTGGAGCCTGTTTCCGATTCTTTGTCTCCCTCTCTCTGCCCCTCCCCCGTTCATGCTCTGTCTCTCTCTGTCCCAAAAATAAATAAACGTTGAAAAAAAAAATTAAAAAAAAAATAAAATGGATTTTAAGACACCTAAATAAAATTTAAATATCATGTGCTTAAGAAGTGTTAATTGCAACATTATTATTGACTATAGTAGTGTTGAAGAAATTAAAATAACAAAAATCATTCAAAAATATAAGCTTGATTTGAGGATCTTTCTCATTTCATTCACTAATGTCTTATGATGTCTTATCAGTCTTTAACCTGCTATTAACTGTAGACTTTTTATGTTTATAATTTACTGTATATATTATGAGATGCTGAAGTACTGTCACTATGATAGGTTCAATATGAGGTTCAAATGATTATAATAATTCAAATTAAAATAAGTCATTTTTAGCATTTAAAATTTTTTAAAGTTTATTTTGAGAGTGCAAGAGAGGGAGAGAGCATGTGTGTGTGAGCTGGGGAGGGTGAGAAAGAGAGAATCTCAAGAAGGTTCTACATTGTCAGCCCAGAGCCCCATGTGGGACTTGACTGCATGAACTGTGTGATCGTGACTTGAGCTGAAATCAAGAGCCAGACACCTAACCAACTGAGCCATCCAGGTGGCCCAATTTTTAACATTTTAGAGTAGAATAAGTTCCCAGTATTAAGCATTAATAACACATTTTCAAAAAAAAAAAGGAAAGAAGTTTAATAATTAATAGAGGATAATTAACAGAAATTCCTTGTTTTCTCTGTCAAAGCAGGGGAAGGGTTGGGTTAGGTATTAATATATGCAAATATAATAGCTCTGAGCAAGAACCCCATTCACAGAAGAAAACTCATTTGCTCCTTTTTCAATGTACTTTTGCCTTAATATCTTTATGTTGGACTTTCAGATAAGGTGTAATTTATCCTGTCTATAAAGGAAGTAAGAAATACTAAAATAAATGGTATTATGCGACACAGTTATTAAAATATCAGGTAACAACGCACCTAGGTGGCTCAGTCAGTTAAGCATCCTACTTTGATTTTGGCCCAGGTCATGATCTCGTGGTTTGGGAGATTGAACCCTGCATAGTAAGCACTGAGTGTGGAGCCTGTTGGATTCCCTCTCTCCCTTTCTCTCTGCCCCTCCCCTGCTCACATGCACGCACTCTCTCTCTCAAAAACAAACAAACAAAAAACATTTAAAAAAATACCAGATAAGGTATTATGATTTATCTTTCTTTTTTCATAGTAACTAACATGAAGAGTATACATCATATAAAATAGAGCACAAAATAACATTTCTGCATAAAATCAAGAAATTTAAAATATTAGGGCACATACTACTTGCTAATTTAGATTGGAACCAGTTTGTGAAGAGTACTGGCTGGTCTGTTAATTGAGATATTTACTATGGAGAATAATTAACGTTCAGATTCTCTATGCAGTGGATTAACAAGAATAAATTTGATTTTTCTTCTCAAAAAGTGAAGAGGTTGGGTAAAACTGGAGAAGAAACTGCTGGACGAAGAGCAATTATTAAGCCTGGCATAATGAGATAGAGGGTCTGAATAAAAAAGACAAATGCAGAAAGGAAAACAAGGAGATTCTGGAGTTATTTCTGCTTAATCTTCCTCCTAAGTAGGGTAAAGATTTTGTTTACAGTATCTTTTGAAAGACTAGCATTGAATAATTCCCTAAATTTGGATATTTCTGGGTCTGCAGTAAAATATGTTTGACTTAAAACGACTTCATGGGTTAGTGTCACAATGGTATCTAACTATTAGTTTACACAGGGAAAAAATCCTTCTATAACAGGGAAAAGGAAAAAAAAAGAAGAAAATTGTCTTCTAATTTGTAATCAATGGAACTTCAGTTTGCATATGATTTTTTATAATAACCATACTGCTATTTTTTCATCTCCTTTTTAATGATTAAGAAAAAATAGAACTCTTTCAACTTATAAGCAACTTTTAACAGCTTTATTGAGGTATAATTGTCATACAAAAAATTTTGCATGTTTAAAATATACAGTTTGGTGAGTTTGGACATATGCCTGTGATCCATCACCTCAATGGAAGTAATGGACATATCCAACACTTCCCAAAGATGCTTGGTAGCACCCCTCCCCTTTTATGGTAACAAAACTCAACATGAGATTTACCATCTTAACAAATTTTGAAGTGTATAACGTTTTGTTGTTAACTATAGACACTGTGTTTTACAGCAGATCTCTAGAACTTACTCATTTTCCATAATTGAAACTTTTAACTTTATACCCATTGAACAATTCACCATCACCACAGTCAAGGTAATAAACATATCTATCCCCTCCAAAAGTTTCGTCCTACCCTGCTTTTTGTTGGTAAGAACACTTAATATGAGACTTAAACTGTTGACAAATTTTTTAAATGCACAATACAGTATTATTAATTGTAGGCAAGTTTTGTACAGAATATCTTCAGAACTTACTCATCTTACATAACTGAAACTTTATACCCATAGCACAACAACTCCCCACTTTACCCTTTCCCCAGACCTTGGCGATCACTATTCTATTCTCTGCTTCTATAAGCTTGATTAAGTTGCCTCATGTAAGTGCAATCGTGTAGTATTTTAGCTGCTGTTACTAACTTATTTCATTTAACATCATGTACTCCAGGTTTCTTAATGTTGTTGCAAATGTTATGATTTATTTGTTCTTTACAAAACTGAATACTATTACATTGTATGAATATACCACATTTTCTTTATCCATTCATCTGTCCATGGACATATTTAGTGTACATATTCTGGCAGTTGTGAGCCATATGCAGTAAAGATGGGAATCAGATACGTCTTTGAGTTCCTGCTTTAGGTTATTTTCAATATAGATCCAGAAATGGGATTTCTGGATCTATAGTAGTCTTATTTTTAATTCTTTGATCTATTGATGGACATTCATGTTGGTTCCATGTCATGGCTGTGGTGAATAAGGCTGCAGTGAACATGGAAGTGCAAATGTCTCTTCAAGATCCTCATTTCAAGTCTTTGGGTTATAGACACAAAAGGTAGATTGCTGAATCATTCAGTATTTTTATTTTTAATTGTTGGTGGAACCCCCATACTGTTTTCTATAGTTTCTGCACCATTTTACATTCCTACCAACAAGTACAAAGGTTTTAATTTCTCTACAACCTTGCCAACGCTTTTTTTTTCCTTCTTCACAGTAACCACATCGTCAAAGATGTGAGGTACTATCTTCTAATTTTTATTTACATTTCCCTCATAACTAATGATGCTGAGCCACATTTCATATACCTATTTGCCATTTGTATGTCTTTTTTGAAAAAAATACTCAAATCTTTAGCCAATTTTAAAATCAGATTATTTTATTTTATTTTATTTTATTTTATTTATTTATATATGTTGCTCTTGAGTTGTAGGAGTTGTATATTTTGGATATTAACCCTTAATCAGACCTATGGTTTCCAGATATTTTCTCCCATTCCACAGGTTGCCTTTTTATTTTTGGGATGTTCCATCTGTCTTATTTGTCCCACTTATCCAATTTTTGCTATTGTTGCTAGTGCTTTTGGTGTCATATCCAAGAAATAATTGCCAAGACCAATGTCAAGAAACTTTTCTTCTACATTTTGTTGTAGGAGTTTTACTATTTTGGGTCTTACAGTGAAGCCTTTAATGTATTCCATTTTGAGTTTATTTTTATGTATAAGGTAGGGGTCCAGTTTTCATCTTTTTGCATGCGAATATCCACTTTTTTCAATAACCATTTGTTGAAGAGACCACAACATCTTTTCCCAATTGTGTATTCTTGGCACTCTAAATGAAAATTGTACAGAGAAGATAAAAACAATTCATTCAAAATAATGTAAGAATGAAAAAAAAACATTGGTAGAACACAGAGAAAACATATAATAAAATTATAGATTGAAATCACAACACATGAGTAATCTCACTGAACATAAATGTAAAATACAATTAAAATAGCTATATTCAATCTGAATTGAAAATTGTATTCAGGGACGCCTGGGTAGCTCAGTCGGTTAAGCATCCGACTTTGGCTCAGGTCATGATCTTGCAGTTCGTGAGTTCGAGGCCCCTGTCAGGCTCTGTGCTGGCAGTTGAGCCTGGAGCCTGCCTTGAATTCTGTGTCTCCCTCTCTCTGAACCTCCCCCACTCACGCTCTCTCTCTCTCTCTCTCTCTCTCTCTCTTTCTAAAAATAAACATTAAAAACTTTTTAATAAAGTTGTATTCAGCTTATAGGAAACATACCTTAAATATAAATCTATAGGAAGTAAAATAATTGAAAAATATACACAGTACACATACTATCTAAAAGAAAGTTAATGTAACTATATCAATAACACATATGGTAGGTTTTAATATAAGAGAAATGACTGTAGAAAAAGAACATTTCCTGTTGATAAAAGGGCTGATCTATCTTAAAAAATGTAATGATTTAAGATTAGGATGCATATGTTAAGTAGGTTCAATTGAAAGAACTAAAAAGAATAGAAATCCTCAAACAATAAGTAAATTCAACATAACTCTCAAATAAGATAGAAAATAAGCAAAGGCAGTAACAAGAAAAGTATAAAATATTTAAGCAATTCTATTTACAAATTTTCCCAGTGGGCTTATGTATAGCATGGCACCTAGTGTGTGCATAATGTGTGTGTGTGTGTGTGTGTGTGTGTGTGTGTGTAGTAGTAGTAGTAGTAGTAGTAGCACTTTAAACAAGTGTCTTTTAAAAAAAATAATAATGGGGCGCCTGGGTGGCTCAGTCAGTTAAGCGGCCGACTTCGGCTCAGGTCATGATCTAGTGGTCCGTGAATTCGAGCCCCACTTTGGGCTCTGTGCTGACAGCTCAGAGCCTGGAGCCTGTTTCAGATTCTGTGTCTCCCTCTCTCTCTGACCCTCCCCCGTTCATGCTTTGTCTCTCTCTGTCTCAAAAATAAATAAACGTTAAAAAAAAATTAAAAAAAAGTAATAAAATCATAAAAGGTATATTATCTCATTATAGTAGAACTGGGCTATAAAAATACTAGATAATAATGAAAGTGTTCCTTTATATTTTAAGCAATACTCTAAATCAAGGGTAGAAAATGAATTCATAATTAAATTTCAAAAATATTTTAAACTGAGTATTAAGAAAAATATATCAAAACTTACAGAATAAAACTAAAATCAATCTAGTGTTAATTTTAAATTGTAAATACATACGTTAAAAATAAGACTTGAAAATCAGTGATCTGAGAATACGCTGCTTTCTTGGAAAGATAAGAAGAAATAATATAAAGATCATGCTACCCTTAATAAATGGAAAATGTACCATAGAATTAACATATCTGAAGATATTTTTTCTTTTCAATCTTTTTAATGTTTACTTATTTTTGAGTAAGAGAGTGAGAGAGACAAAGCACGAGTGGAGGAGGGGCAGAAACCAAGACACAGAATTGGAGGCTCTGGACTCTGAGCTGTCAGCACAGAGTACTGGCTGTGGGGCTCAAACTCAAGTCACTCACAAGCCATGAGATCGTGACCTGAGCTGAAGTCGAACTAACTGACTGAGCCACCAAGGCGCCCCTCTTTTTAAAAACCAGTAAGATTGAAACCACCTGGCAACAGAGAGCCAAAAAAGAGATAGTGCAATTACTAATATTAAGAATGAAAAGGAGAAATCACTTCAGTGATTTTATTGTCTTTAAACCAAAAAGAAACTATTATGAACAACCCTGGCTAAAAACAGTATAATATAAAATTTAGGTAACGTGGACACATTGCTAGAAAACCTAACAAAATTGACACAAAAATATAAAATCCTAATATTTCAAAATTTTATGAAGAGATAGATTTTATACCTAAAACTGTCACACCACTTGAACTACACATTCAAATGGTTTTTCCAATTAGTTCTTGCAAACATATGCAAAAGAAGTAGCATCATTGCTACATAACTTTTTGAGAAAACAGAGAAGACATGTTTCTTGCATTATTTAAGAAGACCACTGTATTATTTTACCAAAAGTGTGTAACAAGAAAGTAAAATTGTATGTTAATCTGCCTTATATATAAAGATGCAAAATTCCCAATCAGTGTGTTAGTAAGTCAAATCCAGTGATATATAAAAGGAGGACATATTGCAAAAGGGCAAGCTTATTACATGAATGGATTTAATATTAAAAAAGTAAAAAATGCAATTCACCCAATTAACAGAAGACTATTTGCAGAAAATACATTTATTCATATTTAGCTCTCATTTAGAAAAGAAAAAAAATGTTATCAATAAAGGAAAATTAAGAGGATGTCCTTAATCTTATAAAAAACTAGGTACTGAACTTCTATAATATTCATTCTTATTGGTAAAATCTTGAATGTTCTCCCTGAAAAAGGAATGATATAAATATTTGTGTTCTCACAACTTCATTTTTATGTTTGCTAGGAGTCCTAATGAATGTAAAATGTTAGGAAAAGTAAATAAAAGTGGTAATAATAGGAAATGAAATAAAACTTTTTTTTTTTTGCAAGTGGCATGATTGGATTGTCCATATATAAAAGAAAAAAAAAAGCAAAAATAATTAAAATCAATTAAATCATGATTGATTAATTGGTTTTCATTCAAATTTAAAATTCTTGTCAAACAATACCATTTAAAATAGATAAAACTCAAGTCATGGAGTGAAGGACCATATTTTCAATTCACAAATGTTATCAGAGTGTTTATAGTTGCCTAAGATCAATGGGAAGAAAAGGCAACAATTTTGAAAAATGAACAAATGTGTGGAATAGGCACTATAAAATAGAGTAAATGACTAATAACTGTGTTAAAAGATGTCCAATTTCACCCACGATAATGGAGAAACAAACCATCACTAGGATTTAATTATACACACACTTAAAAGAGGGTAAGCGATTGGAAATCTGACATTCTGTTCATGGAAGTATAAATTAGCACCATGTTGGGAAACTACACATAATTATTAAAGCTAAATAAACACATCCCTTTTGACTCAGAAATTTCATCCTGTTATATATTCAACAGAAAGGCCTACAAACGTGCAAACAAAAGATACATACAAAAAAGTAGATTTTTTAAAAGTAGACAAAACCAGCAAACAACTCAAATGTCCATCAAAAATAAAGGAGGGTGGGGGGGGGTGGGTTAAGTAGGCAACGGGCAATAAGAAATGCACTTGTGATGAGCACTGGGTGATGTATGGAAGTGTTGAATTACTATACTGCACACCTGAAATTAATATTACACTGTACGTTAACTAACTGGAGTTTAAATAAAAATTTGAACACAAAGAATGAATAATTGAATTGAGATATATAATGTATTACTTTGCAGCAATGAAAATGATAAACTGCCATATGTAGTAACAGATGAATCTCTCAATGTTAAACAAAAGTAGGCAGACATAATAGTATTTAATTTAGTTACTCAAAGTTTACCCAATATATGTAGATCTAAAAATTAGAAGGATTTACCTTTGGGGTAATGTGTGACAAAGAAGGGCATGAGGAGAGTATCTGGGATGCAAGTTCTATTTATCAATCTGTGTGTTGGTTATCTGTACATGGATGGTAATTCTTTGTGAAAAGCCACTAAGCTTTAAATTTGTTATTGATACATTTTTTTTAAATGTATAAAGTCATGCAACAGTGGCCACAAATGTGGTTTTGCAATATTTCCATCACCTGGAAAATATTCCACTTCTACTTATTCCCTAGGCAAATACTAATCTGTTTACAGAAATTTGCCTTTTCTGGAAATTTCATATAAATAGAATCATGCAAGAAATAATCTTTTGTTTTTGACATTTTTTTTTTACTTACCATAATGTTTTTGCAAATCATCTGTTTTATAGAATGCATCAGTAGTTTGTTACTTTAAATTGTTGAACAGTATTCTATTGCATGGATATACCACTTTTTATTTATCCATTCACTAGTTGGACGATTGTTCAGTTTTTTTAGATGATGAATAGTGCTGCTGTGAACTGCATATTTGTGCCTTTTTGTAGACATATGCTTCCATTTCTTTTTAATAGATTCCTAGGAGTGAAATTGGTACATTGTATTTTAAGTTTATGTTTAACATTTTCAGAAACTGTCAAACTGTTTTCAAAATTGCTTTGTCATTTTGCATTTCTAAAAGCGTTGTATGACTTCAGTTTCTCCAGATCCTCATAAACACTTTTTATTATCTCTTTTTGATTATAGACATTGTAGTGGTTGTGTAGTAGCATCTTACTGAAGATTTTTATTTAGAAGTGTTATTGGTGTCATTGTTTTGTTATTCATGAATTTGCGTTGGAATGCTTCTCTCTACATCCAGTGTAATATTAGTAGTTTTTCCCTTATGATCTGTGAATATCCTGAAATATATTTCCTAATATTAACATGTCTTACATTTCCAGGCTAAAGAATGATGTTAAAATGTCTGAGCATTGTAGGTTTTTGTTGATAAATATTTTATTTACTAATTTTCCATTACCATTATTTATAATATTGGCCTAATATAATGTGTAATTATTTTAAGCATGTTTTTAATGTTTGTTTATTTTTGAGAGAGAGAGAGAGAGGCAGAACACAAGATCAGGTAAGGAGCAGAGAAAGGGAGACAGAGGATCCCAAGTGGGCTCTGTGCTGATGGCAGAGAGCCCAACGCAGGGCTAGAACTCATGAACCATGAGATCATGAACTGAGCAGAAGTTGGAAGCTTAACTGACTGAGCCACTTATGCACCCCAATGTATAATTTTTAAAAAATTTTTTTACATTTATTTATTTTTGAGAGGCAGAGAGAGCACAAGTGGGGAGGGGCAGAGAGAGAAGGAGACAGAATCCAAAGCAGGCTCCAGGTTCCGAGCTGTCAGCACAGAGCCCGATGTGGGTCTCGAACTCACAAACCGTGAGATCATGACCTGAGCTGAAGTTGGACGTTTAACCAACTAGCCACCCAGGCGCCCCTAATGTAGAATTATTTTTAATCAAGGTTATACTATTATCTGAATGGTAATAAGTTGATTTGCTTTTCTATTTGTTTTTGGAACAGTTTATTTAGATAGAGGTTTTTAAAATTAGAATATTGTCTAATATATTTACATTTACAAATACATTTATATACATTGTTTTTAATAGTCTATTGTAATCATTATTATTAAATCTTGCTAGTACTGCTCCCATTCTTATTCCTTATAGTACAGAGGTCTTAGGAAATAAATGGTTTTCCTTATACTCTCTCATATTACACATTTTATTATTGTCCAGTATTTTAATTTCACTTGTTTTGTTATTCACCAAAATTGCTCATTATTTTTATCCTTGTTTATGCCAGCAGTTGATGACAATTATCCTTTTGATTACCTGTTTGTTCAAATTTATTTCTTGAAACTTTGATCTTCAGTTTATTTTCCTTGTTTCTAAAGAATTTTTTAGACACTTGTTTGCTGAGAATTTACCATTTGCCAGTGGAAAGTTTTGTGTGTTTATTATTATTTGTTTATTGGTCTATAACTTTTTACCTTTAATTGTGAAATGTCATTCATTTGCTTATTTTCTTTGTGGTTATATGACTAATTGAGTTCCCTGGAGTATACTATATCGAGACCAAGATTTTAGTGCAAGAGACTATTAGGAAACAAAGAGGAAGAGAAAGGAATATGTTAGGGTCAGCTACAGTTTTAAAAAAATTCCTCCATCAAACCCTTGGAGCTCTGAAACTAGGATGGCCCTTTGGAATTGAGGCAAGGAAGCTGAGCTGTTCTTAAGCATCAGTCTTTGGATGTCCCTTTGACGGTGGTTTCGGTTGAAGCAGCTCTCCTCAGTAGAGGGTGATTCCTGAGGAAGGCTGATAGCTGCAAGCTGTTTGCTGGCAGCACTTACAGTAGGTTGTGTAAAAAATTATTCATTGTTTTTTAAAAATTATTATTGAAGTATCAGGGCACCTGGGTGGCTCAGTCGGTTGAGCGTCTGACTTTGGCTGGGGTCATGATCTCTCAGTTCATGAGTTTGAGCCCCGCGTTGGGCTCTGTGCTGACAGCTCAGAGCCTGGAGCTTGCTTTGGATTCTGTGTCTCCCTGTCTCTCTGCCCCTTCCCTGCTCTTGCTCTGTCTCTCTCTCTCTGTCTCTCAAAAATGAATAAATGTTAAAAAATATTAGTGAAGTATAATTAATATAAAATGTTTTAGGTGTACAACATAATTATTCAACAATTCTATGCATTACTCAGTGCCCACCATGATAAATGTAGTCACTATCTGTCACCACACAAAGTTATTACAATATTATTGACTGTATTTCCAATACTACATTTTTATCTCCATGACTTACTTATAAGTGGAAGATTGTATCCCTTAATCCTCTTTTTCTATTTTACCCATCCTCTTCCTACCTGTCTCCCTTCTGGCAACCACAAGTTTGTTCTCTGTATTTAAGACTCTATTTGTTTTGTTTGTTTTGTTTTTTAGATTTTATGTATAAGTGAAATCATATGATATTTATCTTCCTCTGTCTGAGTTATTTCACTTAGCATAATACCTTCTGAGTCCATCTATGATGATGTAAGAAAATATACCACATCTTCTTTATCCAGTCATCTAAAGATGGACACTGGGTTGTTTCCCGTTTCTTGGATTTTATAAACAATGCTGTAATAAACATAGAAGCACATATATCTTTTTGAGTTAGTGTTTTCATTTTCTTTAGTTAAATGCCTACTAGGGGAATTACTGGATCATATGGTATTTCTATCTTCAAGTTTTTGAGAAACCTCTCTACTGTTTTTCACATATAAGCTGATTAAAAAAATGGGCAGAGGACCTGAATAGACATTTTTCCAAAGAATACATGCAGATGGCCAACAGACACATGAAAAGATGTTCAATTTCACTAATCATCAGGGATATACAAATCAAAACTATTATCAGATGTCACTCTATACCAGTCAGAATGGCTAGAATCAAAAGGCAAGAAATAATATGTGTTAGTAAGGATGTGGAGAAAATGGACCCCTTGTGCACTATTGGTTGGAATGTATATTTCCACAGTGTAACTACTGTGGAAAGCAGTATGGAGGTTCCTTGGTGGGGCGGACGGGGAGGGGGGAACTTAAGACATTTATTATTAACGTGAGATCTGGCTAAATTATCATAGTGCCCCGTGTAGATTGTTAGTTACTTCAAAAAATTGAGAATATTATTTTATTGTCTTCTGTTCTCCGTATTTTTCTGGTGTGAACTATTAACCTGTCATGATTTAAAGTTAATTGTATTTTTTTTTTTGTTTTCCAGTTCTTTTTTCCTTCCTTCCCTTCTTCTTTCCACTTTTTTTCCTATTTCTACTTGCTATTAGTTTTGTTTCCTGAATCAAAGGGAAAATAATTTTAGCTATCTTTTAAACAATCTTACACTTTACCTTTTATTCCAGCATTTGCTATCTTCTGCTCATAACTCTTTCAGATATATATTGGATTTACTAATTTTATCCTCAGGCATCTCTTTTGATACTTTCGTTATTTTTTCTCCATGTGCTATTTTTAAAATTAATTTATATATCTTCCAGTTAGCTAGTATTTTCTTTAGTAGAATTTAAATCCCCATTTTTATCCATACAATTAAATTTTTATTCCAATCTTTATATATTATTTTCAGAAATTGTTTTTATATAAATCATCCTAGCATTTTTAATGGAGTCATTCCTTTTTAATGTTCACCCTTAAAATATTATTTGATTATGTATAGTTGTATATTAGCACATCTTATCTAGGTTTCATGGGTCCTAAAACAATACATTATTCTTTCTGCTGATTCTCGCTCAGGTTTACCTATTTCTTTATAAAATACAAAATTTGGTGAGGTCACGATCAGTATTGTGTTATATGTGGGAAATGCAATTTGCCTTGGATATAGAGTAATTTCCTCCAAGTAATTTTTGTTTCTTGTTTTTTATTAAACAGAAAATAATATTAATTTCCATGGCTTGTGTTTTCCTGAGCCACTCAGGAAGTTAAAACTGAAGTTCCTTGAAGAATCTTTTTTTTTAATGTTTATTTATTTTTGAGAGAGAGAGAGATAGAGAGAGAGAGAGAGAGAGAGAATATGAACTGGGGAGGGGCAGAGAGAGAGGGAGACACAGAATCCAAAGCAGGCTTCAGGCTCGGCACTGTTCACAGAGCCCAATGCAGGACTCGAACTCACTAACTCAGGACTGACCTGAGCCGAAGCCTGATGCTTAACCCGCCGAGCCACCCAGGAATCCCAAAACTCAAGTTCCTTTGAAAATGGGTCTATGCTTACAAATTGCTCATGTAGAATCTTACACATCTAGAGCTTGAGCCAAGTCAGAGTAATATCCTTACTTCTTCCTCTGTCAGTGGGGCGACTTGTTTCAGGT
The DNA here is from genome assembly GCF_018350155.1 of Leopardus geoffroyi. Taxonomy (NCBI): domain Eukaryota; kingdom Metazoa; phylum Chordata; class Mammalia; order Carnivora; family Felidae; genus Leopardus; species Leopardus geoffroyi. Next base: position 54,954,039 of record NC_059326.1, on the reverse strand, counting down.
CCACTCAGTCCTAGAGTTATAGCTCTTTATGTTCTAGTTTGATTTGTGAAATGGGGGTGGGAGGAGTGTCTGGGTCTCAATTCTCCACATGGAGATCTGTGGAAGATCTTGTTTCCCATCCTGCTGATCCAGTAAAATAAAACCTCCTTGGTTCTGAAGACAGATTCTCTCAGGACAGCTTAAGGCGGGCATTACCCTCTTGCCATTCTGATTTTCAGCTTCTCTTCAGTTTAACTTCTGACAGTGTTTTCATAAGTTCAGCTACATAGTTTAGTCAATTTTTCTAGCTGTTTTGTTGCAGGAGGTTTTTTCAGATATCTATTTCATTATTTATAGATCCAGAAATAGAAGTCCAGATATTTTTATGTGACAATGCTTAATGCTCCTGAGGTTATGAGATGACAGACACTTTCTTTTTCAGCTAAAGGAATAATTTAATATTTTTTTCTGGAAAAACATTTAAAGAATCTTAAAATGTTTCATGAATTTTTCCAAAATTAACTTTTCAGAAACTGTATCCCGAACAATTAATCATACAGTAATATACTTAACTCCTAAGAATCATACGTTTGCAGTTTTATTAAAGGAATGACCACATGCATACTATTGTAAGTCACTGAGTATATGAAGCATTTTTTTTTTTTGTTATTTTGTGTTAGCTTTCTGGAATGGCTGTATTTTAAAATTGGTTGTTCCAGGGCAGAGATACCACATTAAATCACTACAGATCGCTCTAACTACTGGTGTAGGAGGTCTAGATTTCCTGACTCTCTGGATATAATCATGGAAGCCCTGCTTGAAAGGGGTGTGTATATATAGGCATAGTGGGAACAGAGGTTTCGTATTCCTGGAAAGAAGCTTAGAGACATTGTGTGTACTAGAAGTCAAAGAGAAAAACTATTTGAATTGATACCAGGAGGAGAAAAGGAGAATGAAAAGCTTATTGGAATAATTTGTGTACTATCGAAGAGAAATTGTATTGGATGGAGTTAAACAGGCAACAACGAGTTTATTCAAAACTATTGCAGTAGAATGAGATTGACTGATTTCAAGTGCTATTGAAACAAAAGGCAGGAAATTTTTTAAGCACCAGGGTGGACCAATGGAAAATTAGCCTGAAGGTTAGTAGGTAAGATGAAGCTGTCTGTGTTTGCTAACTATTGTTTTTGAAGTTAGGCTTCCACCTTCCACAGAGACTGAGAGGGGCACTACCTTTCTTGATAATTATCACATTTCAAAGGGATGGCTCCTTTGTGCTTGAGAAAGACAGCTCTGGGTTGAAAAACTAGCAAGAGGCTGGGAGAAAACTTGCATTTCAAAGGGACAGTGAAATACAATTGTAAGTTTTCTAAAGTAAATCCTGTCTGAAAAGACAGGTTAAGCGCCTGGAATCCAGAAGAAATCTGTCTGATGGTTACTGGAGGGGAGATGGATGGAGCGGGGTGGGGGGGGGGGCCGTGAGTTAAATAGGTGACAGGTAATAAGGACAGCACTTGTGATGAGCACCAGGTGTTGTATGTAAGTGATGAATCACTGAATTCTACACCAGAAACCAATATTATGCTGCTTGTTAGCTAACTGGAATTTAAATAAAAAGTTGGAGAAATAAAATAAACATATCTTTAAAAAAAAGAAGAAATCTCTGAAGTTTGGTCAGGCTGAGTGGTACATTAGGCCAGGTTAGTCAGTTCTGAGTTTGCTAATGATATGATGATATGATGTGCATTGAATGATATGCACAGTAGAAGAGGAATAAAGCTATTCTTGGAATTCAAGCAGAGCTCTCATTGCCATGCTGAGTATTGAGTACGGCCCCTCAACTTCTTGTAAAGACCAAGACCCCTGATAGTGTGCATTGTAGTCAGGGAAACACATCCTAGCATGTGTCAATGGACCTCGTGAGACCACTCCTTACCAGCAGTAGTAGGAAGCAACAGCAAGAAACAGCTAGGATGTAGTATTTGTACTTATTCACTACATAACAGCACACTAGGTAACCAGCAATTTTAAATTCTTGAAAGGGGCAATATAGGACTAGAGGAGAGAAATATTTGGTTCCTCATCTGTCAAGAAATGATAAAATCAGTTTACTTTGAGAGAAAAAAAGTGAGAAGTGATAATATTTGCCCCTGATTTCAGGACCCATAGTTTTGCAGTTTGTTTTCATATTTATTAGGCCAAATTATTGCAAAAAATTGTTAGTGTTTAAGTTCTGGATGTGTTTGGAGACAATTTAAGCTAACTTAATCTGATATATCTTAATCAGATATATTCATTATATATTATGTTAATATTAATTATATATAATATATAATATATTATTATATGTAATTTATATATTAATGTATAACATATATTAATATATAATTCCCTTAATATTAAAAGGGAAATAGTTATTTTATGTATTATATATGTCAAATTTATTGTCTACTTTGAAAGAAAAAAACTTACTTTCAATAGTAATTCACATTGGATGATAGAAAAGCACTTTAGTGCCATAGGTTGATTAAGAAAGTGAGACTAATGTGACATCATGAGAAAAATATTGTTCTGTAATGGACTTAATGCATTCTCAGAAGGTTAATTTCTATATTATATCAGGACTCTCTAGGATGAAAGATTTCATACAACTTTGCAAGTACAAGAGTAATTATACCTCAAAGTATAAGCCCTTGTGAAACTCAAAGGTCATTGTCCCAGATGTGCATTGATTCTGTTTGTTTTTTTTTATTATCAATTACATATATTCATGACTCTATTTTTGGAGTAATAATGAAATAGCCATGCTGTTAACAGTAATGGATTATGATTCTAATTCAGTATTACAATGAAACCAGTGATGAAAGTACAGTTTCAAAAGCAAAATTATCAAATTGAGAACAGATAAAATATAAAATATGCAAATTCTTTGTGTTCAATTTTTTGAACAGACCTGAAGATATCCAGCAATATCAGTTAAATATATGAAGTTTTGAATTGTTCTCAGAAGAGTTTTTGGAAGTAGGTAAACTGGATACATATTTTAAAAAATCATTCAAGGACAAGTCTCTCTTCCTGCCTGCTGCCCTCTCATATTCTCTCTGTCTCTGTCTCTCTCTGTCTCTGTCTCTCTGTCTCTTCTCTCTCTCTCTCTCTCTCTCTCTCACACACACACACACACACACACTTCATCATTTGTTCACAAACTAAAAAATAATCCCGGAAGCCCTAAAAGGATTTGCCTCTAGCTACCTATCACTTACCATTTCCTACCCTATTTTTTTTTTTTTTTTACTCTTTTTTCAATCACATCGTCTTCATTGCCCTTTCAACTTACCAACAAACATATAGTTTAGAGACTTTCTACTTGTGGTTGCCTAAATCTGTGGTGTTCTTCTCTCTGATATTTTATGATCTAGCTTTTCACATTATTCACGTCTCTCAGCCATAAGTTCACCACTTGAAGATGTCCTCTCCATTTGGTCTATCCAAAACAAGCTTCCTGCTATGATTTCCAGTTTATTTAATGTTCCTGTTTTATCAGTGTAAATGCTGTGAAGCACTCATAATTCTCTGGTATTTTATTTATTTATTTTAGTCTGTTGATTTTGTTTTTATCTTTCCTATTAGAATGTAAGCTCTGAGAGCAGGAACTGTGTTTTGTTTACTGCAGTGTTCTAATTGCCAGAACAGCATCTGGTGCTCTTGGGAGCCCCACGGATATTGTTGAATGTATAAATGAATTAGTAGTAAAGACATAGTACGATATGAAAAAAGAATTAACTTATGAATATATAAAACTGGATATATCTTCTGTAATTGGATTTAGGTAAAGATATATCATAAAAAAAGAATTTTTATTCATTTTTTGTGAATGAATTGGGGTTTTTTCCATGATTTGCCTTTAAGCCCATAGCCAATTATCCATCATTCTCCTACATTGCTCTTTGCTTGGTGGCTTGTAAAACTTCTTTATATATGAAGGAAATGGCTTTTCACTAGTCACATGTGTTTTGAATACATTTATTTGTCTCTTGCATTTTTACTTTGTATATGAATTTTTAATGGTTTATGGCTTTGTTTTTATGACTACTCTATGTTTCTTATTTTTGAAGTGTTTATTTATTTTGAGAGGGAGAGAGTGAAAGAGAGAAAGAGTGGGGGAGGGGCAGACAGGAAGAGAGAGAATCCCAAGCAGACTCCGCACTATCAGTGCAAAGTCCCACACGGGGTTCCATCCCAGGAACCCGCAGATCATGACCTGAGCTGAAATCAAGAGTCAGACACTTAATCAGCTGAGCCACCCAGGCACTCCTTATGACTAGGTTAGAAAGGCTCTACTGGGGCGCTTGGGTGGTCAGTCGGTTAAATGTCTGACTTTGGCTCAGGTCATGATCTCGTGGTTCATGGGTTCAAGCCCTGCATCTGGCTCTGTGCTGACAGCTTGTAGCCTGGAGCCTTCTTCAGATTCTGTGTCTCCGTCTCTCTCTGTTCCTCCCCTGCTTGTGCTCTCTTTGTTTCTCCAAATTGAATAAAATTTAAAAAAAAACAGGATTTTTTTTTTTTTTTAGCCATATTTTTTCTTGTAATTGTTTGGTTACTTCTGTTAATGCTTTGATCCATTTGGTTGTTTTTTTAAAAGAAAGAATAAAGTAGGGATTTTAATTTTTCTGGTTTTCTAGATACTTTCTTTAAACAGTTTCCTTTAATTCTTTATATTTAGTTTTTTGTTCCTGGATTCTGAACTCTTGAACTACATCTAATAATATTTGTCTATTATATTAGAAATGAGAATGGTAATTTTAAATAAAATTGGAGTTAAAAAAGTTAAAATGTGATTTTATAAGAATTCATTTTAAGATGCAAAGAAAAAGGGATAAACTGTAAAATACTATACTTACATTTTTTAACCCTATAAAATTAGCCTCGGAGTTTTGCAGCTAGAATGGGAGAAGGCATATTGTAATAACTTTACCAGCAGAATTTATTGCTGTGTTGTGTCTGTTTTAAACTGTTCAAATATGAAGTGAAAGTATTTACATATTCCTATACAAAAAATTTTATTTGGAGTTCTATATGGGTTTCAAATTTATAACCAAAATGTCAAGTAATTGATTTCCTTATTTCCTAAATCTTTACCTTCCTCTCTTCCCTCCCTAGTCATTCACTGAGGACTGGTTAGTAGATTTGAATTTGAACCAAAATTATGAGAAATGCTATTGGAGGATGTGAGAGAATCCACTCAGTTCTATAACCTGGATTGCAAGTAAGATCCCTGAAAACAACTTCCCCAGTGGCCTTATTTTACATGACTTACCTTGTTTTAACTTAGAATATATTTGAGATAAAAGGAAACCCAAATCTCTGGAGATATTGGGGTAGAATCAAATGTAAAAATGTCCAGTTAAAGGAGCTGGTTATCATGGAAAAACACTGTGATATTCTGACAGGAATATAGAGGAAGATGGTAGAATATTTCTTGGAAAAACTTGGCAGCTTTATACATTTCATACTGAAATGTATTCAACTCTTTGTGATGGAAACACAAATTTCCTTAGGTCTTCTCCATAATGTATAAAAATATATAGTAAAAGGAGTGTACTTCATCAAATTCAACATATAATTTGTTTTTATTAAGATGTATTTGTGCATGATTTCAGTATGGAACAATGCCTTCTTGTGCCTTAGGGATGGATGTTGCCTAGAAAGCATCCTTATCTTTATTAATTTATTTAAACTATTAATAATATTAATAATTTCTTATGCTTAGCCATCTCTCCAGATCTATTTCCTTGCTGATGCCTAATTTCTCCCAAAGTCTTAGGAAGGATAATTATTTATTTTTTTCCTTTGACTTTATCTCCTCCCCTCTTCCTTTTCTGAGGCGAATCAACAATGCTTACATGAGTTTTCTATCCCTAGGTGTTCTTGAGATTATATCCAATCTATAGACTGCAACTTGCACATCAAATCAGAAAGACAAGCCAAATTTGAAATATTAATCAATGTATAATACATTAATATGTGCGTTAATGGCTAAATTCATTTTAAAACTTTATAATAACTGGGGAATTATTAATAAATCATGAATGCTGATAGTATTTTGAGATGCAGAAAGGCAGATTAAAAAAAAAGAACCAGTGACTATAATAAGAGAAAGTACACAAAAGAATATAAATGGTTTTATATCTTGGTTTCAACAGTCATTTTTCAATAGTTTCACAAGGAACTATCATTTTTTTTAAATGTCAACAAGAAAAGTAAACCTCCACCTGCTTGCTTACTCAGTGCCACAAAACTCACCATTAATCTAATAAACAGCAGTTCCCTGGGCTGGAAAACTTATTTAAAATCTTTCTGAGGCAAATATCCTTTCATGATCATAAATCACTTTCTTTTGAACTCTATATGAACTCAAATTAGCATAAAAATATTGAGATGAGCTCTATTTTATAACCCCTCTGCATGAAGTGCCTTATCTAGATATTTTAATCTTCATTTAATATATAAAATACTGGCACCTTAATAGCAGTTAACATAATTTTAAGCAACAACAAAGCCATAAGAATGCTTCTCTCACTTGGATTTTCGGTTGTGACCAGTTTGTAGTGTTTTTTTTTTTTTTTCTTTTCTCTTTCCTATAGATACGGAAAAGGATTGCATTTTCTTAAATTCTTCAGATTTTATTCTTAATATCATTTTATATTTTTGAATTTCTAAATAAAATTTGTGAAGTTAAGGTTTCTGATGCATTACTAGCTAATTGAGGCAGAAACTGAAGTTAGGAAGATTTTTATTTCAACTTTATACAACACCAGGTTATGTAAAATAATACTACTGTAGAAGTGTTATTCAGCGGTTGTTTTTGAAATTACCTTAAAATAAAAGATAACTGGAATCACATACGTATACAAACATACAGACACACACAGACATCTCTATGTATGTAATGGCTGACCTAAAATGACCATAACAATTATAACAATACAAGAGATTTCCTTTAAAACATAATCCATCTCTCAGCATATATACGTATGTGTGTTGTGTGTGTGTGTGTGTGTGTGTGTACAAATACATGTATGTAGACATATAAAAATAGGTCATAATTTTTAACAACAACTCCATTCTGTGTCATATCTAACTTTATACAGTGCTAGTTCTTTTGTGACTTTCCGTTGGATCAAACATATTCATGGATGTGGTACCAGAACTGGCTTCCTTGCAGAAATTTGTATTACATCATTTTTTCTCTGAAACTGGAGCAAACGGTAATGGCTGCCTTGATGCTTCATTCCTGAGATTCATCTATATTTTGTTGTTGTTGCTGCTGCATTATTAACTCTTAAAGAAACCTGACTCAGCTGCTCAACCTTCATCTGTTTAAATAGGCCTTCTGTTGTCAGTTTTCAAATCAAAATAAATCCAGCCTAGCTGTTGGTAAAATCGTCTATTTCTTTTCACTTTTGGCTGTCAGAATTACTCATTTTCCATGAAATTTTAACTGTATATATATATATATATATATATATATATATATGTGTGTGTGTGTGTGTGTGTATATATATATATATGTGTGTGTATATATATATATATATATATGTATATATATGTGTGTGTGTGTGTGTATGTGTGTATACATATATATATACACAAAAATCCTGTGTGTTTACCTCAGCTCAAAGGAGTTTATTTTTTCTAAAGTAGTGGGGACTAGAACTTAATAGAAATTTAATTAAGGGAAGCGACTGATGCTGGCAGAGCCTTTGTATTATATATGTTTGTAAGTTATAAGACTTACGGAATTTCCTTTGACATCTAATACCAATACTGGCTGCTTCATATTACAGATGATATTTATGTATATACATATAACATTTATATATATATGTATATACATATAATATTTATATATATGTATGTACATATAATATTTATATATATACATATACATACACATACATATGCACACACAGCTGCAACATATAACACATACAAATTTTATTTTTCAAAACACTTCTTTCTGAAAAACAGAATTTACTCTAGACATTATTCTGAAATTTATTTGCTTCACTTGAAAGTATATACTTGATATACTTGAAACTCATTCTAATTCTATTGATTAAAAAATAAATATATTGGGGCGCCTGGGTGGCTCAGTGAATTAAGCGTCCGACTTCAGCCAGGTCACCATCTCGCGGTCCGTGAGTTCGAGCCCTGCGTCAGGCTCTGGGCTGATGGCTCGGAGCCTGGAGCCTGTTTCCGATTCTGTGTCTCCCTCTCTCTCTGCCCCTCCCCCGTTCATGCTCTGTCTCTCTCTGTCCCAAAAATAAATAAACGTTGAAAAATAAATAAATAAATAAATAAATTAAATAAATATATTAAATTTATCAAACACATGTATGTCTAAATACACACATTTTGTGTATAATATATATATTTGTGAGTATATGCGTATATATGCATATATGCATATGCGTATATGTGAGCATATATTTGTGAGTATATGCATATATATGCATATATATGCATTTTGTGTATAAATGATTTTAGGTAAATGAGATTATACTACATAACTGTATACTAGATTTCTTAATGTTTATTTTTGAGAGAGAGAGAGAGCAAGTGGGGGAGGGCAGAGAGAGAGGAAGGCACAGAATCCAAAGCAGGCTCCAGGCTCTGAGCTGTCTGCACAGAGCCCGATGTAGGGCTCGAACTCACGAACCATGAGATCATGACTTGAGCCCAAGTCGGATGCTTAATTGACTGAGCCACCCAGGCACCCCTATACTGGATTTCTTAGAGCAAATATTTTTCTATATTATTCTATTTTCCATTTCTTTCTTTGTTGATTCCCACTTTATAGTTCCTGTTCATCTCACCCATATGGATGAGCCTCCCATAGGGATGGTGTTTACTCCTTCGGTGACATTTCTATGCACATATAACTCTTGATCCAGGGGGAAAGCTGAAATCTACATTTATCAAATGGGTTCTAGTTGGGAAACTAACAATAAGAGGTTCTTGCGTGATATTTTAAAAATGGCCAGTATTTTTTGGCTGCAGGTATAGAAGATCATATAGAAAGTTGTAAAAGGTACAGCTGCTCACACCTGAGCTTTTGTGAAGCACCAACTTGGGGATTCAGGCTCATAAAATTAGTAGCAGCTTTTCTGATTACATAAGCCGCTTACTGCATTTATTGTTAGCACTTCATAAATAGAATCTAGAGTGTCTTATGTTTTCAACATACACACAAACACACATAGGAAGTTCATCATTGTTGTTAGTTTCACAAAAATATTCCCAGCATTGATTAGATTATAGGTCTCTTGATCTTACTTTTCCCACTCAACCATTCTTCATCCTATAAGTCAACTGTTTGAGTTTTAATATAAGATCTACAGTGTATAATGTGTTTGTGCTATGATACAGTCACCCCTAATGGGTATTTATTTTCATTGTGTTTTTTAAACCATTATTCCAAAACACATATTAAGCACCATTGTAAGCATATACTTGCGTCTTTGACTTCTATGAATATACCCTGATAATGGATTCATGGTGTGTAGGTGTATGTGTGGGGCTTATTGTATTTTGAAAGATGGTGCCAGATTGTTTTTGCAAACGTATTACAATTTAAGTGTCCACCAGCAATAGGTAGGAGTGTCTACATTCCTTCATTCCCACACTCACTAAGTTATCTTTTTCAATTTTATTCCCAGTGTGATGGTTATGACTGATATCACCCTCATTGTATTTCTGTGACTCTTTGTGACTTTGAATATATTTTCATGAGTCAGCAATTTGAATTTGATGTTTAATGAATTTTCTATATATTTTCTTGTTTTTCCTTTTATAATTTTTTTTTTTTGGTGAGTATTTCAGTGCTTCTGGTATAGCTTAGAAATAGTCATTTATCGGGGCGCCTGGGTGGTGCAGTCGGTTAAGCGTCCGACTTCAGCCAGGTCACGATCTCGCGGTCCGTGAGTTCGAGCCCCGCGTCAGGCTCTGGGCTGATGGCTCAGAGCCTGGAGCCTGTTTCCGATTCTGTGTCTCCCTCTCTCTCTGCCCCTCTCCCGTTCATCCTCTGTCTCTCTCTGTCCCAAAAATAAATAAACGTTGAAAAAAAAAATTAAAAAAAAATAAAAAAAAGAAATAGTCATTTATCTGCCACTGGCATTCAATTTGTTAACTAAATTATTTGCTTATTGATTTTTGTTATCTTCTGTTATGGAAAACTGTATAGTCAAAAAAAATTTTTTTTGGGTGAGTAAGTAGTCCCTTTAACCATTTTAGTGTTTAATTTTATAATCATTTGTGGCTTATAAAAATGACTTTTGGAAAGTACAAATCTGAAATGAGCACTGAAATAATATTGCAACAAGGTATAGTCTGAAGACAAGATGGGAACAATGCTATTCCTGGATTAACTTCATAGAAACCCACAGGTCTTAGCTATTCATATACAGAATTAGATGGTATACTGCTGCTTATTATCATGAAAATATAAACATTGCTAGTGGAAAACACATAATTCTCTTGGAAAAACATATATCAAAGTAACTCAGTTCAGAGAGCGTATGTGACAAGCTTCATGGACAAAGCCATGTTACAGGATAAAACATTCATTTCTGTTTGGGGATATTAGGGTAAGTTTTATGTCAGATTTTATTTAAAATGGCATTACATTATACATATAAAAGCAGGCTGAAGAACAAGAGTGCATAGGTAACTATGAGAAACTCAATTATTGTTGGTAATTATGAAAAAAAAAACTTTAGATGGAAATTTCCTAATAGAACCTTTATTACACAGTTATGCAAATTACATTTCTCTTACCTCATATCCTCCCTAAAAAAAATATTTCATACTTAACGCTATTTGTTTTTTCAGCTTTAAAATTGATAACAGTGACCTGAATTTCAGATAATTTGGAAAATATCTGCTTTTATACACAATTCTGAACATAATTCTATTCAAATATTAAATAATCTATAAATAGTATTATGTTGATGTAATTATAGTAGATTTTTATATGTATTTAAAAATATGTTCTCTAGTCACCATTTTAAATGTAGCATAATAATAAATTTTGCTTATGTGTATCACTATTTGAGTTGGAAAACTATATAAAATTCCATATAGGTACATCAGGAAAAAATTTTATGTATTTTTTCAAAATATAAACATGTAATCATTTTAAATAGAAAATACATTTTAAGTGTGATTGATTTTACTGAAGTCTCCCATTCATATACTTACAAAAAGATTTAACTTTTTATTAACCTTTTAATGGTACTTATTTAATGTTTTCTTTTTTATAAATGTAATGTTTTTAATGTTTATTTTTGAGAGAGAGAGAGACAGAGCATGAGCAGTGGAGGGGCAGACAGAGAGGGAGACATAGAATCTGAAGCAGGCTTCAGGCTCTGGTCTGTCAGCACAGAGTCTGACAAGGGGCTTGAACCCCTGAGATCACAACCTGAGCCGAAGTTGGACTCTTAACTGACTGAGCCACCCACGTGCCCCAGATTTTCTAATAAGATTTAACATTGGCTTAAAATTTAGGCTAATATTTAGAAAAATGTTACTAATGAAAATTGCCTCTAATTTCCCGTGTTTAGTTCTATATTTTTTAAGAGAAGAAGCAAAGCATTTTGATGATCTGTCACTGAAATTGAAAGTGAAAGGAAAGTTCTGCAAATTAGTTCTAACTTAAAAAGATTTCAACAAGTGTATTAAATGATCCCAAAGAGTTCAAGCTAGAGTTCAGATTCTACGAATTTCATTAAGTTTGTGCATACTGAGTATGTGCACAGAATAATTAAAACACTACCTTTTGTTTTTCTAGAAAATAACAAAAGGATGAAATGTGCATGTAATTTGGGGGAGGCTGACTGGTCAATTTTGTTCTATTAATTGAACACCAAGTGGAAACAAAGACTTGACATAAAACTGAGGTCAATCTCTTTTCTGTTGATTATGAAAGGTTAAGAATTTATATAAGAAAATAGTTTTTTTTCAATCCTTTGAGAAAAGGTATGAATTTCATATATTTCTAATAAAACATTTTACTTGATTATGTCACCTTGTGGATTTGCTACTATTTTTTCATTTTAATATATAGAAAATTATCCATATAACTTTTTACTTTTGTGTACTATTCCTAAATTCGATATAGTTACATTAATAATGGAATTAGCATTTTGAAATTGATATACTTCAAAAGATTTTATTAACCTACAAGTAGTGTAGGAAATTTATGTGTTTAATATATACTGTAGCAAATGTTATTGTTTTCCTCAAATGATAAAACTCCCTTTAGTTGTAACCATGTTTTTTACTTAGTATGTATGGAAAAAAAGGACTGTAAAATTTTTACCAAGTATGAACAAAGTTCATACTTAAAATCAACTATTCTAGGGGCGCCTGGGTGGCACAGTCGGTCAAGCGTCCGACTTCAGCCAGGTCACGATCTCGCGGTCTGTGAGTTCGAGCCCCGCGTCAGGCTCTGGGCTGATGGCTCAGAGCCTGGAGCCTGTTTCTGATTCTGTGTCTCCCTCTCTCTCTGCCCCTCCCCCGTTCATGCTCTGTCTCTCTCTGTCCCAAAAATAAATAAACGTTGAAAAAAAAATTAAAAAAAAAAATCAACTATTCTAGGCTACTTAAAGCAGCAAAAAAAAAAAAAAAAAAGATGTATTAAAGGATATTCTGTAGGGTGGAGAAACTTTGGAAGTACAGGGGATCAGGTTTGTAGAATGCATAGCCAGAAACTGTGGTACAAATAGTTCATAAGTCCAGCCGCCTTCTTTTAGGATCATATAGAACCAGCTTTGTCAAGATTGGGTATGGGGTATCTTTCCCTCTGTAAATTGATGTGTCTCTGACCCCAACTCTTCCTCAGCTGATACCACAAATGATACCTCTTTCTTCATGTCACTCCCTTTGAAACTGAAATCTCTCATGTAGGCTGAACACAGATCGCATGCCTGTGTCATAAGTGCATGGTATTCTGGGAAAGCAAATGCATAGGTTCTTTCTTGAGGTGAAATTTGCAAAGTGGAAAACATTGTGAACACATAAAGGATATTCAAATGGTGAAAGAATGAAAAGCATCCACTAGCAATGAAAAAGTAAAACCATACTCTTAATCAGGCAACCTAAAGTTATTTATTCTAATAATATATGTGAAGTAGCAGACTAGTTAGCCAGATCTTTTTTTTTCTGAGATATTACTTGAGATTTATGAAGTTCATGAAAAGAGATTACCTCATGGCAAATGGTTGACACAGTCATTCAAACATGGTAAAAAAAAAATATATCGAACTTCTTCCTACTATCAGTTTTGTGATTTACAAGTTATAGTAATAAAAGAAACTCTGCTTTATACATAAAAGACATTGCAGAGAGAAGAATTTAGCACAATGCCTTCCTTTAGGGATCCAATAAATCATGACTAGCTAAAGAAGCAAGAAAACTAAAGAAGAGGGGCGCCTGGGTGGCGCAGTCGGTTAAGCGTCCGACTTCAGCCAGGTCACCATCTCACGGTCCGTGAGTTCGAGCCCCGCGTCGGGCTCTGTGCTGATAGCTCAGAGCCTGGAGCCTGTTTCAGATTCTGTGTCTCCCTCTCTCTCTGCCCCTCCCCCGTTCATGCTCTGTCTCTCTCTGTCCCAAAAATAAATAAACGTTGAAACACCTTCTGTTTTAAAAAAAAAAAAAAAAAAAAAAGAAAAAAGAAAACTAAAGAAGCAAAATGCAGTATGTTTGTTATTAAGAGAGTAAGTTTGTTATTAATTAGCAAGCTCAGAATATGGTTGATTGATTTTTTTTTTCTACAAGATGCCAAATACCAGTAAGAGCTTTTTTCATCCCTCATCTGAAAAACCGCTCTTAGATAATGCAAAAAAACTTCAGTGGAATAGGAACGTGACTCCTTTAGTTGACTCATTGTAGCTTTACAATCATGGATCTCCTTTGTGTATAAGGAGTAGAAAATTATCCAATATGGCAGTGTGTATTCAAATCACCTCCTGGATTGTATGTACACACAATCTCAGTTTCTGTAGTGCAGACCATTATCTAGATTTCATCTTCTATATTAAACAAGTACCCCCTTCCCCCAAACCATTATTAGACCTAAGGGCAAATTGATGACAGTTTTGAGGAAAACAAAGGGCAAGAAAAACATAAGAGATAAGTTTGTGCCAGTGATATAAGGCAGTCAACAACACCTAGGTAGACAAAACATACAATTTTCGTTTAATAAAATAAAATGATACACAAAAATACTTTCTATAATATGAACAAGGTACTACTTGTTTCAGTATAACTACAAGTTATACTGAAAAATCTAAAATATTGCTAATGTATATGTAAAAGGTAAAATTACAGATTTTGGAAGTATGACTTATAATGACAAGAAAGTGACACTTGAGTACAAATTGTCAGTTACAATGATACGAAGTTAGAAAAATATTGGAGGAGTGCAGACATAAAACAGTTTAGTAGTAGACTTTCTTTGTAGTTGTGTCTCTAAAACGATTTGTTCTTTTCCTCTGATAAAAATCCATTAAATACTTCAAGCATCAGTTTCTTACCCTATAAATTAAAGGGTTTAAGTGAGGTTATTTATCATCTTGATTTTACATAAATTAATTCTTTCACATACTTATTAATTCAGTAACTTTTTCTTCAATTTTAAATCATAATAGAGCAAAACAAAGCAATATGTGGGTAGGCAAATATGGAAAGAACATAAATGCAAATTGTGGTAAGTTTTATGAAGTGGGTAAATGGGGTGATGTGACATTTATTAGTGAGGAGGGATTGGAGAAATTGAATTACTTTAGATATGAAGATTTTGGATAGCCTGTCAGAGAAAGTTATATCTGAGGTGAGATTTGAAGGAGGGGATGGAGATAGCAATGTTAACAAGGAAGACAGACTGTTTCAAGAATCACTAGCTTAAGGTCAATTGTGCTGAGCTGGGAAAGAATCTACCCTGTTTGAACAGTGTGAAAAGGATGCCAGGCATATACTGATTAAGAAAGAAAATTTTGTGGGGCGCCTGGGTGGCTCAGTTGGTTAGGCATCCGACTTCAGCTCAGGTCATGATCTTCATAGTTGGTGAGTTCCAGCCCCGGGTCCAGCTCTGTGCTGTCAGTTCAGAGCCTGGAGCCTGCTTCAGATTCTGTGCCTCCCTCTCTCTCTGCCCCTTCCCCACTCATGCTCTGTCTCTCTCTACCAAAAAATGAATAAACATTTAAAAAATTAAAAAAGAAAGAAAATTTTGTAACTCAGATACTCTGGTTTACGTGTGTTGAATTTGAGGTGACTACATGGCACACCCATATAAAATTAATTTTGTATTTGGATCTATGAGTTATCATCACATGAGTTATTTTGTGATGAAACTATACGTTTAGGAATTTCTAGAATCTAGATAGCATTTGTAATGATGGCATAAATGGGATCCCCCAGGAAGTATGTGTTGGTAATGATGAAAAGAACAAAGAATTAACCCTGTATTAAACCACAGTTTAGAGATTGAGGAAGTACTTCCAGCATCAGATTGAATAGAGAAAGAGCTTAGATACTATGACTTTGTCTTTACAGCAAGAAAGTTTGGAAAAACTAAAAAAATAGCACTTTCTTGGGCTCATCAGCAAATTTAGGTTGCAGGGTAACCTCCCATCTCAAAATATGAGAGAGAAGTACATCCAGAGAGAAGCAGCAACTGCTTACTTGAGGAAATGCTGGAGACTGTGAATTAGAGTGCAGGGAGAAATTCCTAGGGGGCCACCACATATGTTTTTGGGCTTTCGCTCAAAGGACCCACGAGATTCTCATAGTGAGGATCCAAGAAAGATCCTCTTATGGCAATCGGAGGGGAAGAGTAGCCGTTGTAAAACATGCCTAGAAACTTCTCTGTAGCACGTCTACTCTATAGGAATAAAGGATTTTATCAGAGCACAGTTCTGAAAACTTGTATCAGCAGGTATATAGGAATTCCTTCCCACTCAAGTCCCCTCCAGGCTTCCTATCTAACCTACAAGGGTAGAGAAACCTTGTCAATAGGGACTGTGGATCAAAGGAAAGGGACTGGGAAAGCTGTAGACAGGATAGGTAGGGAGTATGAGGCAAGAGGAAATAAAAGCTCTATAAGAGGGGAGGGGGGGGGAGGATCAGAGACACTCCTTAAGGCCAGTTTCAAAGTATAGAACCACTGAAGTCTGGGCAACTTTGGAGGATTGGAGGATTCTAATTGCAAAACTAGAGATCATTCCCCACTGTTCTCAACCCTCCTGCACACACTACACCACCTTGTCAAGGCAACTCCAGTGTAGCAGTGTATGTCAGCTGAAAGAGCTATAAGCCGCAAACTCCTACCAAACATCAACTTACAGAGAAGCACAACAACTTAAAAGACATTACAAAAGGCAAGAAAAAGCAGAGTACGAAGAAAAAGCAATCATCAGAACAATACTCAAATATGACGCTGATGGAATTATCATTTGGGGAATTTAAAATAAGTGTGATTGATGCATTACTATAGGTTCTAATGGAAAACATAGACAGCATTCAAGAACTGATTGATTGTGTAAGCAGAGAGTTAGAAACTCTAAGAAATAAACAAAAGAAAATGTTAGATATTTTCAAAAAGTAACAGAAATGGAGAATACCTTTGATAGACTCAGTAGTTGACTTAACATGCCAAGAAAAATATCAGTTAAGTTGAATACAGGTCAACACAATAGTGTTGTAGTCAAAAACTACAACAGAAAGAGAATGAATAATAAAAATAAAAAGAACAGAAGATAACTATGGGGCAGTATCAAAAGATGTAGCATATGCATAATTAGAATACAATAAGGGTAAGAAAAAGGGAAAGAAGAAGAAATATTCTAAGAAGTAGTATCAGAAAACTTTGCAAAATTAATACCAGACACCAAACTACATATCTAGGAAGTTCAGAGAGCACCAAGAAAGATACATAAATCTATACTACAGTTCTACAGGCCTTTACCAGGGTGACTGTGCATTGGGAAAAAGGAAATCATCAGACTTTAAGGGATTTTTGTACACAGGCTCTGAACCAACACTTTATTCCAGGAAACCCAAAATGCCTTCGTGGTCTACCCATGAGACTAGGGGCTTGTGGAGGTGACCAATGGACTTACAGCTCAGGTTTTTCTCACAGTTCGTACAGTAGACCCCCAAACTTATTCTGTGGTTATTTCCCCAGTTCTGGAGTAGAAATATGTGAGAAAAAATTATGATAGACTAGGCTAGAGAATTTTTGTATATTTCTTATGCTATAAAGGGACAACAAATACCAAAGTCACTGCTCATAGTCAAGAAGTAACTCTTCAACCACTAAACTAGAGATCATATCTCAGCCTAGGTTTCTTGGCAGTTAGAATTTATAAAATTAAAGGTTTGCTAAAATGTTGAGGACTTGAACAGAAGTAGAATCTCTTTCTTCCTTTAACTTTCATTATGCTCCTTAGTAAAAGAAAATGTATTCATCCAATTTTAAACCATAATCCCTTAGGGGCGCCTGGGTGGCTCAGTCGGTTGGGTGTCCGACTTCGGCTCAGGTCATGATCTCGCTGTCCGTGAGTTCGAGCCCCGCTTCGGGCTCTGTGCTGACAGCTCAGAGCCTGGAGCCTGTTTCGGATTCTGTGTCTCCCTCTCTCTCTGACCCTCCCCTGTTCATGCTCTGTCTCTCTCTGTCTCAAAAATAAATAAACGTTAAAAAAAAATTTAAACCATAATCCCTTAAAGATTCCTTTATTAAATGATATTTGGATTTAGGGGCACCGGGGTGGCTCAGTTGGTTAAACATCTGACTCTTGATTTCAGCTCAGATCATGATCTCACAGTTCGTGAGATCCAGCCCGGTATCAGGCTCTTATGCTTGGGATTCTCTTTCTCTCCCTCTCTTTCTGTCCCTACCCTGCTCATGTGCTTGCTCTCTCTGTCTCTCTCTCTCTCTCTCTCTCTCTCTCTCAAAATAAATAAATAAACATTGAAAAATAAATAAACATGATATTTGGTTTTAATACATGTTCACAAATGAATCTCCAGGTTTAGTGCAGGCTGAGTATTGATCATCAGTAATAACATCAGGTTCCATGAGTGTCTAGCAAACTATACTTAATATATTGCTGCTGGAAACTTTTTTTATGTGTTTATGTATATATGTATGTATGTATGTATGTATGTATGTATGTATGTATGTATTTAGAGAGAGAGAGAGCATAAGCATGCATGTGAGCAGGAGAGGGGCAGAAAGAGAGAGAGAGAGAGACAGACAGACAGACAGACAATCCCAAGCAGGCTCCACACTCAGCACAGAGCCCAACACAGGGCGCAATCCCATGACCGTGAGATAATGACCTGAGCTGAAATAAAGAGCCAGATGCTTACCTGACTGAGTCACCCAGGCATCCCACTGGTGGAAATATTTATGAGAAGATTAAGTAGAGACAATAGTTACAGTGACTCCAAATAAAAGAACAAAGCATGATTAAGCATGCTTAATAACTAGAAGTAAACACTTAAATGGATTACAATCACCATAGTGTTTTAATAATTGACATTCATGCTATATTTCTGTCATTCACATGCATATGTATCTAAGGCTTATGCAGGTATTTCTATAGCTTAATGGGAAACAGTTCGATGAAAACTTAAGAAAGCCTCAACAGCCAATGTAGAAGTCTTATAATGAATATTTTATAAAGCTTGAATAGTCTCATAATTTTCTACAGTTCTAAAAATTAAAATTAACATTCCTACACAGGCTAAGTTGTAAAATAGCTATTCAGTCAAATTTCTTGGAGATATTAACAGAGCAGAATCTTTTCTTCTTTGAAATACATCATTAAGATTTATTTAAAATGGAATATTCACTTTGGATTTAATTTGTTTCAAGAGACAGACAAGTAGCCTCATTAGTTTTTCATATATATTATCAATTTGAACTAAGCTGTTATCTTTCAAGGGTCATAATAGGAGAAGGTATTTAAGTGGTGGTGGGTGGGAATGTTTCTTATAACAATTTTGCAGACTACTTTTTTCTGTATGTTAGCCACTGTTATCACTTAGTTTTTTTTAATTCCTTTAATCCTTACAAAAGCTTTATGAAATAATTATCCATTTGTAGACTTGAACACCAGCATGGTGGTGCAACTGGGATTCCATCTTTGGCTGTCTACTCCAGAGGCTCTGTTGTTAACCATCCCTCAGTCGAGCAATCTGCCCCCCAGTTCTTGTTTCCTTATAAAAACATCTAATTGTGTTAATCTAAAATCCACTTCAAAATTTAATATTGAGTATTATCCAACAAATATAAGACTTATTTTCTTTTTTTTTTTTTTTTTTTTTTAAATTTTTTTTTTTCAACGTTTATTTATTTTTGGGACAGAGAGAGACAGAGCATGAATGGGGGAGGGGCAGAGAGAGAGGGAGACACAGAATCGGAAACAGGCTCCAGGCTCTGAGCCATCAGCCCAGAGCCCGATGCGGGGCTCGAACTCACGGACCGCGAGATGGTGACCTGGCTGAAGTCGGACGCTTAACCGACTGCGCCACCCAGGCGCCCCAAGACTTATTTTCTAAGAATGAGGAGTGCATATTTTTTCCTTCTGAATAACTAAAATAATAAGTAAACTCTAAAATTTGTGTTAGTTTTGTTTTCAGCCAACATGTTTTCTTACTATTTCATGTGATATATGTTTCATGCTTTTTTGGAATTTTGAAAATTTGAATTTCTCAATGTCATGGGAAGTCATATTCATAAATTCCTTAATATTAGTAAAAACGAAAGTTTAAAACATGTTCTTAGCCAAACTTTTGTAGAGAAACCTTGAAGTAAATTTCCAATTAGTACTTGAAAGGTCAAGACAACTTAGCTGATTTTTTTGCTGTCAGGTTAAACATGACAAAGAGAAAAGAAAATAATCTTTGAAATTAGCCTAAGAATACCATTCCAATTTACTTTATTTCTCTTAACAGACTAAAATCATATCCAGAAGTTGTTACTAAATCTTATTTTAGAAACCTGCATTTTTACTTATCAAATAAAAGGTGATGTTTTAAAACATGAAAATATAACACAATTTTAAAATGTTAATAGATAAGTTGATTATTGATAGTGAGACATACCTAAGTAAAAACTAATAAGATTACTTTTAAAATATTATGAGATTCTTGAACTTATTCTTTTTTTTTTTTTAATTTTTTACTTTGAGAAAGAGAGAGCACGTGGGAGGGACAGACAGGGAGACAGGGAATCCCTAGCAGGCTGTCCATCAGCATGGAGCCTGATGCAGGCTTGAACTCACAAACCATGAGTTCATGACCTGAGCTGGAATCAAGAGTCAGATGCCTAACCTACTGAGCCACCCAGATGACCCTTAAATTTATTCTTAAAATCCATTTCCCTTGACAAGTTTCCAAAGGGTAATTGGGCACAGTCTGGGTGCCATGAAGTTTGGGGTGCACAGTAAAGTTATGCTAAGAATTCCTTGGTATCTTGTATTTTGCTTCCTATAGTCATAAGGTGAATCAACTAAAAATTTGGAAATCAGATTTTCCTATAAATCTCCCAACACTGTTGGACAGGCTCTATACCCTAAAAGTCAGAGGGCTAGGAAATATAAGACAGCTGACTCATACAATTTCTGACATTTAAGCCAAATCATCAATGCCACCAGAGAAGAAGAGTGACTTCTATCATATCCCAGGCTTAGAGTCATCTTCTATGGAGCAAAATCTAGTAGGTAAAATAGGTGTGGAAATCTGGAGAGTTTACTCATGGACTGACTACATATCGCCCTAAAAACTAAAATACCAAAGATGCCCTAAGACACAACTCTTCCCCAGAAATCCTTGAACAGTGTAATCCCTACTATTTACAACCTACAATGTTTCCTTATACATTTCACCTTCTGACAACTGGACAAACTTCCAAACCTCTATCCTGTGTTCTGTCAAAATAGAGATAACTAGTCCATGTTTGCTGTCTCTCTGATAGCTATTTACTCTATTTGAATGAATGTTAATATTCCCATTGTATGGGGTGCCTGGGTGGCTCAGTCGGTTGAGCGTCCGACATCAGCTCAGGTCATGATCTCACAGTTTGTGAGTTCGAGCCCTGCGTCGGGCTCTGTGCTGACAGCTCAGAGCCTGGCCTGCTTCAGATTCTGTGTCTCCCTCTCTCTGCCCCTTCCCTGCTCATACTCTGTCTCTCTCTGTGTCTCTCAAAAATGAGTAAACGTTAAAAATTTTTTTAAAAAATTCCCATTGTAATAATACTAATATTTTGAGGGACTCTTATAACCAAGATAAAGGGAAATAACACCTATGCATTCTAATTTTTATTAACCTTTCCCTTCTTCAGCTGTGTTCTGAACTGGTCTTACTCTTGTGTCTCATCTATATTTTTATGCTTTATAGCATCTTTATGACCTATACAATTTTCCATTAGTTAACTGACTTAATATATACTAAAACTTTATCTTATAATTAATGCTTCCAATAAATATATTTCTCTTATGATCAAAAGTATCCCAGTACTGCTAACTTATGTAGACATATTCTGTGGTTTCCATAAATATCACAACCTTAAAGCAACACAATCTTAATAAAAAACTTAGCACAGAGCACAACACATGGGCATAAAACACATTCATGGGACTCCTAGGCTCATATCCTTGCTCCCACTCAATTGGGCAACTTCTATATAATACAATAGAGTTTCCACCTATCAGTGCCAACTTATTTCTAGGAATCATAATCACTGAAAAGTACATTTTAAAAGATATTAAGGAATATGTGTCTTTCATAAACATTGTGATGTACTTACTTTCAAATGTATCTTCATTTGAAGTAGCTTATTTAATTGATCCCATAATTTTATCCATCTATTTTGTTATAATTTCTAAATATTGCTTGTTTTTCATCCTATTATCTTTGTAATTTCTCAAAAAGGGTGGTCTTTTCTACTCCATACTCTGGTGAAAGTAGAGATTATCAGCCACTTTTCTCATGCACTAACACATAAAGTTATAGACACAAAAGTTTTCCTTACTGTCCTAAGTATAAGACTTAACTGGGGTGCCTGGGTGGCTCAGTTGGTTAAGCATCCAACTCTTGGTTTCGGCTCAGGTCATGACCTTACGATTTGTGAAATTGAGCCTGGTGTGGGGCTTCACGCTGACAGCATGGAGCCTGCTTGGGATTCTCTCTCTCCCTCCCTCCCTCCGCCTCCTCCCCTGCTCACTCAGGCACATGCTCTCTCCCTCCTTCCGCCTCTCTCTCTCTCTCTCTCCCTCTCCTCTGCTTGCTTGGGCACATGCTTTCTCTCTCTCTCTCTGTCTCTGTCTCTCTCTCTCTCAAAATAAATAAGTAAACTTTAAATAAGACCTAACTCAAATATTAAATACACAATTTTAAATTATTTCCCAGTTATTACTGATGATTTATGTTGACCTAGGTTTCATAGCCACACTACCAATTATCCTTTATACATACACATTTGTCTCAAGAGGTGATGGTTCTTCCAGTGCTTTGCATTGCTATAGAAGAGTCTAGAAGCTTAGTGTCACTTTTACCACAGTCCTTGTAGACCAAATTTCCACTATTTGTACTGGAAATGAAATATTTCATGTGTGATTGCTGGTATCTCTTTGTTCTGAGAGCCACAGAATATCTCAGAATATGTTTGAAAATATTCTTCAAGTTGAATTCTCAAAACATCTTTAAATGTCTGTAGGATATATAATATTATCTTTGATTTTTTTAATATAAACATACAAAGCTGTAATATTACCTCCTTCTATCTACTACTTTATATATTAAATTTTTTGAGGTATTAATTTTTGTTATAATTTAATTAAAATCCTTTTTATTTCTCTTTTAGAGGTATATTGCTTAATTTCCAAATATAAAGTGTTTCCTAGATATAGTGCTATTGTTTAATTTTGCTGAGGTCAAAGAATATAATTTATTTTTTAAATTAAAAAATACATGTACTAAAACCTGTTTACAACAGGAATATAGTCTAAGTGAATGTTCTATGTACAGTCAAAAATAATGTTTATTGTGCTGATACTTGGCGAAGTGTCCTATAAATTTCAGTTAAGTCAATTGATACTATAGTTCAGGGGAATCAAATCTTAAAAAGCTCCCTGAGTGATTTTGTTTCACAGCCAATTTTGAAAACTAGTAAAGAAAGAAAAAAGAAGGCAAAGACAAACTAGTTTAAATTGAAAGGGATTTAAGAATATCACTCTGGGCCGGAGGGAAGATGGCGGCGTAGGAGGACGCTGGGCTCACCGCGCGTCCTGCTGATCAATTAGATTCCACCTACACCTGCCTAAATAACCCAGAAAACCGCCAGAGGATTAGCAGAACGGAGTCGCCGGAGCCAAGCGCAGACGAGAGGCCCACGGAAGAGGGTAGGAAGGGCGGCGAGGCGGTGCATGCTCCACGGACTGGCGGGAGGGAGCCGGGGCGGAGGGGCGGCTCGCCGGCCAAGCAGAGCTCCAGAGTCTGGCTTGAAAAAGCGGAGGGGCCTGACGGACTGTGTTCCAACAGCAAGCGCGACTTAGCGTCTGGGAGGTCATAAGTTAACAGCTCTGCTCGGAAAGCAGGAAGGCTGGAGGACAAAGGGAGGGAGAGCTGCTGAGCCCCCGGACAACAGAGCTCAGTTTGGTGGGGAACAAAGGCGCTCGCCAGCGCCATCTCCCCCGCCCATCCCCCAGCCAAAATCCCAAAGAGAACCAGTTCCTGCCAGGGAACTTCCTCGCTCCGCACAAACACCCAACTCGGTGCTTCTGCGGAGGAGCCAAACCTCCGGCAGCGGATCTGACTCCCTCCCGCTGCCACAGGGCCCCTCCTGAAGTGGATTACCTAAGGAGAAGCGAGCTAAGCCTGCCCCTCCTGCCCCTGTGCACCTTGCCTACCCACCCCAGGTAATACGCCAGATCCCCAGCATCACAAGTCTGGCAGTGTGCAAGTAGCCCAGACGGGCCACGCCACCCCACAGTGAATCCCGCCCCTAGGAGAGGGGAAGAGAAGGCACACACCAGTTTGACTGTGGCCCCAGCAGTGGGCTGGGGGCAGACATCAGGTCGGACTGCGGCCCCGCCCACCAACTCCAGTTATACACCACAGCACAGGGGAAGTGCCCTGCAGGTCCTCACCACGCCAGGGACTATCCAAAATGACCAAGCGGAAGAATTCCCCTCAGAAGAATCTCCAGGAAATAACAACAGCTAATGAGCTGATCAAAAAGGATTTAAATAATATAACAGAAAGTGAATTTAAAATAATAGTCATAAAATTAATCGCCGGGCTTGAAAACAGATTACAGGACAGCAGAGAATCCCTTGCTACAGAGATCAAGGGACTAAGGAACAGTCACGAGGAGCTGAAAAACGCTTTAAATGAAATGCAAAACAAAATGGAAACCACCACAGCTCGGATTGAAGAGGCAGAGGAGAGAATAGGTGAACTAGAAGATAAAGTTATGGAAAAAGAGGAAGCTGAGAGAAAGAGAGATAAAAAAATCCAGGAGTATGAGGGGAAAATTAGAGAACTAAGTGATACACTAAAAAGAAATAATATACGCATAATTGGTATCCCAGAGGAGGAAGAGAGAGGGAAGGTGCTGAAGGGGTACTTGAAGAAATAATAGCTGAGAACTTCCCTGAACTGGGGAAGGAAAAAGGCATTGAAATCCAAGAGGCACAGAGAACTCCCTCCAGACGGAACTTGAATCGATCTTCTGCACGACATATCATAGTGAAACTGGCAAAATACAAGGATAAAGAGAAAATTCTGAAAGCAGCAAGGGGTAAACGTGCCCTCACATATAAAGGGAGACCTATAAGACTCGTGACTGATCTCTCTTTTGAAACTTGGCAGGCCAGAAAGAATTGGCACGAGATTTTTAGTGTGCTAGACAGAAAAAATATGCAGCCAAGAATCCTTTATCCAGCAAGTCTGTCATTTAGAATAGAAGGAGAGATAAAGGTCTTCCCAAACAAACAAAAACTGAAGGAATTTGTCACCACTAAACCAGCCCTACAAGAGATCCTAAGGGGGACCCTGTGAGACAAAATACCAGAGATATCACTACAAGCATAAAACATACAGACATCACAATGACTCTAAACCCGTATCTTTCTATAATAACACTGAATGTAAATGGATTAAATGCGCCAACCAAAAGACATAGGGTATCAGAATGGATAAAAAAACAAGACCCATCTATTTGCTGTCTACAAGAGACTCATTTTAGACCTGAGGACACCTTTAGATTGAGAGTGAGGGGATGGAGAACTATTTATCATGCTACTGGAAGCCAAAAGAAAGCTGGAGTAGCCATACTTATATCAGACAAACTAGACTTTAAATTAAAGGCTGTAACAAGAGATGAAGAAGGACATTATATAATAGTTACAGGGTCTATCCATCAGGAAGAGCTAACAATTATAAATGTCTATGCGCCGAATACCGGAGCCCCCAAATATATAAAACAACTACTCATAAACATAAGCAACCTTATTGATAAGAATGTGGTAATTGCAGGGGACTTTAACACCCCACTTACAGAAATGGATAGATCATCTAGACACACGGTCAATAAAGAAACAAGGGCCCTGAATGAGACATTGGATCAGATGGACTTGACAGATATATTTAGAACTCTGCATCCCAAAGCAACAGAATATACTTTCTTCTCGAGTGCACATGGAACATTCTCCAAGATAGATCATATACTGGGTCACAAAACAGCCCTCCATAAGTTTACCAGAATTGAAATTATACCATGCATACTTTCAGACCACAATGCTATGAAGCTTGAAATCAACCACAGAAAAAAGTCTGGAAAACCTCCAAGAGCATGGAGGTTAAAGAACACCCTACTAACGAATGAGTGGGTCAACCAGGCAATTAGAGAAGAAATTAAAAAAATATATGGAAACAAACGAAAATGAAAATACAACAATCCAAACGCTTTGGGACGCGGCAAAGGCAGTCCTGAGAGGAAAATACATTGCAATCCAGGCCTATCTCAAGAAACAAGAAAAATCCCAAATACAAAATCTAACAGCACACCTAAAGGAAATAGAAGCAGAACAGCAAAGGCAGCCTAAACCCAGCAGAAGAAGAGAAATAATAAAGATCAGAGCAGAAATAAACAATATAGAGTCTAAAAAAACTGTAGAGCAGATCAACGAAACCAAGAGTTGGTTTTTTGAAAAAATAAACAAAATTGACAAACCTCTAGCCAGGCTTCTCAAAAAGAAAAGGGAGATGACCAAAATAGATAAAATCATGAATGAAAATGGAATGATTACAACCAATCCCTCAGAGATACAAACAATGATCAGGGAATACTATGAAAAATTATATGCCAACAAATTGGACAACCTGGAAGAAATGGACAAATTCCTGAACACCCACACTCTTCCAAAACTCAATCAGGAGGAAATAGAAAGCTTGAACAGACCCATAACCAGCGAAGAAATTGAATCAGTTATCAAAAATCTCCCAACAAATAAGAGTCCAGGACCAGATGGCTTCCCAGGGGAGTTCTACCAGACGTTTAAAGCAGAGATAATACCTATCCTTCTCAAGCTATTCCAAAAAATAGAAAGGGAAGGAAAACTTCCAGACTCATTCTATGAAGCCAGTATTACTTTGATTCCTAAACCAGACAGAGACCCAGTAAAAAAAGAGAAATACCGGCCAATATCCCTGATGAATATGGATGCAAAAATTCTCAATAAGATACTAGCAAATCGAATTCAACGGCATATAAAAAGAATTATTCACCATGATCAAGTGGGATTCATCCCTGGGATGCAGGGCTGGTTCAACATTCGCAAATCAATCAACGTGATACACCACATTAACAAAAAAAAAGAGAAGAACCATATGATCCTGTCAATCGATGCAGAAAAGGCCTTTGACAAAATCCAGCACCCTTTCTTAATAAAAACCCTTGAGAAAGTCGGGATAGAAGGAACATACTTAAAGATCATAAAAGCCATTTATGAGAAGCCCACAGCTAGCATCATCCTCAATGGGGAAAAACTGAGAGCTTTTTCCCTGAGATCAGGAACACGACAGGGATGCCCACTCTCACCGCTGTTGTTTAACATAGTGCTGGAAGTTCTAGCATCAGCAATCAGACAACAAAAGGAAATCAAAGGCATCAAAATTGGCAAAGATGAAGTCAAGCTTTCGCTCTTTGCAGATGACATGATATTATACATGGAAAATCCGACAGACTCCACCAAAAGTCTGCTAGAATTGATACATGAATTCAGCAAAGTCGCAGGATACAAAATCAATGGTCAGAAATCAGTTGCATTCTTATACACTAACAATGAAGCAACAGAAAGACAAATAAAGAAACTGATCCCATTCACAATTGCACCAAGAAGCATAAAATACCTAGGAATAAATCTAACCAAAGATGTAAAGGATCTGTATGCTGAAAACTATAGAAAGCTTATGAAGGAAATGGAAGAAGATTTAAAGAAATGGAAAGACATTCCCTGCTCATGGATTGGAAAAATAAATATTGTCAAAATGTCAATACTACCCAAAGCGATCTACACATTCAATGCAATCCCAATCAAAATTGCACCAGCATTCTTCTCGAAACTAGAACAAGCAATCCTAAAATTCATATGGAACCACAAAAGGCCCCGAATAGCCAAAGGAATTTTGAAAAAGAAGACCAAAGCAGGAGGCATCACAATCCCAGACTTTAGCCTCTACTACAAAGCTGTCATCATCAAGACAGCATGGTATTGGCACAAAAACAGACACATAGACCAATGGAATAGAATAGAAACCCCAGAACTAGACCCACAAACGTATGGCCAACTCATCTTCGACAAAGCAGGAAAGAACATCCAATGGAAAAAAGACAGCCTCTTTAACAAATGGTGCTGGGAGAACTGGACAGCAACATGCAGAAGGTTGAAACTAGACCACTTCCTCACACCATTCACAAAAATAAACTCGAAATGGATAAAGGACCTGAATGTGAGACAGGAAACCATCAAAACCTTAGAGGAGAAAGCAGGAAAAGACCTCTCTGACCTCAGCCGTAGCAATCTCTTACTCGACACATCCCCAAAGGCAAGGGAATTAAAAGCAAAAGTGAATTACTGGGACCTTATGAAGATAAAAAGCTTCTGCACAGCAAAGGAAACAACCAACAAAACTAAAAGGCAACCAACGGAATGGGAAAAGATATTTGCAAATGACATATCGGACAAAGGGCTAGTATCCAGAATCTATAAAGAGCTCACCAAACTCCACACCCGAAAAACAAATAACCCAGTGAAGAAATGGGCAGAAAACATGAATAGACACTTCTCTAAAGAAGACATCCGGATGGCCAACAGGCACATGAAAAGATGTTCAGCGTCGCTCCTTATCAGGGAAATACAAATCAAAACCACACTCAGGTATCACCTCACGCCAGTCAGAGTGGCCAAAATGAACAAATCAGGAGACTATAGATGCTGGAGAGGATGTGGAGAAACGGGAACCCTCTTGCACTGTTGGTGGGAATGCAAATTGGTGCAGCCGCTCTGGAAAGCAGTGTGGAGGTTCCTCAGAAAATTAAAAATAGACCTACCCTATGACCCAGCAATAGCACTGCTAGGAATTTATCCAAGGGATACAGGAGTACTGATGCATAGGGGCACTTGTACCCCAATGTTCATAGCAGCACTCTCAACAATAGCCAAATTATGGAAAGAGCCTAAATGTCCATCAACTGATGAATGGATAAAGAAATTGTGGTTTATATACACAATGGAATACTACGTGGCAGTGAGAAAAAATGAAATATGGCCTTTTGTAGCAACGTGGATGGAACTGGAGAGTGTGATGCTAAGTGAAATAAGCCGTACAGAGAAAGACAGATACCATATGGTTTCACTCTTATGTGGATCCTGAGAAACTTGGCAGGAACCCATGGGGGAGGGGGAGGAAAAAAAGAAAAAAAAGAGGTTAGAGTGGGAGAGAGCCAAAGCTTAAGAGACTGTTAAAAACTGAGAACAAACTGAGGGTTGATGGGGGGTGGGAGGGAGGAGAGGGTGGGTGATGGGTATTGAGGAGGGCACCTTTTGGGATGAGCACTGGGTGTTGTATGGAAACCAATTTGACAATAAATTTCATATAATAAAAAAAAAAAGAATATCACTCTGTTTGATATATAATGATAGATATGGAAATCTGAAGGTTTAAGAGAAGAGCAGGGAATAAATGTTATGTCAAACAGATTCAGCTGCTCACTTGGCTTAGTGAGGAGCATGAATACACCACTTATTCTGATTAAAAGTCGTGTTCATCACACTCAGTGTTTCTTGGATGCCTGTTCCGTATGAAAATATGAAATCTTACATTTGATCAAAATTTCTTGTCTCATAAATTTCTTATCAATTCATCTAGGCTATGGTATTGCAAAATCAGTAATGATTTTTGGGAATTGGCAATCTGAGAGTGGATATGGCCCTTGGATAAATTTTAGTTGGCCTATTTAAAGTGGCTTTTATATTATTTTCCTCCATTTCACCAATGTCTCATAAAATGTATAAATATGAATTGATAATTTTTGGGGGGTACCAGTATTTGTTATCTTCTTGAATATTAAAATAACTGATGATCTTTAATTCTCTTCATTTTACTGTTTACTTAGTTGCTTATTGTTACTTATTAATACGTGGCAACAATTAATAATTTGTCAAAAGTAAACACCTACTCCATCACTTATTTACCATGAATTAATTTGAGGGCAATTTACTTACCTTTCTGAGCCTAATATTCTTCATCTGCAATATGAGGGTAATAATATACATCATATAGTATTGTTGTAAGGAGTAAATTATGTTAAGTATTTTGACTTGTATTTTATCTAGTTTAATCACAATTCAGTATTTTGTTATCATTGATGTAACACCTGACAACTAATTTTATTAGACTAGACTCATATGACATATTAACAAAGAAGGTTCTACATATGTAGTTTCAAGATTGGAAGTTCTTACTAATTTATTCATATCTCCTTTTTCTGTTCTTAGTTAAGAGTCTCATAAGAATTTGCTTGCCAATAACATCTAAACTCTCTTTAGATGATCTATTTCAACCCGTCAACATACATTCTGAAAGTTTGAGATTATGTTTAAACATGTGACATTCTTGCTTTAAAAGAGTGAACTGACAACATTTAGCTTGGTCTGGCTTTCAATAGTTTTTACAAGCTAGTCCAACATTGTCTTGCCTTATCTTCTATAATTCTTTGAATACACTTTGAATATGCACTTTCTCATATGTCAGTTATTTATTTACATTTCTCACATTGTTTTTTCCTCCCTTTTCTGCCTATGAAAAGTATCATCTTGAAAACTAATATTCTGCTTTCCATTTCTCCCTCATTTAGAATTAATCATTCTTTTATGTATCAATAGCATTCTGTTTATATTTCTAGGTATATATAATTATATATATAATAGATTTAAAATTAATAGTACCCAACCTCTTAGGACGACAACACACTTTATAACATTTGAGAGTATGTAATTCTGGTTAGGCAGAAAGATAGTTATCCGAGAGATTGCTTACTTCAGAATCCATGCAGAGCTAAAGAATCAAATGGGTAAATGACTCCAGTCCATGGGGCTAATATACCTAGGTGGATGTTCTCTGTACACTTGAATGTTCATTTCCTAATATTTGGTGAAGTGTTCTATAAATTTCAATTAGGTTTTTGATAGTGTTGTCCATGGGACATTAGATATAAATATTTGTTAATGTTTCCTAAGTGATTATGTTGCACAAGGAACCTTAAGAAGTAATAAATATGCTAGTTAGGCAACTTTGGGATTTGGGAGGGCAGAAAATTAATGCAACTAACACAAATTATCAGGCACACTTGGAGATATCTTCTTATCATGAGGCTAATTACTACCCTCTTTATTCCTAATCCATTGATTTGTTTGTGGGGTGGCAGTGGTTATGTGGTGGTGTTTGGGGTAAAGAGTTGTCTACTATAAAAGGCAGTTGGTTTGGGCAGGAAAGGTCCCTAAGAGATGCTCACCCCAAATGGTTGGGAAATATATTGAATACGTGTCACATATAAATATATAATTATGTGGGGCGCCTGGGTGGCGCAGTCGGTTGAGCGTCCGACTTCAGCCAGGTCACGATCTCGCCGTCTGTGAGTTCGAGCCCCGCGTCAGGCTCTGGGCTGATGGCTCAGAGCCTGGAGCCTGTTTCCGATTCTGTGTCTCCCTCTCTCTCTGCCCCTCCCCCGTTCATGCTCTGTCTCTCTCTGTCTCAAAAATAAATAAAAAACGTTAAAAAAAATAAAAAAATATATATATAATTATGAGTTGAGTAGGAAAATGGAAACTGCAAATTCTAAAATGGCTTTACTTACTCTATAAAGACTAATACTTATTTAAAGTGAATCAGGACTTAACTAGGGATTTTCAAGACAAAATAAAGATCTTTAAAAATAAACAAAGAATGGAGATGAAGTGACTATTTATAGAAGACTGTCAAATATGTGAGAAAAAAAAACTGAGTTTCTAAGTCAAAAAAAGCAGTCATATGGTTGAAAATGAGTGAATAGAAAGATGGCAAGGTTAAGGCCTTCCTAGACATTTTAAAGACTGAGTTCATTAAGATATTGCAAATCATGGGGTGCTTGGGTGGCTCAGTCAGTTAAGCATCTGACTCTTGGTTTTGGTTCAGGCCATGATCTCATGGTTTGTGAGTTCAAGCCCCACATCAGGCTCCACACTGAAACACAGAGCCTGCCTGGGATTCTCTCTCTCTCTCTTCCTCTGCCTCTCTTCCACCCTCTTTGTCTCTCAAAATAAATAAACTTAAAAAAAAAATAGGTTGCAAATTTTATTGCCTTAGCAGTGAAATGCCTCAAGATTTTACCAACAACTATCATGTGTAAGTCCATTCTAGGTTTAAAGAAGGTGTGACTTTGAGAAAAATACAACTTGGAAAACTGAAGTATCAAAAGGAGGACCAAAAATATGACTTGCTTGGTACTAATGAAGGCAAAGAGTGTTTATTTTTAGCTTCTGTATTATCTATGAAAGAAAAATATTATGTATTTCTGTTATCATTATGCTTCCTTAAAGCTCACAAATATCCAGGACCCACCTTTAGGAATTCTGATTTGGAAAGATTGGGATTGGGCTTGAACATCCATATATTTAACAAGCTCTCTAGACTCTTTTCCTCCTCCTGTTTTTTCTTCTTCCTCATCCTATGTAATTCATATTCCATAAAATTCATCCTTTTATACTTTATAATTCAGTGGTTTTAGTGTATTCATAAAGTTTTGCATATATCATCATAATATATTTCCAGAACATTTGTATTAGTAAAAAAAAAAACAAAAACAAACAACAAAAAAAAAAAAAACAACAAAAAAAACCAAACAAGACACACACACACACACACACAGAATTTTCGGTATCCATTAGAAGTCAGTCCCCATTTCCTCCTCCCCCACTGCCTCTGCAGTCCTCTAATCTCTCTCTCTGTATCTCTGTGGCTTGTCTATTCTGACATTTCATAAGAATATAATCATATAATATGAAGCCTTTTATATCTGGATTGTTTCCCTTAGCCTAATGTTTTCAAAGTTCATTTATATTGTAACTTGCACCAATACATCATTTCCTTTTAATACTGAATAGTATTGCATTGTATGGACACTCCACATTGTGTTTATCCACCTTTGGTGTTTTCACCTTTTGGTTGTTACAGAAAATGTTGCTAATTTTATTCCATTTTGATTGCAGGACACTCTTATGATGTCAGTTTTTTTTAAATATATTGAGACTTCTTTTATGGGTTAGCATATGATATATCATGGGAAAAGTTCCATGTACACACAGGAAGAATTTGTGTTCTCTTTTTGGGTAGAGTGTTCTCTAGATGTCTGTTAGATCCAGTTGATTTATATATACATACATGTAGTATTACAACATACATACACACAAACATTTATGTAAAGATTAGAGAAATGGAAAAGGAATTTCACTTATGTTAAATTCATGTAGTCATCATATTACTAGGTCTAATAACACTTGAGAGGCACCTGGGTGGCTCAGTCAGTTAAGCATCGACTCTTGATTTCAGCTGGTCATGATCTCAAGGCATGTGAGTTTGAGCCCTGCATCAGCCTCCACACTGACAGGATGGAATCTGCTTGGAATTCTCTGTCTCTGTCTCTGTCTGCCCCTCCTCCACTCATGATATCTCTCTCTCTGTCTCTTTGTCTCTCTCTCTCTCTCTCTCTCTCTCTCTCTCTCTCTCTCTCTCTCTGTGTCTGTCTGTCTATCTCTCTCAAAATAAACTTTAAAATGATAATAATAACATTTGGTTCTGATCGAACCAATTACCAATTACCAATTATGGTCACTAAAGAAAAGAGGCAAGAGTGAGTATAATTACTTAATTATAAGGTTAAGTGTAATGTTACACATAATGTTAAGGTATAATTTAAATGTGTTGCATTTCAACAACAAAAAACACAAAGGCAAAAGACATAGTTCAGGGCTAAGATTAAACTCCAAATTTTGTTACTTATGTGAAAGAAAAAAAATTAGAATAGTTTTAGATTAAGTTTTCCAATGATTTCATTTAGCCCACATCCAATGTTTATGTACTTCTTATAAAAAATAAGAATAAAGTTGGTAAATATGTAAAATTCAAAATTTAATTGTTGAGTACACAGATAAATATTGTGAATTATTGTATGTATCACTGTAACAAAACCAAGAATAAAATAGATTTAGTTATGCTTACAGATTCCCTTTAAGGTGTCATATAAATTTTTACATACATTCTCTCACTGCGTACCCTATGAGGTTTTTATCCTTGAGGATACTCCTTTAATAGTGAAATAAATACAGAATGCCTAAAATTGAGAAGAATCTAAAAACTGAAGAACCAAGAAACCCAACTGTGACAAACAACGTAGCCTCTATTTCTAGGGAAATATAATTTTTCTTTGTTTTGTATTCTGGCTTATATGTATTTACATAACAATTTTGAATTAGAAATAAGAGTCTGCACATACAAGAGATTGGATAAAAAATGAATAATTTTGTTGTTATAAATACAAGAGTTATGGGGACTAACAAAAATAATATTAAAATGTAAAATGTAACAATATGCATAATATCAATTAATATATAATAATTCTTACTCTTACTCGGACAGTGTTGTTTACAAACAGCCCTCAATAACCCAGATGGGAAAATACAATATTTATCATCCCGGGAGATTAATACAGTAAGCATAATAGTTGGAAAATAAGTTGACTAAATAATGTATATAATAAGCGACATTTCTTGAATTGAAACATGGGTCCATCTCTCATGGGTCCATCTTAAGTATTCTACTTTAAAGCATCATGGTATACTCAAATCTAAATTGTAGGTTTACTATAATGTTCATATAAAGGCACCCCTTCAACTGAATCATGTGCAAATTGAATTTTTTAACAGGTATGTATGGGAAGTTTCAGAAGTCCTACTTAATGTTTTATATTAAAGTATTTGGAATCCTGCATTTAACTGAGCTGTTTGATATTAATTAAAAAAATACTTTTGTATAAGTCTTACAGATGACATCTTTTAGACTTTTGCCCTAGATGTTCCATTCAGGATATTACTATATAATCTTTTAGATATAGACTTCTGTTTTTTAGGTATTTCCTATACTTTGACATTATTCAGCTTGCTGAATGTTCTCATAATAGCATAAAAATAGCAGTAAATACTAATACACAACCAAAGCATAGCCAGATATTTGTACTTGCTACCATTTGTGAAGAATATTATTTGAATATTTTTGTCCATAATGGATATCACTTCCTTTGTGTACAAAAGGCAATGAAATGTGAGTGGTATAATGTCAAATTTGTCATAACAGACTGTTTCATGAATGAAGAGTTCATCCAAAATTAGCCATGTCACTTCACATGCATGAATAGCATAGACTGTTAAATAATGAATGTCCTCAGAAACAAAAATCATATTCACTGTTCAAATACATGTACTGAACGATTTTACTCCTTTGTTTATTGCTTAAATCATTGTAGTATAACACATTATAGTAATTTAATTTAAATAAATACTAATACAACTTTATAAATTCATTTCTTCTAAAACATGCTTTAAAAACTGGTTAAACATATTTCTTCATTTCTCTGCTTGTTATGTGTACTAGAAGAGAAAATTGCAATTCTTAGAATTTGCCTTGAAAATTTGTGCAGTAATAAAATAGAATCGTGGAATAATAGAGCTTAAATATATATGTTTAAGATCATCCATTCAGCTTTTCCAAACTTTGCTTTGTTGAGTTTCAATTATCCTTCTCTTGTTTGTGGGTATGGGGGTATCTGCATAAGATATTTCTGATTTTTATCATTTTAGTAGTGGAATTGAAAAAGTATACCTTGGATCCAAGTTGTTGGTTTGAGTTAAAACTCAAAAATATCCTTGACTTCCCTGAAAAAGATCTAAAATATGCCCAGGCACCAGGCAGAAGAAAACACATAGTGCTCTTGGGTGGAAATACATTCTTTTATTGGTGCTTCAGAATTTTAATTTTAAAATTAAATCAGACAAAATATTATAGTTAAAATTATAAAAACAAATTAACTCATTCCTCTGCCCACTTCCCCTCCAGTAACCCTCAGTTTGTTCTCTATACTTAAGAGTCTGTTATTCTGGTTTGCCTCTCCTTCTCCCCCTCAGTGTTCATCTGTTTTGTTACTTAAATTCCACATATGAGTGAAATTATATGGTATTTGTCTCTCTGGCTGACTTATTTAACATAGCACTAATACTCTCTAGCTTCATCCATGTCATTGCAAATGGCAAGATTTCACTGTATTTCATGATGAATATTCTAACACACACACACACACACACACACACACACACACACACTCCACCTCTTTTTTATCCATTCATCAGTCGATGGACATTTGGGCTCTTTTCATAATTTGTCTATTGTTGATAATGCTGCCATAAACATTGAGGTGCATCCATACGTTCAAATCAGTGTTTTTGTATCCTTTGGGTAAATACTTAGTAGTGCAATTGCTGGATGATAGGGAACTTCTATTTTTAACTTTCTGAGGAACCTCCTCCATACTGTTTTCCAGAGTGGCTTCCCACCAGCAGTTTGCATTCCCACCAACAGCGTAAGAGGGTTCTTCTTCCTCTGCATCCTCTCCAATGGGTATTGTTTCCTGTGTTAGTAATTTCAGCCTCTCTGACTGGTGTGAGGTGTTATATCATTTTATTTTTATTTACCTGATGATGAGTGATGTTTAGCATCTTTTAATGTGTTGATAAGCCATCTGGATATCTTCTTTGGAAATATGTCTATTTATGTCTTCTACACATTTCCTAACCAAATTATTTTTTGTGTGTTGAATTTTAAAAGTTCCTTATTTATTTTGGATACAGACTCTTTTTCAGATATATCATTTGCAAATATCCTCTCGCACTCCAAAGGTTGCCTATTAGTTTTGTTGATTGTTTCCCTCACTGTGCAGAAGATTTTTATCTTGATAAAGTTCCAATAGTTCATGTTTGCCTTTGTTTCCTTTGCCTCTTGAGACATGTCCAGTAAAAAGTTGCTATGGCTTGTGTCAAAGAGGTTACTGTCTGTGTTCTTTTCTACAATTGTGATGGGTTCCCTTACATTTAGGTCTTTCATCCATTTTGAATCTACTTTTGTGTATGGTGTAAGAAAGTGGTCCAGGTTCATTCTTCTGCATGTCACTGTCCAGTGTTCCTAACACACTTGTTGAGGAGACTCTCTTTTTTTCCTACTGGATATTCTTTCCTGTTTTGTTGAAGATTAGTTGACCATGTAGTTGTGGATTCACTTCTGGGTTTTCTATTCTGTTCCTTGATCTATGTGTCTGTTTTTGTCCCAATACCATACTATCTTGATCACTACAGCTTTGTAATATAGCTTGAAGTCTGGAATTGTGATGCCTCCAGCTTTTTCTTTTGCGATATTGCTTGGGCTATTCAGGGTCTTTTGTGGTTCCATATAAATTTTTGGATTGTTTGTTCTAGCTCTGTGAAAACTGCTGGTGGTATTTTGATAGGGATTGCATTAAATGTGTAGACTGCTTTTGGTAGAATAGACATTTTAGCAGTATTTGTTGTTCTAATCCATGAGCGTGGAATGTTTTTCCATTTCTTTATGTCATATTCAATTTTTTCATAAGTGTTCTATAGTTTTCAGAGTACAGATTTTTTTTACCTCTTTGATTATGTTTATTCCTAGGTATATTATGTTTTAGGTGATATTATAAATGGGATCTATTTCTTGATTCTCTTTCTGCTGCTTCATTATTAGTGTATAAAAATGCAACAGATTTCTGTATGTTGATTTTGTGTCCTGTAACTTTACTGAATTCCTGTATCAGTTCTAGCAATTTTTTGGTGGAATCTTTTGTTTCTTTGTTTTATATAGAGTATCATGTCATCTGCAAATAGTGATCCTTGCTGATTTGGATGCCTTTTATTTATTTTTGTTTTCTGGTTATTAAGGTTGGACTTCCAGTGCTATTTTAAATAAAAGTGGTGAGTGTGGACATCCCTGTCTTGTTCCTGACCGTAGAGGAAAAGTTCTCGGTTTCCTCCATTGAGGATGATATTAGCTGTGGATTTTTCAAATATGGCCTTTATTATGTTAAGGTATGTTCCCTCTAAACCTACTTTGTTTAGGGTTTTTATCATGAATGGATGTTGTACTTTGTCAATTGATTTTTCTGTATGTATTGAGAAGATCATATGGTTCTTATACTTTTATTAATGTGGTGTATCATGTCAATTGATTTGCAAATATTGAACCACCCTGGAGCCCAGGAATAAATCTCACTTAATCATGTTGAATAATTATTTTAATGTACTGTTGTACTCAATTTGGCAGTAGTTTGTCATGAAATTTTGCATCCATGTTCATCAGGAATATTGGCCTGTAATTCTCTTTTTTAGTAGACATTTTGGTTATGGAATCAGGGTAATGCTGGCCTCGTAGAATGAGTTTCTATTTTTTGGAATAGTTTCAGAAGAATAGGTATTAACTCTTCTTTCAGTGTTTGGTAGAATTCCCTTGTAAAGCCATCTGACCTTGGACTTTTGTTTGCTGGGACATTTTTGATTAGTGATCCGATTTCTTTGCTGGTTATATAAGTCTGTTCAAGCTTTTTCTCTAATTTTGAATATGGTGTCATGTAGGCAAATTTTTGTTTGATTAACTGTATCCTTAGGATAAGAAATAGTATACTACCTTTTTTTTTTTTTTTTTTTTTTTTTTTTTGGTGCAAAGTGTGATTTTATTAAAACATGGGGATAGAACCCATGGGCAGAAGAGCTCCCCTGGGACCATGAGGAGAGACTGGTTATATACTATGGAGTTGGGATAGGTTAAGTCCAGGGAAAGTTTCTAATGAGATTTTCATCTGCTAAAGAAGACTCACAGGATACTGGAGGCTTAGCTATTGTCAAGCTAAGGTTGTTTTTCCCTCTAGCAAATCATTAGCATTAAGACAGTAGGGAGTTCCTGGAGAAACCCTCAAGTATTTGTCAATGGGCTGCAGGTTCTAAGGAACTTTAATTTTATCTGCCATTTCCTTCTGCCTTTGTTTCCCACATCATTCCCCCCTTAACAATTTTGACCACTAAATCTTTAAGGTTGCTGAGAGTGGGAGGTGCTTTCTTCTGTAACATCTTCCTGCTGAATAGGGGCATAGAGATGTCCCTACCTATAGTTCAACGTTGGTCAGTTGGGATATTTATATATAGGAATTACCAAAGGCAGAGGCAGCCAATCCAAGGTAGACAACATATGTGAATCTCCTTGAATGGAAAGGATCATCTATCTTCTAGAAGTTATAGCAGTGAAGGAGTCTTGGCACTAGGCAGGGAGACACCAGAAAAGACAACAAAGTAAGGTTAATCGTATAAAAGAAGCTTAAGGCTTTTTTAATACACTACCATTTTCTGTAAAATAAAAATAAAAACCCTTTTGTTCCAGTGAGTTACCTTGGACCTTTTAATTGAAAATCAGTTAACTATAGAGTGTGGTCTATTTTTGGACTCCCTTGATTAACACATCTCTCTTTATGACAATATTCTAGTGTCTTGATTACAGCAGTCCTATAGTAAGTCTTTAAGTCAGTTAACAAAAGGTCCTTAAGTTTTATCTTCTTCCTCAAAATTATTTTGTCGGTTTTAGGCCCTTTGTAATTCCATATAAATTGATGAATAAGTCGATTTCTTAAAAAGTACCTGCTGAAAATTTGATTAGCATTGCTTTAGTTTGGCATGTCACTTTGAGGAAAATTAATCCCTTACCAATATTTAATCTTCTCATCCATGAATATGATAGAGCTTTCAATTTAGGTGTTCTTCAGTTTCTTTCAGTAATTGTTTTTTTTTTTTTTTTTGCCTGTTTGTTTTGTTTTTAATTTTCAGTGTGGAGGTCTTGTATGTGCTTTAAGTTTATTCCAAAGTGTTTCCTATGTTTTATGCTGTTGTGAATGGTATTCCAAATTCAAGTTTAAATTGTTTTTGTTAATATACAGAGATATGATATCTCTGCCAACTATCCTAAATTTATTATTTGCTCCAGTAGTGTTTTTGTGGAGTCCTTGGATAACTTACATAGATTGTCATGTTATCTAAGAAAAACATTCTTTCGCTCATTCTTTTCATTCTCTATGTAGTTTGTTTGTCCTACCACCTAGCAATAGCTGTGACCACTAAAACAATGTTGAAAAACAGTAGTTAAGAATGGACATCTTAGACTTATTTGTGATCTTGGAAATCATTGAGTCTTTGACTATTAAGTATGATGCAAGCTCTAAGATCTTCATAGATAATTTTTATCGAGATGTAGAAGCTTTCTTTTATTCCTAGGGTTTTTTAAATAGTGTTTTTATTATGAATGAATAGTGGATTTTATCAAATGATTTTTGTATGATTATTGCATGATTTTATTTTTAATTTGTTTATATGATGTATTTTATTGATTGATTTTTAAATATTTGGTCAGTCTTGCACCCAAGCACCACCTCATTTGTATAGAATCATGCCCCTGCTTCATTGCTCTTAAATTGATATTTTATATTTATTTTTTATTGTTTTTTGAATTTGTATACTTTATTCACTTTTTAAAGATGTTTTTGTTGCTAGAGTTGATCTGATTCAAGGTAATCTGCTAAAACTGGAAGCAGTAGCCCCCCAACTTGTAGTTCTTTCTTTTGTAGAGAGCTCTGTCTCCCTGTTCCCCAAGTAACTATTCCATTGATGTATTCAGGATGCCATATTTCCAGCCACCTAATTAGTCATAGGTTTATTTCTTTAAAAAATTTTTTTAAATGTTTATTTATTTTTGAGAGAGAGACAGAATGCGAGTGGGTTAGGGGCAGGGGGAGAGGGAGACACAGAATCCGAAGCAGGCTCGAGGCTCTGAGCTGTCAGCCTGCTGTCGGGACCTGTGTCCTGACGCAGGGCTTAAACTCACAAGCTGTGAGATCATGACCTGAGCTGATGTCGGATGCTCAACTGACTGAGCCACCCACGCGCCTCCTCATAGCTTTATTTCTGATTGACTCTTCATTCTTATTGCCAGAATGATTACATTATCAAAAACTCTGGTTTCAATCTCATAGCTCCTTTAAATAGTTTTGGATTTCTAGGGAAATGTATTTATTTGTATTAGAGCCATTTAAAACTTTCTGCAGATTATTGAGATTTCAATAAATCTTAGGGTTGTGTACGTGCTATTATTAACCTCCCTTGTAGAATAACCTGTCAGAATACTGAATTCCTACTTGTAATTATAAATCAGCTTCAGGGGTTGCCACACATGAAACTAGATATCTAGAGCTATCCTCAAATTTCTTAAATTTATGTTCTAACAACCTATCTTGGACACTTGCTGTCCTTTGAATTTATTTAGTCTAACAATGGTGTCTTATTAATGTTTATAGTACTTTACCTTATTGACAATCAATTTTATTCTTTTTTCTCAAAGTTTTCCATATTTCCTCACCATATTTCTGATAGTTTAAGGTACCTATCAACATTGTATCTATGTTTCCTATACTATAGTTACTGTGCAATTCTGTACTATACTATATAAGGCCTTGGTGAGAGATGCTTTTCACAACTATATGAATTATGTTTCATCAGTGTTCAGAGGGGGTTCTATGCTTCCAAGATCCCCCATTTAATTTTAGCTCATTTCTTAAAAATGTCTTTGTCATTTATAATTTTTTTGTTCTTTTTTTTTTATAATTTTTTATTCTTATTCTCTGGTAATAGGTGGAGGTAAACACTTTGCCTGGGTTATAGGACCCACCTCAAGGAGGATGGAGAGGAGGCAAATTTATCCTTCTATAATGAAGTCAGTGACTCATTTTAGTCTTATTCAATTTTAATTTTTTAAATGTTTATTCATTTTTCAGGGGTGCCTGGGTGGCTCAGTCGCCCTGATTTTGGCTTGGGTCACGATCTCGCAGTTTGTGAGCTTGAGCCCCGCGTCGGGTTCTGTGCTGACAGCTTGGAGCCTGGAACTTGCTTTGGATTCTGTGTCTCCCTCTGTCTCTACCCCTCTCCTGCTCACACTCTGTGTCTCTCTGTCTCTCAATAATAAAAAAATGTTAAAGATTTTTTTTAATGTTTATTCATTTTTGAGAGAGAGAGAGAGAAAGAGCCCAAGTGGGGAGAATAAAAAAGAGAGGGAGACAGAGAATCTAAAGCAGGCTCCAAGCTCTGAGCTGTCAACACAGAGCCTGACACAGGGCTCAAACCCATCAGTGACATCATGACCTGAGCCAAAGTCAGACACTTAACTGACTGAGGCACCCAGGCATCCCTAGTCTATTTCAATTTTAGAAAACAACTATTTAATGTTTTACTTATTTTTTTTAACATGAATAATTGTACTTCCTTAGTAAATATTCTAAGAACAGGAGGCACATCCTGTTTCCTTTTTTTTTTTTTTTTTTTTTTGGCCCGGGTTATTTCTTGTTTTTAATTTTTTTAACATTTATTCATTTTTGAGAGTGAGAGAGACAGAACATGAGTAGGGGAGGGGCAGAGAGAGAGGGAGACACAGAATCTGAAGCAGCCTCCAGGCTCTGAGCTGTCAGCACAGAGCCCGATGCGGGACTCCAACCCCTGGACTGCAAGATCATGACCTGAGCTGAAGTCGGACACTTAACTGACTGAGTCACCCAGGCACCCCACCCAGGTTATTTCTTTTAGTCTTTAATTCTAGCCTGGGAAACCCTTAGTCTGTTTGCCTGCCTGCCTGCCTTCCTTCCTTCCTTCCTTCCTTCCTTTCTTTCTTTCTTAGAAAGACTGTGCGAATTAGAGAAAAGGGCAGAGGGAGAAAGAGATAAAATCCCAAGCAGGCTCCATACTTTAGTGTGGAGTCTAATGCAGGGCTTGATCCCACAACCAGGGATCATGACCTGAGTCAAAATCAAGAGTTAGACACTCAACTGACTGAGGCACCCAAGCGCCCCCACTTTTATGTTTTGTTTTCCATTTTGAATTTTTGCTTTTTAGAGTTTTTCAGTTTTCTCAGGTACTAGCTCCATCTAGCAGAATTGACATTGGCAGATCCTTGGCCTGTGGATCAGCACTCAGACTTAAAGAACCATCACCTTTTGAGCATCTTATTACATAGACTGTGTAAAATAATCATTTTTTTTGTTTTTAAAATTGCAGTACATATTTGAAAAGAATATGGGATTAACCATATTTCATATGGTCATGCTTTCAATT
Source organism: Leopardus geoffroyi (assembly GCF_018350155.1). NCBI lineage: Eukaryota > Metazoa > Chordata > Mammalia > Carnivora > Felidae > Leopardus > Leopardus geoffroyi. The sequence goes on along the minus strand of NC_059326.1, from coordinate 54,911,143 downwards.
ATAATTTCTTACACTTTATGCAAACTAACAAAATGTCAGCAAATCAGCATTCCTGCCCTCCCCCTTGTTAGACCAGCTTTTAGTTCTCTAATGTTGTTTTAACTTTGCTGCCAAAGAGTATCTTGGAACTTTTCAAAAGAAGTCCTTAGGTTCTCCCCCACCCAACCCTCCTCATCTTTTACAAAACAAAACAATTTAGGTAGGGACATATTTACATGCTTCTAACCAACTCATCAAATTTCAGAATAAAAGATATGTTCTCAGATTTAGATTTATTGTAATTCAGAGAAACATGACCATGACAGTTACTGCAAGAATTTTCAGTGTTCTTAGGCAATGTACTTTTTCAACAATTAAAGTGTTTTTTTTTCTTTTTTATTAATATTGGGCAAACCCCTGGGAGCTATACATCTTTCACGTCACTTCCCACAATGAAGGCAAACCTTAGACAGAATTATGCTGTGGGCAAAAATCTTTATTAGCAACCAGACACTAAAAAACAGCTAAACAGATTCTTTCTACAGCTCAGGGTTAAGTCTCACTCTGCCCTTAGGCATGGAGCTAACAAGCTTCAGGAGAGGTTAACTGGGAGGCAGATGCAAAGATACTTTGTCAGCAGCACCAGCCATATTTCTTGGCTGGTAGACAGGCAATAGATTTCCCCCTTAAAACAGAAGATCGGCAGAACAGGAGATATCAAAGCTATACTGAAATTATATTAGCCTGACCTAGTTGCTACACAGTCGTTCTAACCTCCTACGTATCTTGAGTAACACTCGTTGTGCCAGTGTGTGTATACATTTGGGGGTGGAGGGGTGTAGAAATTATATATACAAACATATTATTATATATTTAAAGCATGTTTATACTATTCAAAATGCTCTGTGGTAAATTTCAGTCACAGAAATTGGGAAATGTAATTTCCTGTGGAGTATTGACTTCTGATTAGAGTATTTCAAATGTTATCGACTCTCTCCTAGTGGGTAAATTAAAGATAATTTACATATACATATATATTATACATATATGCTGAAGTGTTCTAAAAGTAAAATGCCATATAGTCAGTTAAAAAAAAAAGACAAATAGGGGCACCTGGGTTGAGTTGAGATTCTGACTTGATTTTGGCTCAGGTCATGATCTCAGAGTTTGAGAGTTTGAGCCCCACATTAGGCTCTGCACTGACAGTGCGAAACCTGCTTAGAATTCTCTTTCCCTCTTTCTCTCTGCTCCTCTCCCACTTGCGCACTCTCTCTCTCTTTCAAACATTAAGAATTAAAAAAAAAAGACAGAGAGTTTCATTCACTCCTTTATTCAGCAAACATGTTAGAGACTATTGTAAACACTAAGGATAGAGACAAAACAGTGAAAAACCTTGATTGCTAAAGAAGATACAGTACAATGAAGACAAAAACAGAGGAAAGACGTCTCTTTTTTAGTAGAGAAATCAAATTAGTCATGCTGAAAAGGGAACATTTTTAACTGTGACAAAAGGAATACAATCTACAAAGTCAACTAGTCTTCCAAAAGCCTTTTTGTTCAAACTTTAACTTTATAAAAACATTGCTTCCTGTGCTTCTCCTTTCCTTAACATAGAATGTGCATCAAGGCAATGTCATTGGTAGCTCACAATCCCATAATTGATGCCCACTAATATATTTTTAGTTTATGCTAAATCTAGGATGTTTATCAGTAACTTCTCTTCAACATCTATTCAGGAATTATAACAAAGCTTAACCTGTAGTAGAAGGTTGTGGGGTTTTGTTGTTGTTGTTGTTGTTTTAATGCTATCTTGACCCAGGTTTGAGGCCCTGCTTAGAAGCTATTATGTTCTCTGTCTTGAGCAGCTAATTAAGACTGCACCCCCTACCACTTTCAGGCCCTGGGTTTCTTAAGGTCAGGTACCAGACAGTAGAGATAGCCCATGTGCCCTGGAGCCTGAAATCATTCAAATCAGCCAACCCTCAGGGAGCCCAGCAAACCTAGCTAACTCCACCCTACTGTCCATAAATATGCTGCCCCCTGCAACTCCAGCTTGTTCGTACTCCGTCCAGGTTGCAGTCCTCTATGTGGCCCTATCTGGATGCCTTCTCACATTCAGAGCTGAAAATAACCGAGTTCTGCCTTTCATCTATCTAAGTGTCAGAATGTTGTGTTTCACCACCAGCAGAATTTTTAATCTTATGAAATAATTAACAATGTGAGTAATATGGTTGACTCTTGCATAGCTTTGTGAGGAAACTGCTCTTTGCTTATTAATTGGTTCCTGCTAACTACTGCAAAAGTGACTTGGGACTTTTTTGTTTCTGTTTCTGCCAGTGGTCACCAGTGTTGTCTTTACTGCATTTTCCTAGGTGTGGATACATTCAAAACAAACCATGCTAATTGGCTGTACTTCGGGGGCTAGATTTTAGCCGAGACTGGGGGCACATCTCAGTGCATGGGAGTGATAGGCCACTATGTCACTTATTTGGGAGGGGCTTTCCTGTGTACTTTCTGTCACATTTTGTTTGCAGCAGGCCTGTTTCAGGAGCTGTCACTTGTTTGGCAGTGTTTATTATTATTTTGGGCAGAACTCTAGTTGGTCTGTGTGTTTTAGGCAGCCCTTGTAGAGGAAGGTGTTGGTGGGGCTCCTCCCAGTGAAAGTTATTGCCTTCTGGTCTCCTTGCCCATGTTGCTCAGGTGCTATAGTGGCGTGGCTGTCTTGTTTGCCATCACATCCTTTGATGCAGTTACTAGTGATCTTCATGCTTCTTAGTCAGAGGTATTGTATGTTGCACCCTTGGAGACTAGTAGCCCAATATTTAATCCAAAGAGGGCATGGGACAAAGATGTCACCCCTGCACCCTCCTGCCAGAGTTACCCAGTTGTTTAAATAATGCAGGACCACCGAGTCAGTGTGCTTGGTCCTTAGTAAGTGTCCCACATATGAACATGCAGAGAGACTGGTACTTTGGACAAGGAGCTTAAGGATACACTCGCAAATAAATGCTGCTATAGCTCTCTAAGTGCAAATCCCAATCCCTGGAAAGTGGAGTAGGAAGCCTTGGAACAAAATGGCTGCCCAGGAGGCAATTCCAGCAACCTGGAGGCTTGCAGTGGTGACTGAGCTGACTTCTTTTCCCCTGTTGATAAGGGAGATGCTATGGAAGGAAGAAGGTAAATAAGAGATATAGCAGGACAGAGATTAATACCATGTGAGGTGCATGAGGGGTCCAAAATTCTTTCTGAGTAGATTGATGTAGATTAGACTACTTAACTTAATATTAGGTTGTAGATTGGCCAAAGGTAGAAGCCAAGAGAGAGAACATCAAATTGATAATTAAGTGGTAGGGTAGATCACTACAGTTTATGGCTACCAAATAAAAATGAGCGAATTTTCCCAAAGATGATGATTTGGGACATCTTTGTTTATGTGCCTCTAGAGTTTACTGAGAGGAAATTTATTAAAAACCTAGTAAGAAGTTAAGGGAGTTTTGTTATCATTGAGACACAAAGCCTGTGAAAGCATTAAGATAATGCTCAAGCACAAAAAACAATCCCTGAAGACACAAAGTGAGCTTAGTAAAGATCTACTGTTTCCGGAATTGACATTCTACTCAATGTACATCTCCGATGTCACTTTGGATGATAATGACGAATGTTATCCCAATGAGAGTAGAAGTCTGTGACACAGAAGGCACCAGTGATGAATCCACGTTCCTGTGTCTGTATTTTCTAGTTTCCTGTTTTCCAAATCAATGTCTGTTGTTACTTCCAGCAATCTCCACCACTTTACATGGTGTTTTTTTTTTTTAACTGTTGTGTTTTAATCCTGCCTCTAAACCATTGATCTGTGCAGTAAGTTGTACCCTCTTCAGTTGACTGCTACTCTTTTATGCACCCTTCTTTTGGCACCAATTCCTAATTTTCATCTGGAGATCCTTCCCTTTCCCCTTTTAAGTCTATCTGCCTTATATAGGTTTCCTCTTGCATGTAGATTTCCTGCAAGAGAAAATTGCAATGTAGGTATACATCAGGTGGCCATACAGTTCATTTGACCTTGACAGTTCTAATTCACGCCCATTATTTTGTTGAATTATTCTTACTGCTTAGAATATAACCAATGCCATAGAAGGTGGTGAAGAAAATCCAGATCCTTGTGATCAGTTTTATTCTCTGATATCCAGGTGTTCCTGATTTTATGTCTATTCCTATTTCCTCAGATCCAGAAGCCAACACATTTTTCTTCTTTCCTGGACCATGGTTTTTTGTTCCTTGCCACAGGCATAGTCTTCATCAGTCCAAGTGAGATCCTTATAGTTCAGCTTCTATTTACTGAAATATGCAAAATAATCACAGGATATTTTATCCACTTCTGTTTCCTGCTTACATTCAGCTAGCTGCTGTTTCATTCCAGTGTTCTATTTGGCTCTTTCTAAATAAATCACATGTGTCATTTAAATAAAAATTTAAATTAAAAAGTCAAATATGTTTATAGTTTCCTGCTTTTTAAACATTAGCTATACTCCCAAGAACATTTATATTTGTCTAAATTGCATACAACTGTTAAAGTACTTGATTTTTAAGGAATTTTGCCAGTGAATAAAAATTATTTTCACTGCGAGGTAACTATTTTCACCTAGACACCAATTATTAAGCAGCAGACATCTTCTGCATCAGTGGTTATTATGATGTAAACAAAATCACATAACTTGAATTATACATTTAGCTTATAGATTTTTAAAGATAAATATGGATGTTAACGCATTTATTATAATCTGGTTTTATCAGTGAAGTTGTGTCTATTATAAGTGAAGCTCAAAAGAATTTCCAGTAAGTAATATCTAAATCAAAAGGATGAAAATCAACAGAGATATTATAAATCTGTTCATTTAATTTATACATGATTGAATTGCATAAATACAGAAAAAATCTAGCTTATATGTGAAAAGAAATACTTTTCTTATTGGATTTCAAGTTCAATTGTTGTCAAACAGTACTGTTTTTTTTTTTTGTTTTAATATTGCAAGGCTAGCATTTAAAAAGGTTATGCTACACAAGGGAAAATAATGCTATGATTCATGTACAAAGGTTATTGAAAACCAGATGTGTGTCTCCAGACATATTGGAATTTCTAAAGATTCATACAGAACTACAGGTATTCAGTGTACAATTTATATGGACATCAGTCAGAGAGACATAATCATTTTGTATTCTGTATAGAATTCTACTAGTTTATTTTAAGGTTCCTTTCATCTTCCAGTTTATCTTAAGACACTAAGGTGTGAGTGGAATTCTCATTGTGGTTAATTTATATAATTTCCAGAATAAGCACACTGAAAATCCATACTGATAAGTTATTCTGGGATCTCCAGAATGAATTGGACTTGATTTTGTGGACTTGCATGTGTGGTGTAAATTGTCATGCAGTTAATAATAAACAATAACTTTATTTTTCATATAGATTTAATGAATATATTGGTTTAAAATTAATGCAGCAATGGCTAATAATAGTAATTTCATGAGGAGTTCTGTTGGTAGAATAATTAAAAATATTGAAAATAAGATTGGAGTTTCTACATGTGAGTATTGAATAGATAGGTTTGAAAATATCAATTCCCAGAATTCAATATTGACAGTGAAAACTTGACCAAAGAGAAAGTACCTTATTAAGAAGACATGGAATACCACAATACCCTGAGTTAAAGACTCTTAATTGAAATACGGTGTTGGTGGGGGAAGGGTTAATCTCTGGTGCATCCATTAAAACATGAAGCAACCTAGGCAAAGAGTCTTTTATAGGAGATCTTAATCTGTATCAACTAGTGCAGTGCCTGACTCTGCCAGGGGAACAATAAATATTTGTTTGCTATATGAATAAGCCCATATTTCCCTTTTGCATTCCACTTAAAATATATAAAAGTGCATATTTTACCAATAAACCCATCAAACTAGCATTGAGCTTACTACAGGTCAGTTATTTAGGCTATTTACATTATTTTGTAGAACTAAATATGTGTGGTGTAAATGTGGAGTTATAGACTCATATGTTTCTGTCCTCCAACATTGATTCGTATTTTAAACTCTTTGGACTGTGACTTCTTATTAATAAAGAATTTCTTATTCATTTTGTGCTGGTTGAATTTAGTTTTCCATTCCTCAATTTGTAGTCTACCTTGAGTTCTCCCAACAGAGATGCAATGTTTCTCTCACATAATAACACTGCTACTTTGTGGGATTCTTTTCAGAAAGCCCATTTCTCTCTTCCTGGGAAAAATTCACCAGTACTTGGGACACTAAGTTTTCTATCCACACAGCACAAGATGTTCATTTTTATTGCTCTGAGGAGAGCTTTTAAAAGTTTGTCACCAAATTGTCTGTAGTTTCCTTTCCTACATAAATTCAACAGTGGTTTTTGCTATATATTTATAGCAACCTTCAAAAAAACTTCTGAACGATAGTTTTTGGCTGTTATAAAAATAACATAAAATGATTATTTTAGGTATATTCTTATTTTTTTAATATTTTTTTTTCTAGTGAAGAACAACGTACCTGCTATAGGTCGACCTATAGCAATTCTGGAAATGCGTTAATAAACTGAGTTTCAGAAAGTGTCATAGAATGTATTTTAGTATTTAATCCTATGTAGAGAACCAGTTCTACTGGCAAACTAATTTTTTAAAAATGAACGTATTTCAAGTACCAAAGAATGTCACTAAAGAAACTTCACACAGTCTTATTAGAATACTCTAGGGGCGCCTGGGTGGCTCAGTCGGTTGAGCGGCCCACTTCAGCTCAGGTCACGATCTCGCCTCTCGTGAGTTCAAGCCCCGCGTCGGGCTCTGGGCTGATGGCTCGGAGCCTGGAGCCTGCTTCCGATTCTGTGTCTCCCTCTCTCTTTGGCCCTCCCCCATTCATGCTCTGTCTCTCTCTGTCTCAAAAATAAATAAACGTTAAAAAAAAATAAAAAAAAAGAATAATCTCTGTTCATATCAAAGGGTATCTGTCAAGAAAGAATTTCATGGCCATATCTCTGTCACCGACATGAGAAACTGCCAATATATTAAAGATGGCCTTTTAATTTATGAGTTAGAGCAAAAACACAAAGCAAATATCATTGTCCCTAGACAGAATATTCATTTAAATATGGAATTGCATTAAATCTGACAGTTTATAGAAAAAAGTGATCTTCAATCTAAAACAGAAAAACACTTTATTTATGCAGCTGTAATAAGAAATAGATAAAATTAACGATCTTATGTTTTCTTACTAACACTCTTTTTTCTCAAAAATAATGTTTAAAATTGGTGTATAAAAATTGGAAGCGTAAATTAAGATGGTATTCTAGTTTCCAAGTCTAAAGTGATTTCTCTAAAAATCGAACACCTTAAAAACAAATAGTGTTATTAAGGAAAAATATGATTTTATATCATTTTATATTCTATGAAGTGTCATTTTTGTGATTAAAATTGTTTACTAAATTTTACCAAGTAATATCTTTGCAAAATTGCTAAAACAGCTTTCGTCACCTCTGATTTAAGGCATGAATAATATTATATATTAATTTAAGCATACTGTAATTAAAAAGTAGAAGAAGTGGAAAAGTTGAGAGAATTAACAGTATCTCAGAATTTGTTCATATGTCTTTTTCCAGTCACTTTGCCCAAAGATAACTTCTGTTGTGACTTCTAATATCATATGTGTTATTTTGTTTTGTATTTAAACTGTATAATACAGTTTATGCTCTTTTTTTTTTTTCTTCAATATATGCTCCTTTATACCCAACTTCTTTTACTTATTATACTTGGGAGATCTTCCACAATTTTGCTTGTAATGATAATTTGTTCTTTCTCATTGCCGACTAGTATTTCTATGTTTAAATACAACCTTTTCTACTGAAAACATTAATTTTTAGTTTTTGACTATTATGAGTAATATTGGTATATACACAAACTTGTGCATTAAAAGAAAAAAATTTAATGTTTATTTATTTTGAGAGAGAGACAGAGTGCAAGTGGGGGAGGGTTAGAGAGGGAGATGCAGAGTCCCAAGCAGGCTCCAGGCTCTGAGCTGTCAGCACAGAGCCCAGTGTGGGGCTCGAACTCATGAACCATGGGTTCATGACCTGAGCTGAAATCGGACGCTCAACTGACTGAGTCACCCAGGTGCCCCCACACTTGTGCATTTTAAGGGAATATTATATTTGCCCATCTGATAACAATATACTTGAAAGGTCATTAGTGGGCTAATGGCTGATCATGTATTTGGCTCCAGTAGATGCAGCAGAAGTGTTCACAGTGGTTTACACCAGATTTAACTCCCACCAGCAATAACTGAGACTTCTAACTGCGTATACTCACTAACTTTGATATTGTCTGTCTTTTAGGCCTGTCCTCAGTTGTGAAGATATTCTACGTTTTCTTTTAAAAGATTTTCTGGGGTGCCTGGGTGGCTCAGTCAGTTAAGTGTCCCACTTCAGCTCAGGTTATGATCTCATGGTTCATGAGGTTGAGCCCCGCGTTGGGCTCTGTGCTGACAGCTCAGAGCCTGGAACCTGCTTCCGATTCTGTGTCTCCCTCTCTCTCTGACCCTCCCCTGCTTGCGCTCTGTCTCTCTCTCAAAATTAAATGAACATTAAGAAAAATTTTTAAAAAAGACTTTTTGCTTACTCTTCGTAGAACAGTTTTTGTCACATACTGAGCACTTTGTAAATGTTACTCTTATTTTTTGTGAAGATTTTAGTAAAAAAGAGATAATTAGTTCTAAGAAGATAGAATTCATACTTCTTGGGGATTTACCTTATAAAATAAATAAATAAATAAATAAAATATAAGCAGAGAATCAAATTTTTAATTTTCTTAATACAGGAGGTCTAGTTCAAAACTGCTTCTAATGTCTTTAAAAAATTTTTAAGTTGTTTATTATTTTTGAGAGAGAGAGAGAGAGAGAGAGAGACAGAGAGCAAGCAGGGAAGGGGTAGAGAGAGAGGGAGACACAGAATTGAAAGCAGGCTCCAGGCTCTGAGCTCTCAGGACAGAGCCCAACGTGGGGCTTGAACTCACCGCGAGATTATGACCTGAGCTGTAGTCAGGCACCCAATCGACTGAGCCACCCAGATCCCCAAAACTGTTTCTAATTTCTGATTGAAAACATTTTCAAGGAATATATTTTATAGTATCCCAAACTGCTTTTGGATTTAGGAATTTTATGTTTTTTCTTTTAATATGCATTGCAAAGAAATTAAGAATATTTTCAAAATCCTTATAACTATCATATACTCTTTGTCATGATGACATTACTCATTCCATATTTATTTTGTAAGGCAATATTTACCTAAACATCACATTATTTACCCTGAAAAGTTAAAAGTAAAATGAAACCATTTAATTCAAGAAATGAGAAATCTTGATATTAGGATTGAAAAGGAATCACTTATATTTGTAAGAGCATTGAGAAAAAATATACCAACATTAAATATCAAATACCTTAGAGTGAACATTAATGAGTACTTAAATCCAGTGCTCTGTATTTTCAATAATTAGTATGTGTTTTTCAGTTAATTCATGATACTTTAATAGAAAAAAAATTAAAAGGATAAAAATCTTACATAAGAAAAACTTCTTTGTGTTCCATGAATTTGAGAGACTTAAAAAAGAAAAAAAAAAAAAAAAGGCAGTTGTCTGGCTTACCAGAAATGCTTCTCAAAATTGAGATTGAATTCCCTTGGAAAGTAGTTGCAATCAATTTTCATTTGATACATTCAGCTACTCAATGAGATTAGATGTTAGGATTTATAGTATAACTTGTTGTGCAAATTATAGCTCTTCTGCAAGGGTGAAGACATGGAGAGTATGCAGTATATTTCACAAACTTGGTGTTCTGCTTTAAGTGGATACATAAAGTCGTAGTGATCTGATCAGAAGGGAAGAAGAGCAACATTTCAATTTGAAAGGAAGCTGTAATGATTTGAAATATTGTTCTTGTAGTTCACTTGGAGTCTGGTAAAGCTATGGAAGCAGAAATCTAAAAGGAGAAAGAAACACTTCAGGCGCAGGGAATTTCTCCATTGGAAACTGAAGGCCATTTCTGTTATATGACTGCAGGGACGCCATTTACACCATGTTTATGACAATACTGGTATTGTGAAGTAGAACATCTTTGACATAAGTTAAGAAATGGTAACTGATAATGTTAAGTACATCTATATGTGCATGTGTTAAAAAGGGAAATTAAACAGTAATTTAAAATAAAAATATTGAGTATACAACTTAATTCAAGCATTTCTTTCTGTTAGTTTTCATTACTAAAGTTAGACTGGAAATTCTAAACCCAAACCACTTCTTATCTGTTATATTGTACATGATTAACAGTCATTCAATATAATCTCAATGTCAGAATAATAGGTCAAATATAAACTGTTGTTTCAGGCTCGGATTAGAAATAGAATCTGTCTCCATCTTGTAAACTCCTTCCTTTGTATGAGGATATATTATGTGATCAATATTATAAATCCAGTTCCTAAAATAATTTGATTCTTTCTCTATTTAGCTGTTAATGTCAGAATTGATTAAATTGAGAGTACAAAATTATGGGTGTTTACTGAAAGCTCCAACTAAAGGTCAATGGGGAAATTAAGGCAAGACTTTTTAGTAATGTAAATACTGATATTTCACTATAATGAAAAAGCTGTGGTAGTCTCAGAATTTCTTACTGCATTTTGTAACATTTTTTTAAGAGTATTCACTAAACTGATGAGAAGGTTAGCTTGACACAGAAAAAGGAAAAAAAACACATTTTTTAAATAAAAAAATATACGTTATTCTCATGCCAACATTACAGTAACATAATTTTTTAAGTTTATTTATTTATTTTGAGAGAGAGAGCAGGGGAGGGGAAGAGAGAGGGAGGAAGCAGGCTGCACTGCCAGCACAGAGCCCTATGCAGGCTTGGACCCATGAACCATGAGATCATGACCTGAGCTGAAACCAAGAGTTGGATGTTTAACTGACTGAGCCACCAGGCGTCCCTATAATAACATTATTATAATTTTTATTTATTATCATTATTGTCATCAGCAGCAGTGTTTCATTGCATGGTATTAACTGTTTCAAACTCTCCTAAGCATTCAGACTGCATTAACTAAAACCTTACAACAAAATTTTGAGATCAATACTGTTTTATTTCCCCAAATGTTGGAAAAGTAAGTAAAACTTAAAGTACTTTACTAAAAGTTCAACAAAGATCACAAGCTATGTATAAAAAGAGCACTAGATGAGAAATCAAGAATCCTTTATTATTTTTTTCTGCCTATTTCTAAAGTCAGATAGGAAGATATGCAATTTAGGTATTCTATTTTCAGTTAAGTACAGGAAGATTGAGTTCATACTGTCCAGGCATTGTTTTCCACTGAATATTTTATTTAATAGTTCAACTCTGCACTGTTAGTATTTTACCTTTTTAATAGATAAGCAAACTGTGGTTTGAGAGGTTGAGTGTTTCCTCCAAAATATATAGTGGATATAGGAAGGAATTAAATCTAGATCTATTTCAGACATGAAAGTTCAGGCTCATTCCATTATCCTAATTCTTATCCCTACAATTTTAGATCACAAAGTGATTATATGCTATGCCAATTTTAAAAAGTTTTCCAGCATTAACATTTCTTCACAGACACTCACTGAGTAACTTAAAAGGTTCTAATAAATGACTTGTGTTCCAAATAAACAAATCCAATGCGATTTGTGGTTTATGGCTCTACTTGACTTCTCATCAGCGGTTGATGCTGTAGGTCAGCCTCGTCCTAGAAATGCTCAGCTTTTCTACTTCCAGGAAAGCATGGTGCTGTTTGTTTTCTACTTCCTGGCCACTCTCAAGCTTCTTCATTAACTCTTTAAACGGTGATGTTTCCCTAGGTTCAGTCTTTAGAAATGGTTAAATTTGCCAAGTAAATAGAGACATAGAGCATATTTATTTTTATGAATAATTTTGAAATGTGTAGGAGTTACTATGTATGTTAATACTGTTATTAAGGATAAATATCATTCTGTTATTTTAAAACCTTTACAAGTGCCTGATTCATGTATGAAGCAGTTATGTCATCTTTTAGTGATGTAGACAGACATACTCTTTATATTGAAATATAAGGTTTAATTGGGGAATTGAGAAATATTCAGTTGTGTGTCACTCTTTATAGAAATGTCATTTATGAGGGACTGTGATTCATAGGATTTTCGTATTGGTAATGAAGTAGACCAGAGAGTCAATCTAGGGTCACATTCCTAGAAGTATTGTGCGTAGACTGAAAGTGATTTCAGGCTGTCAAAGATATTTAACCTGACAATATATTTCTTACTCAGAAGCTTAGGTGTTCTTTATCATTATAGAAATAATATAATATGTTTCAGCATCCTATGAATAGTTTGAGTTTTGTGAATCTAATGGACAAAACACATTAAATTCCTGAATTGTATTGTGTATTTACAAAAGTACTAGTAGAAGAGACTTGAGATTTTTTTCTTAAGTCAGGTAATTTTCTGTCAATAATAAACATAAAAGAGAATATAAGTATAATCAAGGGAGAGGCAATGTTAAATAACTGTTAAAAATTTGGGCCATGTAGATATAAATCTTGGGTTAGTGTTCTAGTCCACCATTTATTAGAGGTAGGTATGACCATGTTACTTAATGTTTCTATATCCTATTTACTTATCTGTATATTTGAAGTAATATTTCTATTTTATAGATTTAGGATTATTTTTTTGAATAAATTTCAATTTCTTGGGACAGTGCCACATCTTGCATACTTTACAAATGTTATCTAAATTGTTACTAAAAAGTCAGAATTGAACATGAACACAATTCCAGACTGGAAGCCAAAAGATCTGTTCTTAAAATCTATATCATCAAAAAAAGTAGGCAAGTATTAGTGTTGGTGGTCAATAACATATAAATATTTGCATACCCTGTCTATATTAAAAGGCTGTTGTTTACATCAGTTTGATTTCTATATGCAAAGCTATACTATAAACTAAATCATTATATTAATGCTCTAATTTATGCTCAACCTTGTTTCTAGAGTGATTTAACTACAGTGATCCTAATTTAGAATTTCTGGTACAGAATTAAATTCATGTCCTCACGCACTGGGAAATAAATTCTGGATGTTTTATCTTCTAATGTGGCCTCTGTTTACCTGGCCTGGATGGACCATCTCCCATGGTCTACCTTATATACTGCATTTAAATTATATAACATAGGATGCATAATTATGCAACATAAGATGCATAAATGTTTCAGGATTCTGAAACATATTGTATTATTTCTATAATGCTAAAGAACAACTAAGTGTCTTAAGTAAGAAATATATTGGCAGGTTAAGTATTTTTGACAGCCTCAAATCACTGTCAGTTTATACCCAAACATATATTCAAACACAGATAATGCTTTCTTTGGAATACATATATTTACAAATGATCTTCCCTCTTCCAGAAGAAATACACTGCCTCCTCCCTATTCAGATGCACTATAAGAATGTAAGAGTGACATATGAAAGCATTCAACATCCAAATATGCTTTCATCAGTTGTGTGTGCTCCATTGTCTGCTACTGACTCGAAATTTAGAGAAATGTCAGAATAAACAGGTCGGTATCAATCAGTAACAAGCCAAATGTTACATAATTAAAAAGTTGGGCTAACCAAAATAGAAGTGAATGGTTCCAAACATTATGGTTAGAAAGATACCATAAAGAGTAAGGAGCTTAGTGTTGAGGTAAATAAACATGAGGAAACGGTTTGTTAAACAAATACAGAGAACCCACTAGAGATTATAAACTGACCCATGAAACACCCTGCACAGTATGTAGTCTTCCCCAAGGGATAGACCCTCATGGATATAATGATGCAAGATAATAGAAAATGGTGGGGCTGCTATTGTTGGTGTCTTCTGACTGCCCCACCACCTCATACTTTATTGTTGTCATGGGCAATTTCATTTGGGACCTTCAGGTGGCCAGAATTGATTCATGGAAATGTCACATTAATTTGTTCTACCTTGAATATTTAAAAAATCTTATAGGGTCCTGTATAATAGGACAGGCTTATTTTTGTAAACAAAATGTAAGGGAGAAAATTGTAGTGCACTATAAATCTTTAGTAAATGCTGTTTGTTGCATGATCATGGATAATAAGACATCTCAATTTAACCTCACAGTTTAGAAAAGAAATGATTGTATCATAAAATATCTGTCCCTTACTTGTGCATTTTGTCATCTTCCTCTAAACATAGTATCTTATGCTGGCCACCAGCACTCCCCCCCCCCCCCAAAAAAAAAGAAAAAAGAAAAAATGCAGTGTAAGGTAATGGGGAAAAAAACAAATTAGAAGATTTAAAATTAAGCACATTAATCTTTAAAAATTTTTTTTAATGTTTATTTATTATTGTGAGACAGAGCATGAGCATGAGCATGAGCATAGGAGGGGGAGAGAGACAGGGAGACACAGAATCCGAAGCAGGCTCCAGGCTCTGAGCTGTCAGCACAGAGCCCGACACAGGGCTAGAACTCACAAACCCCGAGATCATGACCTGAGCTGGAGGTGGACACTCAACTGACTGAGCCACCCAGGCGCCCCTTAAGCACATTAATCTTAACAATGAATTAATATAAACATGATTGGAAATGCTATTTATTTGTACCTGTCTGGTATTTTCAAATATATAGGCATTTGAGAGACAAGTAAAAATCTTTGCATACACTGTGTGATAAATTAGTGATCTAAACAAAGGTGAGTTCCTCTTTTTTTTTTTTTAATTTTTAACGTTTGTTTATTTTTGAGACAGGGAGAGACAGCATGAATGGGGGAGGGTCAGAGAGAGAGGGAGACACAGAATCTGAAACAGGCTCCAGGCTCTGAGCTGTCAGCACAGAGCCCGACGCGGGGCTCGAACTCACGGACCGCGAGATCATGACCTGAGCCGAAGTCAGATGCTTAACCGACTGAGCCACCCAGGTGCCCCCCCCTTTTTTTTTAATTTTTTTTAACATTTAAAGGTGAGTTCCTCTTAATAAATGTTCATTTATTACTCTTAATAACTGACCATAGGAGGTTATCTGCATCTCCCACTATAATAATCTGGTTAGGTTTCATAATCAATAACTGACATTCTAGTATTTGTAAGGAACTGTTTCCAGGTATGTCATGTACTACCCCAAACTGTTAAGAACCAAGTCAGTAAAATCAGAGAAGGAAGTGATATTTCTGAATTGTTGATATGTTGATATATTTGGTCTTTCATGGTTTTTAATATGTAATTCCGACTAAGATGTGGGGATTAGAAGTGTAAAGACTGTGATAGAATAGAAGTGACATTTGAGGGAAATTTTGATTCTTAGTTTTTGAAGTGAAGAGGATATTTATATAGATTGAGATTTATGAGTGCCTTGGTGTTCATGAGTTTCTATAGGGCATTGGCTGACATAGAGCAGTATAAAGGCTCATATGGTGAGCATAAACACTGATGAGTATGGGTGGGCGAAGGGGAAGGGAGTTTTGGGAGGGACCATAGGACAATATAACACTTGATGTCTTTTGGGACATAGGTATATGGACAATTCAGTGAACTTGAGAATCATGAGATAACTGGTTTTCCTCAATTAGAGGCTGACCACATTTGGTCTAGACCTCTTAGAGACTGTCTTTATGTATGGTAAGAGTCCCATGAGATATGAGATAGGGCTACAAAACAGGGTTTATTCTACATGTGTGGAATTAGGGGCTCTATGAAGAGTTACAGTAGTTCCTAGGCCCTTATGAAGCTACATTATAGAAATCTTACATATTAATGGAACAAATAGAGAATGATCTTCATCTTCATATGCAGAGGGATAGCGTCAAGGGCATACATGAAAGATCTTAATTGAATCCATTTTATAATAAAACAATATATTCAGATATCAGAAAAATTTAGCCTAAATTTAAAGTGTTTTTAATGACCTGACTACCAACTAAGAAAAGCAAATACACACACACACACACACACACATATATGTATGTATTTTTAAAAGTTTATTTATTTATATTGAGGGAGAGTGAGTGTGAGCAGGGCAGGGGCACAGAGAGGGGCTCCTTGCCATCACTGCAGAGCCTGGAGCTCAATCTTACCAACCATGAGATCATGACCTCAGCTGAGACCAAGAGTCGGACTCTTAACCCACTGAGCCAGTCAGGTGCATAGACATTTTTAATATATTAAAAATACATTTTAATTCTACATATTAATATTTAATATGTGCATTTTCACACACACACACACACATATAAAAGAAGATCATATATATCAATATGTCAACAATTCAGAAAGTCACTTTATTATATATACATATAAACTAATTCCACATAGAACTTGCCAATTCAGGAGATGATATATGAGAAAATTCTGATGGCTTGTTTACATCAACCTGTTTTCAATCGCTTTATCTTTTCCCCCCCTGCCAACAAAGGGAATAGAATGGTGATTTAGAAATGGATGTATGGCAAAAAAACACTCCTTTCATTCAAGTGTTAAAAACAGTATGTTTCATTTCTCTTTGACTTTGAAGTGTAAGGGCTAATTGTTATATACTTCTTTAGTAGTAAATGTTTTCACAGCTCACCTTACGATTTATAGTTGCAGAAATACAAATGAAACTCCCTAAGTCATTTTGCACTAAGAGAACAAAGTGACATTGTGAGCTACCAGATTGTATATTGCTGGGAATGTCCACATTGTTGAATCTTGTTTAATTTACCTACACAGAAGCAATATATATATATTTTTTATTTTGTAACATCACTGTTGTCTTATTTTTGTGTACATTGTTAGCACACATTGTTAGCACAATTGTTTACTGCAGTTGATAACATTTCTCAAAAGAAAAATTAGAATTTCTCTTCTTGATTTAGGAAATGTGTTTCTCTTTAGGTACCTAGCATTATAAAAAGAAACAAGCTATAATACATAACTAGAAACAACAAGGAAAGAATGATGTTAGAATAAAAAATAACTTTCATTAATTTGAAAAGGTTGACCATGCTTTAAAACCAGTTAGGCACAGTAGGAGTTTTGTAGACTTTTTCTAATGCTTCCTTGTATGTTTCTGAAATCTTCTCAGTGTGACAGAATATCATAATTTACATTCTGAACTTGAATCTGTTCTCGTTAGAGTAACTGTCAGTAAATGTCAAGGAAGACCATTGTTCACTTGATTGCCGAAATTTATAATTTTTATTTATATATCTAATTCTGATATTTTGAGTGATATGGCAATGACATTGCACCTATGTTTTCTTTATAAGACAGTTTATAATAATCTATTTTGACTCAAGTAATTAAAGACAATCAGATTTTAACGTTTAAAAACATATAAATGTTGTTTACCCTAATGCAAAAACAAAGTTTTCATGATTCTTAACATTATGTTAAGTAACAGTATGTTACTCTCTGTATAGTGTTTTTTTGTTTTGTTTTGTTTCATTTGTATCTCATTTCAGGAGGCTGTTGTTACATCTTTAGTTGATATTTTTATTTCACAATTTTTTTTACTTCTCTAATTTTTGCAGCATATATGTATATTTTGCATCCTAGATTAATCCTAAATGTCTCTAATACTTTCGGGGTTATAGAGCTTTATTTTTTTTCCTCAATTCAGTGATATTCTTGACATTTTCCCCTAATTGTTTCATATTTTTTGATATTCAAATTATTTGTTCCATGGCTTGATATTTCTGAAATTCAGTGATTATGTTTAAAACTCAAAAAATTTGATCTCAGATTTTTTCCAGCTACTGATTTCTACATTTCTTTTATAAATACGGTTTCCATATGTGTCTTTCTGGGAATATCGAATAATTGATTATATAATTTTTCTGTGTCTTCTTTTTTTTTTCTTTCTTTCCTAGTAAGTAAAGACTTGAGTTTCCTCTTCTTCTTTTGAATATATATATATATTTTTTCTGTGATATGTGTCCCCTCAATTTAGGAGATGAAATCAGTTCTGAAATAGATTTCATGGACTCTCATCAATATGATTAGGCCTACATAAAGAATGAAGGGTAGAATTGAGGGGTATTTTAATTTTGAGCTCAGTTTTTGAGATTTTTCTAGTCCATGGGAAATAGAATGGGAGGCACAGCCAGGGACAGTCCTGGCAGAAAGAGTATTACAGCTGCCCAAAATGACTTACTGAAGAATCTCCCCTCCTTATATGGCACACATGCCTCTGTGAGAAACCAGCCTTTTCGTATGACTTTTGGGGCAAGTAGAAAACAGATATTACATACTCTGGCAAACATACATTTCTTGTGGGGGAAGATGGCTATGAAGATTGATATTTGGCCCCATATTGAGTTAGAGTCACATCTTACAGACATATCCTTTCATTTCAAACTGGGGAAATATTATTATTATTATTATTATTATTATTATTATTATTATTATTTTCTTGGGGATTCCTTTGACTTACATTCAAGACAGTGCAATCCTCTGCTAGCTATAAACTTCTGATTAGTCTGGACTCTTCTTAAACTGGTCATATATAAGCAAAAAATTTTATAAAGTTACAATTAAATTTTTTTAAAAAATGTTTTTATTTATTTTTGAGACAGAGAGAGACAGAGCATGAGTGGGGGAGGGGCAGAGAGAGGGGGAGACACAGAATCTGAAACAGGCTCCAGGCTCTGAGCTGTCAGCACAGAGCCCGACGCGGGGCTCAAACTCACAGACCGTGAGATCATGACCTGAGCTGAAGTCGGACGCTCAACCGACTGAGCCACTCAGGCGCCCCACCTACTGAGCCACTCAGGCGCCCCTACAATTAAATTTTTGATGTGGCTATCACTTCATATATGGTCTCAATGTTTGCATATGAATATATATATATATGTGTGTGTGTGTATATACATATATGTACACAGAGACCTACATATATCACTTTTATTGTAATGAAAATTTAGGAATTTAGGAGAAAAATTGGACTTGAGTAACTTGGACTGTGAGTAACTTGTCCTGCAAGGATGATGAAACATTTCTAATAAGTTTTAACTTGATAAACAAGCGATGTCTTGCAATATGAATAGTATGTGATGTCCAGCGTCACATGATCACAACTGAACCAATAGTTCACTTTGCTATACAAGTGCTTTGTTTTACAAGCATGTTTCCAGAGCAAATTATGTTCACAAACTAAGGTTTTACT
This sequence comes from Leopardus geoffroyi, assembly GCF_018350155.1. Taxonomy (NCBI): domain Eukaryota; kingdom Metazoa; phylum Chordata; class Mammalia; order Carnivora; family Felidae; genus Leopardus; species Leopardus geoffroyi. The sequence goes on along the minus strand of NC_059326.1, from coordinate 54,891,934 downwards.
GTAGATGTCATTGAACTACTTATTACATAAGCTCAAATAACGAAATTGAACTTCTTTTGTAAAAGTGAAGAATATAACTTTATTTATTTAAAGAATATCCATTTTTTTAAATTTATTTTTAATGTTTACTTATTTTTGAGAGACAGAGACAGAATGTGAGTGGGGGAGGAGAGAGAGAGAGGGAGACACAGAAACTGAAGCAGGCTCCAGGCTCTGAGCTGTCAGCACAGAGTCTGACGTGGGGCTGGAACCATGACATCATGACCTGAGATGAAGTCAGATGCTTAACCAACTGAGCCAGCCACATATCCCAACAATATAACATTATAATAAATAATGCATATCAAGTGTCATTTTGAAACAAAATATTTGAGAATATTGTCATTAAAAATTATTCAAGTTGGGGCACCTGGGTGGTTCAGTTGGTTGGGGAACTGACTTCAGCTCCGGTCATGATCTCATGGTCTGTGGGTTCAAGCCCACGTCAGGCTCTATACTGACAGCTCAGAGCCTGGAGCCTGCTTCAGATTCTGTGTCTCCCTCTCTTCTTTTCTCTCCCCACCCCCTTGTGTTGTATCAAAAATAAATAAACATAAAAAATTTTTTTAATTATTCAAGTGAAGGTTAAATCAAAAGTTCACATATTCTACAGGGTCATATCAGTTATAAACAAAGATTTAAAGAACTTCTCAAGTTCATCTATATTTGTGAGAGTAGAGCAAAGATACTTTTTCAGTGAATAATTTGGGGTTATGTATGACTTCCCCCTCACTCTAGGCATATGCATTCATTTAACTAATTGATTTAACTGAAACTTTATAGACACATGGCAGTTGTGTGAACTTGTGATCAGAAGTCAATGACCTCAAAATAATAAAATAAACACATTTTTTTCTGATTTTCTTTAATTTTCATACTTGCAAGTAGAATTTTCATTCAGTTTAAGTACATATACAAAATGCTTTATTTTCTCCTTTTAGAACATATATTTTGTGAAACATCATTTCACTTTAAGTATTAGGTATATATTATGCACCACCAGTTACTGTTTCAAACTGGGATATTTACAGAAGGGTTAATGACACATAATAACACAAATCAGAAAAAATAGAAAGTAGAAACAAGTTTAAGAAATGAATTATTTTGACATTGTGGTAAATGTATATTGATTTTGTATTTATAGTTATAATTTATTTTTTTGTTTGAAGTTTTTTTTTTTTTAATGTATTTTGAGAGACAGTGCAAGCAGGGGAGGGGCAGAGAGAGAGAGAGATGTAGAGAGACAGAATCCCAAGCAGGCCCCACATTGTCAGTGCACAGCTGACGGGGCTCTAACTCATGAACCAGGGGATCATGACCTGAGCTGAAACCAGGAGTCACTTGGACATTTAAACGACTGAGCCACCCAGGTGCCCATAGTTATAATTTATTAATCTGATACCTTAACTAACCAACAAAATTAAGACATTTGTCACAGTTATAGGAGCAGAAATAAGGAATGTTTCCAAGAAAAATTGCATTCATTTTTGTGTACAGGACTATTTCAATAATGTATATGTTTTTCTTTTTAATATTGCTATAATGGCATTCAAATTTGGCATTTATTTTAATGTGGATTTTCTAGAAAAATGAACAGACTCTTAAAACTGTAATGTACCCAACGTACTATCTGTTATTCATTTATCATTCCAATCAGCTGATTTTTTTGGTTGGAATTTTTGTTTTACTTCAATAGTAACACTTTTGTCTTCACAAGTATTATAAATTAGGTCTAGTACATCAAATTCACGAGCTCATGACTTTTAAAATTTAATGTAATGCTGAGTTAAACACACGTTAGGTTTCAACATACTTAGGAAATATTTATAATGGTAGTCCAGTAGAGTATACACTGTGGCAATCAGAGAGTGACTGAAGATGAGGAAATATCTCAGCCATTATAACTGTTTTCAGTAGTATTCCTGGCACACAGAAGCAGCTCTAAACTATGTTGAAGAAATTAATGAAGAGTAACCAAAGACTTTCTCCTAGCTCATTTTATTTACTCCTGAACTAAGTACCCTGCTTTGTATATTCTTTAAATTTTTTTAACATTTTATTTATTTTTGAGAGAGAACGAGAGAGAGAAAGAGCAAGAGAGCAAACAGGTGAGGGGCAGAGAGAGAGAGGGAGACATAGAGTCTGAAGCAGGTTCCAGGATCTGAGCTGTCAGCACAGAGCCTGACATGGGGCTCGAACTCACAAACTGTGAGATCATGACCTGAGCCTAAGTCAGACACTTAACTGACTGAGCCACCGAGGCGCCCTGTTGTTTTATATATTCTTAATCTCATTTTCTCTGAACTCATCTTCTCTGGAGACATAGGTTTAATATAATTGCATCTTTTGTTAAGGGTTAAATGTATAGATATGGAAAGAATTAGTAATCCAGCGAAGTTACCCTGAGATAAAGTTTTGTGCTCTTTTTTTTTTTTTTTAATGTTTATTTATTTTTGCGGGAGAGAGAGAGAGACAGAGACAGAGCATGAGCAGGGGAGGGGCAGAGAGAGAGAGAGAGAGAAGCAGGCTCCAGGCTCTGAGCTGTCAGCTGAAGTCAGACATTTAACTGACTGAGCCACCCAGGGCTCAGTCCCACACAATTTTTAAGTCCCATTGCATAATCAAGTTTATAAGCAGAAGGAAAGTTAGAAGTGTTTCTGCCACACCTTCTTCATGGACGGTCGTATGTGTAAAGGGAAGTGCTCGATGCCTCCTGTCTGGTGGTGGCATCGTTGCTTCTGCAAACTAGGTATCCTCATTGCATTAGATGCTTTTCTGCTTTTAATATTTATCAAAACATTTTATTGGTAAATATCATCATTTAAACATCAGTGACTATAGTCGTTGACTAAGTTCCCAAAGATGAAATATCTTATGTATCCCAATGATATACTTCTATTGAAAAGGATTTGTTCTTTAATTTGTTCACAGAGGTGAATATAAATGTAGTAAGATAATGCTACAATGTAGAGGTTTTTGAAATGCTGTTCAGGAATTGAAGTTTTTATTTTGGCAAGTTCTTGCAAAGCTTTTGTATATGCCTGCTTTACATATTACACTAAAACAGGAATCTCATTATGGTTGAAACAGAAAAGCTTTTTTATCATCTAAGAATAGTTATGTTTTCATGCATTCTGTAATTCTGTTTATCATTTAGATTCATTTTAAAGGCATACTATTTGGATTAGTAATGTCAAGAGTACATTTTATTGCTTTGGCATTCTAATGCATTAAAACAAAAATAATAATTCCTTTAGTAGATAAAAATACTAATGTTTTGTATGTACATTTTACTACAAAATAGCTATAAATGGAAAGATAATTAAGTATTACAAAATTTTTAAGGATAAATGGTTTACACTAAAACACAACAAAGACAGTTTTGGTTAGTAGAAAAAAAACATTTATTTTCCACTGTATAGAACACAAAAGTAAAACATGATATTCACCCAATTTAATAAAGTGAGATGGTATATCACATCTTTTAATGAACCTCATGATTGATAGAAAGCAAAATCTTATTTTTTATGTCTATCCAAATTATTCCTGTATTTTGCTACCAGAATGTATTGAGCCCTATAAGATCCACTGCAATGGCAATATGACATACGCATTCATCTTTTCATTAATTAATTCATTTGGGCTAGAGAAATTTATTCAATAATGTAAAGAACATACATAAGTGGTTACTTAGAAGGTTTATTTATTTTTCACATAAAGAGTTCAGATGAGATTGAATGCAAAGAAATCAATGGAGAGACTATTGCAACAGCGAAGAGAAGAAGGAAGGAGGGATACGGACATATTAAAAAGAAATAATGTGATCAAGTAATCCAAATGGATATAGGGTATATGAGAAAACAAGGAGACATTTTGTTTATATTTTCAAATATATTTATAAAAAAATGCCAAATCATCACTTATTTGTAATATACTCTGTCCAATCTAGACTCCCCTCCTACACACACACACACACACACACACACACCCGGCTTTCCTCAATTCCTAAACTTCTCATTCTCTTCTAATTTGTAATTTGAATGCGTAGAAAAGAAAACTCAGTTTATCAGATTTAAGGAGAAAAAGAAATTATTAAAAGGAAAGCCAAAGACTTGGACATCACTTCGAAGAGCTATGCTCACAATACACAATGAAAAGCCCTGGGAGGTCCCATTTGCCTAAACCATCTGACATAGGTACTGCAGTTTGTAGTCTCCAAATTTTTCCACCACTGCTCTTAAAAACCAGAGCTGCCATTGCCAGATATCCAGACTCCTAGCTGTCTCCATGCCTTAATGATTGATGCAAATGATTACCTGACAAATGAGTTTCTGACTTCTGTTGTGGGACGTTGGACCAATGTGGCAACTACCTCTCTTTAATAATGTGTACTCAAAATTCTGCCAACAGCCAGAATGCATGGAAATGATCCAGTTCCACATTTAAGTAGTCATTCTTGATCAATCACAACTTAGCCAGACTTTTCCAAAATATTTTCTGTATACTTTAACCAGTTTGTGAAATACTCATACTGACAATCAAATAAAATCACTTTAAATAGATATATTGATAAAATACACGAAATAACCTGTACTTATTACTGTGACAGTCCCATGTACATTCTAAGTTAAATAATTCAGTATTTTGAATTTTGAAATTTCAAATTTTGAAATTGCCTCAACTTATTCAACATAAACTATATATATTCATTTTCAACCATTGATAAGGTAAGTTTCTTCTGAATAGTGTGTGTGTGTGTCTGTATTAAATAAATAGGGCTATTGAAGGTAGGGAAGTTAGTTTCTATTTCTTATACATTTTCTCATAGTCCTTGCATAAGTTTCCTAGAGTTGCCATAACACATTACCACTAATTTAGTGTCCTAAATCAACAGAAATTTATTTTCCCATACTTCTTGAGGCCAGAATTCCAAAATCAGTGTCACCAAAGTCAGATTCACCATGCAACCTCCAGTGGAGAATCCTTCCTTTAGTTTTCCAGCTTTAGGTGGCTATTTTCATTTCTTGGGTTCCATGGCTTATAGCCACATCACTCCAATCTCTGCCTTCTCATCACATCACCTTTTTCTCTGGGTGTTTCATTCCTCTTCTGTCTCTCATAGGGACATTTGTCATTATATTTTGGCCTATTAAGTATACAGGATGATCTCATTTCAAGATCCTTAATTATATCTGCAAATACTCCTTTTCCAAATAAAGGTTTGCAGGATCACAGATGCTAGGGATTTAGACATGGACATATCTTTTTGGTGGCCACCATTTAGACCACTAGAGTTTATGGGATAATTCAAAATGTCATTGAATGACTAATTTTACTTTCATTACTTATTATTGATTCTAACAATCTCTCAGCAAACAAGACCGCATATGTCCCAACCCTCAGAGGATGTACTGGTGAAACAAAAATGAGCAAGTTAAAATTCCTACGTTCAAGGAACTCATGATATGCTGATCTAAAATATGTGTGTGTGTGCATATGTGTGTATAGTATCTTTTTTAAAAAAGGTATTTAATAGAAATTCATAAAGGTGCATCAGTGGATATAGGAAGTAGCAGCAATTTCATCGCTTAAGAAGTGGAGAGAGGATGTAGGAAGAAGTATGGGAGGAAATGATACCTGAGTTAAAATTGAAAGGTGGGTGGGAAAGTTTCTGCAATACAAACAGAAAAACAATTACTTAGCTAAAGTTCATTTGTGAATGTTTATAAACATTGTTGTCTATTTTCCATATTATTTCCAGTACATTTGAGTATAGCAGTAATTATACTGAATGTCATAAATAACTTATAGATTAATTGCTGTTTGCTACCAGTATATCCAATTTGGTTTTTTTGAAGCCAGTAGGTAAATGAATACAAAAATACATTGAACCATTTACAAAAGAGCCTTGGAATAATTGGCCCAATTGTATTTAAATGTCAATATTATTAATTTAGAATCTTACGATAGTATTAGAGAGGTAAGTATCTTAGATCACATGATATTGGCACTATCACTTAACAGATGTTTTTCATATTGGAAATTATTTTCCTAAACCCGCTAAGATAATCAATATAGGCCATAGTCTCATAAGTGTACATTGCCTAGTTCTCGGAGGAGAAAATTTTTGTATATCTCTGACATCTTTTGTTTAGATAACACTATATATTGCTTAACATTCAGAATTAAAATGCAAGTAGAAAAAAATATTTCTATGACAGTTACCTTATGGAAAGTCAATCTTTTATTAATTGTATATCACATAATATATAATATTTTTAGAATCAGAGTAATTCCATTGCTGAAAGAGTACCACAACCCAAGGAACGTGTACAGCCTCTAGAATCTAGGAAAGGCAAGGAACAAATTCCTAGTAGGAAAGGAACATTTCTCTTCAGACACCTTGATTTTAGCCCCGTATGGCCTCTTTTGGACCTCAGACCTCCAGAACTGTACACTAATAAATTTGCCTGGTTTTAAGCAATAGAACTTATGGTTACTTGTTACTATAGCAATAGGAAACTAATACAGATTTTGGTTACTCTTACTAGCTTCTTTTGTCACGTTATTTTCATATAGCAGAAGACTATTTTCGTTATTAGCACCTGACTGTGAAATTATTATTATACATAATTTCAGTAACCACGGTATTGCCAGTGAAAAAATACTTGAGGAATCACCACATATGGCTCAGTGATTTGTTATCCAAATATGTATAGCCATATATTATTTTTCTTTACTGGATTTTCTGTGATGAACAAATGCACAGTTGAGAATAGCCCTACAGTGGATTGTTTCTCTAAATCTAGCCACCAATATCAATTTAAAAATGTTTGCTCCTATTCTTTTTTCTATCTTAGCATAGCATGACAGTGTGTGATAATTCAGTTATGCTATTTTCCAAATAAAAATGATGAAAATTAAAGATTGTATTATACCGTCGAGAGCAATGTTGTTATTTGTGACTTGCAATTCCTACTCTTGACAATGAAAGCATAACAATGTCTATTTTGAGAAAATGGCCTGTGTGCTTTGCACATTATGAATTAGCTCACAGTGTTTAGTTATCTGGTACAAGTAGTCACAATGTCATAATAATTAAATGTTAATTTAATAGCATTCTGAATTGGAATAAGTAGACTATGGCAAGCCATGAAAAGCATTTGGACTATGGCATTAGTGAATGTTTTAAAGTGTTCTCTTTTATCCCCATTGAAATAATAATTTAGTTTTACACTCTGGTGGCTTGGGGCTTGATGCTGTAAGAGCTCTGCCTAGTATAAATTGCATAAATCACACAAAATGTCCCAGAACATCATGCTCCGTGGCTGATGAGAACCATATTGTTCTGCATTTTTTTAGAAAGAAATTAAGCCCCAGCTATTTAATCAAATAACATCACCAACAATCCCTTGCCATCAACTCTTATGACATGTATTATAGCTGATGCTGTCATTTGTAAATTATCACTTGCCATAATGTATTTTAAATTTTATTTGACCTTGATAAGACAAAGATTTTTTTTCCTACTGAAATTAGCATGCTGCTCACTGTTGCACCTTTTATCTTGCATTAAAAAATACTTGACAACACACGATTGTACTTTGAACAAACCCATGTTTTTAAATAGCCTGTGTCCTGTGTGTTGATCTTAGGCAATGATAAAGTGGAGACTGAATACCCATTTGTTAGGACAATTTTCCATTCAAGAGTTTCTTGTAAGAAATAATTTGTTCTTTATGTGTTTTCTCTCTCCAAATTTTTAGTCTCAGGGATCCATTTTTCACCTTAATCTACTCAATTCTCCCTCCTCTTTAAAGGGGAGTGAAACTGCGATATAAATTTTCTTTGCTGGGCCCAACATCTCATTAATTCCAGAAGAAAACCTCTTTCCATTAAGTAATGGCCTGTATGTGGCCAGCATATTTCTAGGTCTCCCTGCAGGGAGAAGGGAATGGGTAAGAGTAAGTTCCAAAGAAGCATCACTGAATTCATAGGCATACTGAGAAGGAGCTTTGGCAAAAGATTTGCCCTCCTGGACTAGGTGAGGCACATATGTCCCTTCTGTGGTTCTCACCTCAAATATTCACTTAGAAGCTTTGGTATAGGAGAACGCATCTTCTAATTTATTAAGTGTAGACTTAAGGTATTTTTTAATGAGTTGCACAATAATAATATTTCCCTAAAGATATAACACCTTGCAGTGCCTGAAGACACAGGTAATTCCTATCATCAACAGGAATTCTGAGAATGATAAGTGATATATTTTTTAAAATGTTTTTAATTCATTTTTGAGACAGCATGAGTGAGGGAGAGAGGGCTGCGAGAGAGGGAGAATCCCAAGCAGGTTTCATTCTGTCATCAAGGAGCCTGACATGGGACTCGATCCCATGAACAGTAAGATCATAACCTGAGCTGAAATCAAGAGTTGGTTGCTTAACCTACTGAGCCACCCAGGCACCCCTGAAATCAACATTTTAAAATGTACTTTTCTTCTTTCAGAATATGGTGCAACTCCTGAAAAAAAAGTGCATAGATATCTGAAAGGAGGCTGTGAAAAATACTGGTATGAACAGCATCTATCAGACAGTATATGTGTATGCCACGTGGTGCCCAAACAGCCCCAGGTTTTATCCTAGTTTCATTTGGTTTTGAGCATGCTATTCAATGTATTTAGGCTTCAGCTAACTCTTATTACAATGGGATTAATGTTGATACTTATTTTACATAGTTACATTGGTGTTCAATATCTGAACTAAGATCTGTACATGTATCATCCTACTCAATGCTCACAACACTCTATGAACATCATAGACCCAAAGGTAAAGTGATAAAATGAATGTAAAGTACTTATAAAATACCTGGAAATTAGGAATTACCCAAAAAGTATCACTACTAATATTATGAAAGTCATTGTGTTTGTGAGGAAAATATGCATCAAATTATGGGCAAAAATGAATTATATAAGCTGTGAAATGAATTAATGATCCAGTACTTGGTAGGCATAGAATATGTACTCTCTACTTGTTGATTCAATGAAAAAGTTAATTTTACATTTATGTTTTCATTTCAAAGTTTTATTGTCTAGCAAATTTCATTCAAGAAAGAAAAGCCATTTTAGTTTGTATAAATATCAAATTTACCTATTTGGATTTTTAATCGTTAATGGCAAAAGATCATTGGAAATATTTTAGAATTTTCCCAAAGAAACCATCAGTACCAGACAACACAGTTCATTACTGATCATTTCACTGACAGTTTGGGCAGTTCGGGGAAGTGGTGCGTAAGAAAATAACTCACTTAAGTGGGCATGTTTTTCAAAGTAAGGTCCCTAAAGACAGCTCTCCTGGCTTTCAATCCTAGCTCCATTAAATCTCAGTTCATTAACTTTGTCAGCTTGAGAAAGTTGCTTATCCTTTCTTGACCCTTATTGCCAGATCTCCATTTTTCTTTTTTCTTGACAGAAACTATTCAACTTACCACCTACATCTTTGTTCTCAGTATCTGCTGCTCACTAATCATTTCCTTCCAAACTTGAAAGTGAGGAAATCCACATGAATGACTCTAGGTCTTTGGATTTTTCAATCTGTATTCTTTCCTTAATTCATGAAATCCATAAACAGGTACTTTAATTATCATACATTCATAAAACTCAAATGTACTTTTCCTGCCCGGATATTATCTCCAAGGTTCATATGCCACTATTGAATTGCCTCCTAAAAATATCAACAGGTCCAAAATTTTATTTATACTGTTATTTTCCTAAGTATGGATTTTATGAAACATTTCTAGCTCTCTCCATGTTGTTGCAGATAGAAAGATTTCATTCTTTTTTATGGCTAAATAATATTTCATTGTATATGTATACAATGAAATATTATATACATATACATACACACATATACACACATTATATATACACATTATATATACATTATATATATTACTATATATTATATATAATATTATATAATATATAATATAATATATATAATATATTATTATATATAATATATATAATACACACACACACACGCACACATACCACATCTTCTTTATCCATTCATCTATCTATGGACACTTGGGCTGCTTCCATAATTTGGCTATTGTAAATAATGCTACAATAAATAATAGGAGTACATGTATCCCTTTGAATTAGTATTGTTGTATTCTTTAGGTAAATACCCAGTAGTGTGATTGCTGGATCATAGGGTAGTTCTACTTTTAACTTTTTCAGGAACCTCCACACTGTTTTCCAGAGTGGCTGCACTAGTTTGTATTTCTAACAACAGTGCAGAAGTATTCCCTTTTCTCCACATCCCCACCAACACCTGTTTTGTTTCCTGTGTTGTTAATATAAGCCATACTGACAGGGGTGAGGTTATATCTTATTGTAGGTTTCTTTTTAAGTTTATTTATTTATTTAGAGAGAGAGTGTGTGCAGGGGAGAGGCAGAGAGAGAGGAAGTGAGAGAATCCCAAGTGGGCTCAATACTGTGAGCACAGAGCACAACACCAGGCTCAATCTCATGGACCTTGAATATCGTGACCTGAGCAGAAATAAGGAGTTGGAAGCTTAATCAGCTGAGCCAACCAGTCCCCCTTGTTGTAGTTTTTATTTTCATTTCCCTGATAGTAAGTGATGATGAAGATCTTTTTATGTGTCTATTGGCCATCTGGATGTCATCATTTAAAATGTTTGTCCAATTTCTGCACATTTTTTAATTGCATTGTTTGGGTTTTTGGGTGTCGAGTTGTAGAAGTTCTTTATATGTTTTGGATACTAACCCTTTTGCAGATAAGTCATTTGCAAATATCTTCTCCCATTCTGTAGGATGTCTTTTAGGTTTTTTTTTCTTTCACCGTGCAGAAGATTTTTATCTTGATGAAGACCCAATAGTTTATATTTGCTTTTGTTTACCTTGCCTAGGGAGACTTTCTAGAAAAAAGTTGGTATGGCCGATGTCAAAGAAGTTACTGTTCTCCTCTAGAATTTTTATGGATTCAGGTGTCACATTTAGGTCCTTAATAAATTTTGAATTTATTTTTGTGTATGGTGTAAGAAAGTGGTCCAGTTTCTTTCTTTAGCATGTGGTTCAGTTTTCCAAAACCAATTATTGAAGAGACTATCTTTTTTCCATTGGACATTCTTTCTATATAGTTGTGGGTTTATTTATGGGTTGTATGTTCTGTTCCATTGATCTATGTGTCTGTTTTTGTGCCAGTACAATACTATTTTGAATACTATAGCTTTGTGATATAACTTGAAGTCCAGAATTGTGCTGCCTAGAGGATTTGCTATTCTTTTTCAAGATTGGTTTGGCTATTCTGGGTCTTTTGTGGTGCGTAAAAATTTTAGAATTGTTTGTTCTAGTTTTGTGAAAAAATGATATTGGTATTGGTTTAGTATTGGTATTTTTATAGGGATTACATTAAATGTGTAGATTTCTTGGGTGGTATATACATTTTAACAATATTTGTTCTTTCAGTCAACAAGCATGGAATGTCTTTCCATTTCTTTGTGTCATCTACCATTTCTTTCATCAATGCTTTATAGTTTTCAGAATACAGGTCTTTCACCTCTTTGGTTTAGTTTATTCCTAGGTATCTTATTATTTTTGGTGCAATTGTAAATGGGATTGTTTTCTTTATTTCTCTTCCGTTTCATTATTGGTGTATAGAAATGCAACAGATTTCTGTACATGGATTTTGTGTTGTCTGATTTTACTAAATTAGTGTATCAGTTCTAGCAGTTTTTTGATGGAGTCTTTCAGGTTTTCTATATAGAGTATCATGTTGTCTTTATATAGTGAAAGTTTTACTTCTTCCTTACCAATTTGGATGTCTTTTAATTTTGTTGTCTAAGTGCTGTGACTAGGACTTCCAGTACTATGTTGAATAAAAGTGGTGAGAGTGAATATCTTTGTCTTCCTGATCTTAGGGGAAAAACTCTTAGTTTAGGATGATGCTAACTGTGGGTTTTACATACGACATCTTATAAAAATGTGTACTTTGTCAAATGCTTTTTCTGCATCTGTTGAAATGATCATATGCTTCTTATCCTTTCTCTTCTTGATGTGAGATATCACATTGGTTGATTTACAAATATTAAACCACACCTCCAACGCAAGAATAAATCCCACTTGATCCCGGTGAATGATTTTTTTAATGTATTGTTGGATTCAGTTTGTTAGTATTTTGTTAAGGATTTTTGCATCTATGTTCACTAGGGAAATTAGCCTGTAATTCTCTTTTATTGTGGTGACATTATCTGATTTTCCTACCAAGGTAATGCTGGTCTGATAGCATGAATTTGGAAGTTTTCCTTCTTTTTCTGTTTTTTTAGAATAGTTTGTGAATAGAAATTAACTCATCTTTAATAAATGTTTGGTAGAATTTACCTGGGAAGCCATCTGGTCATGGGTTTTTGTTTGTTGAGAGTTTTTAAATTACTGATTCAATTTCTTTGCTACTTATCAGACTGTTCATACTTTCTATTCCTGTTTCAGTTTTGGTAGTTTATATGCTTCCTGGAATTTATGCATTTCTTCTAGGTTGTCTTATTTGTTGGCATCTAGTTTTTCATATTCTTTTATGATTATTTGTATTTCTGTGGTATTGGTTGTTATTTCTCCTGTCTCTGTTGTGATTTTATTTATTTGAGACCTTTCTCTTTTTTTCTTTTTATGTCTGGCTAGATAGAGGTTTATGAACTTAATATTGATTTTTTCATAGAACCAGCTCCTGGTTTTATTGATCTCTTCCATTTTTTTTAAGTTTCTAGATCATTTTTTTCTGCTCTAATCTTTATTATTTCCTTTCTTATGCTAGTTTTAGGTTTTGTTCTTCTTTTCCTAGCTCATTTAGATGTAAGGTTAGGTTGTTTATTTGAGATTCTTCTTGCTTCTTGAGGTAAGCCTGTATTGCTATGACCTTCCCTCTTAGAACTGCTTTTGCTGCATCCCAAAGGTTTTGGACTGTTGTGTTTTCATTTCCATTTGTTTCCATGATTTTTTTATTTCTTCTTTTATTTTCTGGTTGAACCATTCATTGTTTAGTAGCATTTTCTAACATCCATGTGTTGTGCTCTTTGTAGATTTTTTTCTTCTAGTTGACTTTTCATTTCATAGTGTTATGATCAGAAAAGATTCATGGTATAACTTCAGTGTTCTTCAGTTTGTTGAAGCTTCTTTTGTGGGATAATATGTGCTCTCTCCTCTGGAGAATGTCCCATGTGCACTTGAAAAGAATGTGTATTCTGCTGTTTTAGATGGAATGTTCTGAATATGTCTGTTAAATACATCTGGTCTAGTGTGTCATTGAAAGCCATTGTTTTCTTGTTTATTTTCTGTTTATATTATCTATACATTGATGTAAGTTCCCTATTATCATTTCTTTATGTTTATTATTAGCTAATTTATGTATTTGGGTGCTTTCATATTGGGCACATAAATATTTATAGTTGTCATATTTTCTCGTAGGATTGTCCCTTTTATTATTATATAGTGTCCTCTGTGTCTTGTTACAGTCTTTATTTGAAAGTCTATTTTGTCAGATGTAAGTATTACTACTCTTTCTTTTGACAACCATCGCATTACAGATGTTTTTGTATCCCTTTACTTTTAAATCACAGGTATCTTTCCGTCTAAAATGAGTCTTTTATAGGCGCGTACAGATGGGTCTTGTTGTTTCCTTTCCTTCCCTTCCCTTCCCTTCCCTTTCCTTTCCCATTCTGTCACCCTGTGTCTTTTGATTGGAGTGTTTAGCTTATTTACGTTCAACGTAATTGTTGATAGATATGTATTTATTATCACTTTATTATTTGTTTTGTGGGTTTTTTTTTCCCCGAGATTTTCTCTTATTCTATCTTGTCTTTCATGGCTTGCTGATTTTCTTTTGTGATATATTTGGATTTCTTTCTCTTTATTCTTTGCATACTTCTTGGTTTTTGATATATATAGTTACGATTAGGCTTGTATATAACTTCTTCTACATTAGCAATCTATATTAAGTTTATGGTCTTTTAAGTTTGAACACATTCTTTCCTCCTTTCCTCCTCACATTTTAGGTATATGGTGTCATATTTACATTCTTTTATTTTGTGAGTTCCTTGAATGATTTTTTTTGCAGAAATATTCATTTTTATTGATATTATGCTTCCTACCTTTATACTGTCACTTTTGGTGTCTTTTTTCCACTCAAAGTGTCCCCTTTAATATTTTTACAGGGCTGGTTTAGTGGTTATGAACTCCTTTAGTTTTTGTTTTCTGGGAAACTCTTTATCTCTTTTTCTTTTCTACATGATAGCCTTGCTGGATAGAATAATCTTAACTGCAGATTTTTCCCATTTGCCACTTTGAATAAACCATGCCACTCCTTTCTGGATTGGAAAGTTT